>NW_001914847.1:38448-268281 GCF_000226545.1 Podospora anserina S mat+
TTACAATTATTTTTAATTTTATTAATGTTAAAAAAATAAAAAAAATCCAAAGGTACTAAAATGTGAAAAAACCGGGGTGGGGGGTTGGGAGGGTTGTTGCTTAGACTACGTATGAGGGGGGATGTTGTGACTAGCAGAGGAAGGTTTAGGTATGGTTACTATTCTTAATCGAGAAGGTCTTCTTGACTGCTTTACCAACTGTGTGGCGTGGGGTATTGTTCACGAGCTTGGCAGGGGCGGCCGGATGAGCAGAGTGAGTACTGCAGGTATGCGCATAAGGTCTCTTGTCAGATGCGCCTACACAGTTCTGCGGGTAGGCCCGTCTGCCCAGACACTCCGAATTAGGTACCACCAATCATCCACGGCGTCACCGCTCTAGGTTGATATCATGATCTCCGGTCATCGGCAGACAAATCTAGATTCTAACATCCGACCGGCGACCGGCCGCATGAAAGAAATACCACCCGACTTTGGCCCCAGCGGGAGACAGATCATCTGGCTGACTACTCTCATGACTAAGGGGGTTTCCAAACCCGAGGTTGCACGAGTTCAGGGATGGAGATGCCCGCCTTTTGCGCCACATTTCGATATTATATGTGTATGTATATGTGTCATTTATTCGCTGCGGGTGTCACACTATTTACCCTGGTACAGCGGAATTCGGGGTTGGGGGTACGAGGCTCGGAAAGTCGGAAGAGTTGAGTGTCACGAATGGAGATTAGGTACCTGATGACAGATATGTGGGAGACACAGAAGGTCGGGCTATGAGTAAGCGAATGCAGTTTTTGAGACTTGGGACTGGTTGGGCTGGGTGGTATGACCTCAGTTTTGGAGTGGGAAGGCTGTGAGAGGGGGTTAGTAATGGGGTGTGGGTGTGTCTCGGCCTCGGTTGTCAAATGTAGAGTGATCAATGGTTGATGGGGGCGGAATTGCTGAAGGCTTTCTCGTCTCTGGTGTAAAATTGCTGGGTTGAGGGAGCTGAAGGTGAGTGTTGAGATGGGTTACCTATATAACGGATGAGATGTGGATATTTCGCCCCCTTGGATTTTGTTGCAAGTTTCACAGCTTTTTTATTTCTTTGTCTCATAAGAAATGGCTGAGGCATCGTCATCGTCACATCCAGCGAGGAAGAGAAGGCCCCATAAAAGGAGTCGACATGGCTGTCTGACATGCAAGCAGCGGCATATTCGATGTGACGAGCTCAAACCGGTCTGGTGGGCACAAGCTTTGATCTACCTATGTCTTGTGCGTATGGCTAACGGGAGTAGCACCAACTGTCTGACACGTGGGGGGGAATGCGGTTATGCTGCTGAAGGAGCCAGGGGTGCATCTGATTCCCCTTCGTCGGCAGCTGCAACAATGCAACCACCTCTGGTAGCGTACCTGAGCTCACCGGCAGATCCATTTGATACATTGCCTATCAAAATGCCATATCGGTCGTTGGAGCTGTTCAATCACTGTATGGATCCAGCATGCATGTTGACTTGATAAAGGGGGTGAGGCTGATATTCAGGGGGAAAGTTGCCAACTATCGGATCTTCAGCCGGACGGCTGTACCGAAGAGTGCGAGTTCCCAGTGGTTAGTTACAGCCTCCTTACTTGACAAGAATGGGCAATATAGCTGACAGAACACTGTCGGAATCGCCCTCTCCAATCCAGACACATTTCGAGCCTGTCTCATCATGAGTGCGCTGCACTATTCCCGAATCAGTGGCGGCCTAAGGGAGTCCGAGATGGAAGAGACGTACTTGTACCACAAGCTCGAGGCGATGAGGACTCTAAACAGCAAAGTTACAGACTTGGAAACGTGCACTAGTGATGGGTGTCTGAGCTTGATTGCTGGGTTAGCTTTGGCTGAAGTAATACCTTTGTTCTTCTTAGGCCTGTATCGCACTGCTAACAATCTTAAGGGTGGCATGGGTGACCCAACTGCCGCCGAGGCACATATCAATGGTCTCTGTACTTTGATCGACATGAAGCGCCCCGAGGAATGGCAGCATCGGTTCTATGGGATGCTTCAAAGAATCATTCTGATGTAAGTTGAATACACCGTTACCAATCCCAGGCAGATTTCAGTCTTTCGAACCTCTGCTTCACTTTTCCGATGTCTGTACTAAATGTTTATCAAAAGGGCTGGCAGTTACATTGCTGCATCCAGGGACCCGTTTCTAGAATCACACATCATCGAAACCGACTTGACCCTCTGCTATCCCCATCCATATTTCACCAAACCCACATCAACCCTGTTATCAACTGCTCAAGTCCAAGCCACTAGCCTCTCGCCCTTCTATCTGACCTCCACACCCTGTCTCGAGGCCTGCAAAGCCGATGTTGAGGGAGAAGTACTATTCAACGTCCTTGAGCGCCTCACCTCAATCTGCTTCACGCCATACGACAACAATAACAGCGAGACGACTTCACTCCTCCTCTCAGACACAGAGTCTTACATCGCCAGCCTGCTCTTTCAACCAGACCCTTCCTCGTCTTCACCATCCAAAGCTTCATTTCACAAGGACCGGCATCACAAAAAGAGCAAGAGAAAAGGCCACCCATACAGTCAAGCACCACCAATCTACTACCCAAGCTCAAGCCGTGCCTGGGCCGCAGCCGGTTACTTCTACACCCATCTCATATTATCCCCTCTCTGGACCCAAACCCACCAAGACGAGACCATAGACCCCGACCTCCTCTGGCATCTCCTCAACACCCTCCGAGAAGACATTACCAAAACCGAAGCAGCCATGAAAATTGGCGCCTACAGCCCAGAGCTGTGGATATGGGAGGTTGTCATAGCCGCCTACACCGTCCGTGTGTCTCTCCAGAGACAACAGCAACAGCAACAGCAACAACAAGACCCAATGACGACGGGCTTGGCAAGTGTAGCTGAGGACATCTTCAGCACTACATCATCAGAAGTTTTATCAACCTCTCAAACAGACATCTGGCCCGGCCTCACCTACGCCGAAAGTTCAGTTTCTTCATCTTCCTCGCAGGATCGTAGCGGTGCTTCTTCACCGTCTCACGACAATCCCGACCACCCGCACACTTATATTCCGCCTGTGTCACCTCCACCAAAGGATAACCTCCATTCCCTCAAGCTATTCTTCCGTCAGAAGATCGCCGTATGGAGCCAGAAAACCAGGGTTGCGGATTGGGAAGGGGCCAGGCAAATGCTGACTAGAATCGTGTGGCCCAATCAAAGCGCCGGCCAACTCACAAGTTATTCTGAAAGGCTAGATACGATCATGAAGACAATTTGGTACGAGGCCTGTCTTCGGTTGCAATGAGGTGTTCCCGTTGTAAACCACGAGCTTGACGTCAAGCACGCAATGTTTGGTACCCCTGAATCACAATACAGGGTTTCAATGGTCACGTTTGGAACCGCGTGCTTCTGAGGACAACCAAACCATCTAGGAGAACGGGCACGGTCGAGGAAATCTTTTGATATGAAGATGAGAATTCTGGTGGGGAGATAATGCCGATCATGTATATAATTGCACCAAAGCCTGCTTAATTTTTGCTTACTTTGGCACCCGTAAACCCCCCCCCCAAGGTAGCACGATGACTGTACCCCTTCTTTCTGCTTTCGACGACCCCCCCGCTGCGCTGGCTTGACTTCCCACTGGCTCCTCTTCGGTCCCGGGATATCACGGCATCTGAAGAACTGCGGCGAGTGAAGGAGCTCCCTGATCGGTCTCTTGACGGTGGCCTTCGAGTTCGGGATGGCGATCTAGGTGAAGGTGATCGTCTCCTCTTTGTAGACCTCGTAGATCGACGATGGGTTTGATGTCTTGACTGCCCATGCATGATGAATCCAGCACGGCCGAAACCCAATCCAGTGGGTCATCATCAGTTCGCGGGTACGGCAAAACCCAGGATGGATCAGGTCGACCCTTAAGAACCTGGGATATGTGGGGCAGTTGGGTAAATTCAGGACTCAGTCCCAGATTCCAGTTGCCCACGTCACTAGGCGCGTTCAGGCAAGTCTTAGGGACTCTCCTCGCTGTCGGGTGGTTCTCCGCGGTGGCCGGCAATAGCGCACGCCAGCCTAATCCAGAAGACTTGGCCCAATCCTTCGCAGTTCGACGCTCAGAATCTTGTGCCTCGAGGTCAGAATCGTACCGAAACACTTGGTTGACCTTCTCTGGATCCCCCGTCGCGGCAGCGTACATCAGCAAGGTCCTTCCCGGAACCCAAGTCAGCTTTTTGCCGTCACGGGTTATTGGAAGGCTTTGCATGATGTGTGACATTACACCATTGCGCTCGGTTCCCTCACCATAGATGGGGCTATCATCACGTCAAAAAACCCCAACCAAGCAATAGGGCCATGTCCTCGGGCCTGGTTGTAACTCGCCTTGACGCCCAGGACATTCTCTGCGCCACACTACAGGTGTGCAAGCTTGCAATGCCCGTGAGAATGTGGTGAGGTACTCCTGTGGCTTCCTCCATAATTGCCGATATGGAAGAACTTGTGCCCAGCTGAGTCCATCCCGAATCGAACAAGCTCATCTTCCGTGGTGCTAGGAGTTCCTGAAGCGTCCAACCACGTGCGGCTGTGGCAGACCTGATCCAACTGTCCTTGATGTACGTCGGAGAGGTAAGCGTAGCAAATTGCTGACTTTTCGTACCAACGAAACATGGAGTTGATGGCTTCGCTCAGCTTAACCGCGCGCTTGTCTTGCCGATACAACATGTGTCGATCCAACTGTAGGCAATGCCATCTTTGCAAGCTTGCCCACGGCAAAGTTCTAACTTTGCCTGGCGATTGATGTCGCATTGATCCAATGATTGCATGTCTTGGAATGATAACTCCTCATCTTTCGAGGCACTTGGTGCGAGCGTTGATGAGCCGCATTTCCCTCGCCGTAGATCTTGAGGTCTTGACTGTGGTGAGGTATACGAGGTACTAACGTACGACCAAAGAGCAAACAAAAGATCGAGTAGCGACTGTGCCCTGTCTAAGGTCTGGGAGGCGGTTACTGAGTTTGGGCTATGGTGGGAGGTTAAGTATCCTTGGGTTGGGAAACTGTGCCTTGCGCGGCTGCCCCGCCTCTGACTCCCCATACATGCATACATATGAGCCCGTGAATGGCGTTTTGGTGTCACAGTGACTTCAGGCACATAGCAACTATAAAAATTCTCCAACAGTTGTTGTCCCGTCGGATGTGGGCGATTACTGAGTACCTAGGTAGGTAAGCGAAATTTACAGGACGTGTGAGTGTGATGGAGCATAGCATAGGTTCCTACCATAGGAAAGATTTCGTGAAGCTCAGGCATCATAGTATATCAATCTTCCCACGCTGGCAGTGCCACCGCTCTAATGTAGGTACTTTAGCTGTTGCCTGAGATTGGCTTCAACTCAGGTTTCACCTTTGGGTGAGTTCGCCAACCGCCCATGGGGTTGGTGTCTGTGATCTGGCAGGTCTTCAAGTGTACGTTGGTTGAATTAGTACCTTGATCAACTACGCAAAGGATTCCGTCTTGTATGGTAACTCTCAACGATAACCAAAAACAAATTCATTTTATCACTTATATCTATGCAGCCGGCTCGTCCTCCTTCAAAGTCTGCTCATCATTCAACTTTGGATTCCGCAACGTCGACGCAAAAGCAATCAGCGGCACACACAAACAAATCCCCGTAATCGTCAACAGCCTCTGGGCGTACTTGTAAGAGTCGATCAACGCCTGCCGCTCGGGCGTGCCCACAGGGTACTGCTTCGCAAAGGCAAATGGATTCCCGTAAGCAGATGTTGCCAAGGTCTCATTGTTGAATCCCTCCATCCGCCAGGCAAGCTGGTTTGGCAAGACCTGAGTCCATATCCCGCCCGAGACAGCACCGCCAAATGCAGATCCGAGGTTGTAAGTGGCGAGGTAGAGGCCCGTCATGACAGCGAGATTCTCGTGCTTCAGCGCCACTTGAAGAGAGGCCTGCGCCGGGTAGGGAAACATGCCGCCGGCGATACCCAAAACAACCTGGGCGCCAACAACACCAGCTCGGCTGGACATGTCGGTATCACCTCGATACTTGATGAGGAGACCGAAAGCAACCATGAAGAGGCATGTTCCAACGACGATAAAGACTTTCAGCCGGCGGACCTTGTATACGACAAATCCGAGAACGGTGCCGGTAAGAACACTGAAAAATGTGTAGAAGGAAGACACCCGAGTGGCCGTCATGACGTCGAAATCGAAAGCAACGACCAGAACCGAATACAAGTAGTCGCCTTGCATATACCACGCCCAATTCAGCATCAAGGCGATTCCGAGGGCGGCCCACACAGCTCGATTCTTCATGAGTCTGAATGGCACAAGCGGTTGGGGGGTGTAGAGCTGCCACCCAATGAAGAGCGGTATCGCGGTGAAGCCAGCTATCAACGGGCCAAGGACATGAGCGCTGGTCCAGGATGTCTTGAAGCCACCTGCCAGCGTGACGGGTACCAAGAGCAAAGCGAAGACAGCAATCATGAGAATGATTCCGATGACATCGAGGCGCCAGAACAAGTACGCAAAAAATTTGCCCCAGGGGAGAGCTCTGATCGGGTCGACGTATCCATCCATCACATGTGACCTGCGGGCTCGACGGCCAGTTACCAGGAGACTGATGATCAGAGGCATGGCGCACACCGGATAGATGATACACCACATGCCGATGGCCCATCGCCAAGTTGTGACAGCAAGCACGGCCGAAGAAATGTTTCCGCTGACCCAAGTCAATACGAGGAACGAGGCGTTGGGGATGTAACTGAACAGCAGGCGAGCTCGGGTGGTGGTGATGTCGGCAATGATAACCTCGAGCAGTAAGATGATCATGGTGTATCCAATCTGGTAGATGAGCGCCCCGGTGGCAAATGTTTCGACATTTTGTGAAGTTGCCTCCAAGACGGTGCCGAGAGTGTAGAAAAAGACTGACAAACACACAAGCTCGACACGGCCAAAGATGTCGGCGATCCTGGCTGAGGTGGGTTGTGCTGCGGCGGCGATGACGGAGCGTAAAACGTTGACAGTTGCCAACAGCGAGTGCTTGGAGAAAGAAGCCGTGGCATTAGGCTGGTAAGCGTAGCGGAGCATGCCGTCGAGACCATAGGCGAAGGCAATTATGAAGACGCCAAAGAAGATGAAGACGTAGTCGGCCTTGGTGAGAACCGAAGCCAGCGCCTCGGCACGGCGGACACCAGGAGACTTTTCATCAGACAGAGCTGCTGCCGGCAACGGTGGAGCTTCTTTTGTTGTCGGCGAAGATTCCGCCCTGTCCGTCGTGGGATCATCATCACTGCCTTTGGTAGCCATGGCGAACGGAAGCTGTGCCCGGGGGCCGAGGGAGAAAATGACCGGGCAGCGGGTTGCCCTGGACGTGTCTAAAAAGGTAGGTTAACGTAGGCCAGGTTTTCCCAACGACAAAACAATTTTTAGGACCATGGAACAAAAATCTGCAGCATTCGTGTATGGTGCCGCCATTGTCGAAACTCTAATAACATGACATCATGACCCACCTTCCGAACTTCGATATCAAGCCACCAGAGCAGGTACGAGTTCCTCTTCCGTCAACTCCTCAGATACCCACAAACCCTCTCCCCCCACCTAACCCCCCCCTTATAAACCCACATCCCCTTCGCATTCCCCCCCCTCAACCCCTCCACCGCCACCGCCAGCTCCTCCCCCCTCCCCTCCCCCCTAATCTCATCCAACCCATACAAAAAGGTTTTGAAACTAAACACGATCCCCCTCGTCCCCGGCAGTCTCGTCAAGGTCTGCAACTCAACCCTCAACCTCGTCTGACTAACATCAATACCCTCCCTATCCTCCTCCGTCAAACTATCCACTTCATGCTCATGGATGTGGTTACCGCTCGGCGTGTACAGCTCCTTATGCGTCTGAAGCCCCCAGTTCACCCTCTTAACTGGCTTTCCCACTTCCAGTTTGGAGAAGAATTTCTCCATGCTAGCACCGATTTTGCCGTAGGAAGGAACAGGACCGTGGATGCCGGCTAGGGTTTGGTCTAGCTTTGTTGAAGGGTCGAAGCCGGAGGGGTGGCAGCAGAGGAAGGCCACGCAGCGGTGGAGGCCGGTAGCCGGGTCGGGGAGCAGGAGGAAGATGTCGTCTTCGATGGTTGTGGCCAGGGTGGAAAGGAGCTCGTCGGGGGGGAGGTCAAGGGGGGAGACTGGAGAGAGGCAAGAGGTGATTTTGTTGTGAAGGGTTGTTCGATCGGGAGAGAGGGAGAACATGGTTGGGTAGCGGGTGGGTAGGTAGGTGGCCATGAGGTAGGCGTAGAGCTCCCTGATGGGGGCGATGCCAGAGGGGATGTACCCTTTGACAACTTTTGGGTGGGAGGCCAGGATTGCTTTCCGAGCGGTGACTCGATCGAGATAGTTCTTATCCATGATGATCAGCTCTGACGGGGAGGAGGTCTGAATGGCCATGGTGATGTGGTATTTTGGCTTGAAGGGCCGGAGCTGGAGGGGTGGTGTGTCCTGCCATGAGAAGTCGTGAAGAGGTTCGATTTTGACCTCATTGTGGATGTCTTCATCGGTTGTCTGCTTCGCGATGCCGGGCTTCTCTCTGTTGTCGTTGAAGCTCGGATGAGGATAAGGTGATGCGGGCTGATGAGGAGGTGGGGATCGGCCCGAGAGTCGCCAAGCGACAACTGTTGCCGCGACGAGCAACAGTACCAGAAGCACCCCGATCATCAAAGACATGTTCAACAAAGTTATACACATGTCTCTGTTGGGGAAGTTGATATCTGTGTATTATAAGAAAAGAAGCCAATGTTTGGGCAAGAGCTCTGATATCATCTGACATCTCCCGTCCTCGGCCACCCCGAAAGATAGTGCCTACCCCACCTTGATCAAGATGACTCCAAGATCTGGGCTTTGATACGCCCACGTTGTCCACAGAACCTTTAGTAACGGCCACCGATCGGAGTGCATTCACAGGGATCCGCCATGCAGTTAGGCTGATCCAGACCCGGCTGGGGAGGACACTGCTCTCATCGAAATCATGCCTTCAAAGGGACTTGGTCGAAAGACTAACAAGGTTCATTGATAGAATATGGTCGGAACGTTTTCCAGAGATATACAACGGGGTATTCTTCTTAAACTAGTATAAGTCTTGTCCATTCAGGACTTTGCGGCCCTCCTTTATTCTTCCCCAACCAGGGGACATCAATGTAAAGCAACATGCTTTGAGCCGGCCATCTTTGACCGCACCAAACGGGTTCACCGCTGTCTGAGGTGTACACGAGGCATCTTGCACCTCGAACGTAATGTCTTTCTCCATCCGCATCTGGTCTTGGGCCGTCCAGCGGACACCGATCCCCTGCACAGAAGCCCAGGACCAAGTCGATTCAATGTAGCGTTCTGGTCGGGTGCCTATGTCGGCCTTATTTGTACATCACAAAAGGTCCGCGTCAGGTTTTTGGTTCCATAGCCCAGCCAAGTACACAGGGTAGGGGCACAGCCCTGTTGCGACTTTGGATGTGAGTCCTGAAAGCGCGGGCAGTCTGTCCGAGCGCACAGTCAGGGCCCGTTTCGAATAGTTTTCAACAACTCTCCCCCAGCTCTTGGAAAACAAATATCTCGTCCTGTCGACCTTGCAGAACCCTGACCCGCAGTCTTGGACAAGCTGTCTTAACTTAGCCCCAGACCTCTTCAACAGCCCATCCCGTTCACCCTTGCAAAATCAAACAATTGCGTGGGTTGCTGGACCATGCACCTGGCTCCCAGTGTATCCCATTAGCTCCGTTGGATGGCTCGAACCCTGAAGCTAAAAGATTGTATGATGCGTCGGAATGAGAGCAAGCTTGTGGAAAGTCCCAGTGAGAGGTACCACTCGACAGCTCTCGATCTTGCTCGGTACACTCACATCTTGTCAACTTTCCCATCCCGTCTCGAATTCTCCAAAATGCAAGACTCTCTTTGACAAGTTACGTTCTTGAAAGGCCCATGCCCGCGCTTGAAGTATAGACTCGTGATTTCTTGGTATCGTCGCGCTATCATTGTCATGAGGGCGGTTGGATGGCCGATGCGTTGGAGTCTCTCTGTAAGTGTTAACATACCACCCGTGCACCTGTATGGCTCAATGACCACTCTGAGATCTTCGTCAGGGATCCGCTTCCCGTGTAGCAATAGCCTGCTTTCATAGCATGATAAACCAGAACCACTGCTGTTCCCCACATCTGCCGCTATGGTGATAGTAGCGCCCACATATATGTTGTGCATCTGAGCGGCCTGCTCCTCCCAGTCCAGCATCGAATCCTGAATGATACAAAGAGCATCAACCCGAAGATATCGGAAGCCTAACTGGCGGGTGACGTGGATGGCGTGCTGAAGCGTGAGAGGCAGTGATGACGGAGAGACTGCTTGTCCGCTAGGCATACTTGACGGGCAGGAAACATGCAGGCTTCTTGCTGGCCCAATATCGTGGGAGTGCCCATGCAGTGACGGGGTAGGATAGTGAAATTCCGGAAAAAGAAAAAAAGGAAAAGAAAATTGATACAGTGGCTCAATATGTGGTCAAAAAAAGGTGTGGTAAAAGGTGATGAATTGAGAAAGAACTATCAAACAGGTGCTTCAATCAAATAGATGCTTGATGCGTGAGGGGCCCAAGCGGAGCGAGGTGGAACCCAGGGCTGATAAGAGAGAGCTCTATAAGGGGCGTGAAGAGTGTTGTGTGAATGGCCTCTCCCAACACTTCAGGTCTCAAAAGTGAATATCCAAAATGACCAAGCTTCAAACTGGGCCGGCATCTTTCCGCCCACTTGACAGTCACCCACCCCGCTACCAAACGCCTGTCGTGGGTGAGATTTCCGTAAGTATGTGGAATCCATGATGGAAATGGTTTTGATTGTCCAACCTACTATTGGGGGGGTGCAAATAGAGCAAGTGCCTTGACATGCCCTGATATATCTTTCTTAATCCGTTCATACATCACAGGTCCAAACGAGCAGCTGTCCAAACCGATAACAACATGAAATTAGGAGTCTTTCACAACTTCATCACCCCCCTCCCTTTCCAAGTTTTCAACAGAATAGCCCAGGTATCTCATGAAAAATCAAAACAACAAAACCCCCTCCATCCCAAACACATTTCAAACCACACCCCTTCGGTCCGGTTCAGTCATCAAACTCCCCAACCCTAAATCAGAATCAAATCCCCTTCACAGTCTCCCCCCAACCCCACCACCCTTGACCTCCCCCTCCGTCTCCGACAAGGTATTCCTCCCACTCCCCAGCCTCCCCTCCCCCCCAACCCGCCCCTCATGATGATCCATCGTATAAAGCGGCCTCAGCTTCGCCTCCCTCCTCCACAAAACCCACCTCTTGAACCACCAAGGCAGCACATGCCGCACCTGATACCCCGCAAACTCCCTCGTCGGCACCGCAAACACATAATCCAGCTCCTCTAGCGTCTTCTGCTTCGTCTCGGGCACCCAAAAGAAAATCATCACCAGCGCCAGGGCATTAAACCCGGCATACAACCCAAACGCACCCACCGTCCCCAGCGACTCGAGCAAGAACGGGAACGTCATGCCCAGCACCGCCGCCCAAAAGAGACACGTCGCGACCGAGAACCCCATGCCTACTTCTCTGTGCGAGAGGGGGAACACCTCGGCGCTGTAGGTGAACGGCACCGGGCCCTCGCCGGGTGAGTAAAACGCGGCAAAGAGGTAGACAAACAGCGCCACGAGGGCGGTCCGGGCGGTTCCCTGCTCCAGCAGCGTGCAGAGGCCGGCCGCCAGCAGGGTCCACGTCATCTGCGGGAAGGTGAACAGCAGGAGTGATCTCCGGCCAAAGGTGTCAATCGTCCAAAAGGCGGGGAAGGCAAACAGCCAGTTGACCAGCCCGAACCCAAACGACGCGAGCAGAGCCTGGTAGTCGTCCTGCCCGGCGTCCTTGAAGATGGTGGTCGAGTAAAAGGCAATGATGTTGATGCCGCACATTTGCTGGGCGATCATGACGGTGAAGGCGGCCAGGGTGGCCCGGCGCACGCGGGGAATGGTGAAGAGCTCAGCCATGCGCTGAAAGTACCACGAGTTGCGAAGGAGTTGCTCCTCGAGTTCGAGCTGGGAGTGGATGTAGAAGATGTCGCGGGCTACCTGGATCGGGTGGTTTCGCAGTCTGATCATGGCATCCCAGGCTTTGCCGTAGCGGTTCTTCTTCATGTACCAACGAGGTGACTCGGGGCAAAAGTAGATGAGCACGAGGAGAGGGACCGCGGGGATAAAGGGGGCGCCGAGCATCAGACGCCAGTTGAT
The DNA here is from genome assembly GCF_000226545.1 of Podospora anserina S mat+. Lineage (NCBI taxonomy): Eukaryota > Fungi > Ascomycota > Sordariomycetes > Sordariales > Podosporaceae > Podospora > Podospora anserina. The sequence continues at coordinate 50,698 of NW_001914847.1, forward strand.
GTCTCCTGCGCTCCACACAGCCAAGTTGAATGCGGTACCCAACATGATGCCGAATGCCGTCCACATTTCTGTCGTCTCGTATTAGTAAAAACTCCGTTCCGTCGCACATCATGTTGATGAGCACTTACGCCAGGACATGACCAGAGCACCACGGATCGAGGCCGGCGAGTTCTCAGCTGCGTAGATAGGCACAGTCGAAGCCTTGACGCCCATACCGACACCCATGAAGAGACGGCAAATCAGCTGCTCCCACCACGTGTGGCAGAAAGCAGAACCGATCACAGGCCAAAGACAGAAATGCGCGCTGAAGAAGATGACACCACGACGGCCCCACAGGTTGCTGGGCAGAAACATGTCAGTTATGCCATTGCTACTCCTGCCATGGAAACTGGGACTTACTTGATCGGATCAGACAACCAGCACCCACACAGTGCACTCCCAAGATACGGACCGGCATTGACCAGCCCGAGAAGAAGCTTGTCCCGGGTTGATGTGCCACCAATTCCGTAGATATCCGGGAAGAAGATGTTCGCTCCATTCGTGCCGGTCTGATCCCACCCCTGAACAGCGGCACCGATCGAGCAAGTCGCAATAGTCAGGAAGAGCTTGGCAGGGAGGCGCCACTTGTGCTCGACCTCGTCCCGCAAGACCTTTTTCTCTGCCTCGTCGAGGGCCTCGGTTCCTTCGATTCTGTCGTAGTCGTCCGGGTTCTGGGCGACGAGAGCACCTTTGCGGAAAAGCTGGACATGTTGAGCCAGTCCTTTTTCTTCGCAAAAGGCCTCTACCCGCCGCATTAGCTGGTCTCGTGGGATGCCCTCAAGGGGGTTTTTGATCCTGCGTTGAAGATATGTGTAAGTGGTTGGGCCATCTATTAGTGCTTCCATCCAATGGTAAGTATCTCACCTAGCTTCCAGGTTGGCATTGAGGTCGACATGGTCGTCTGCGGACCGGCCTTTCTCGAGATGATGTCCGGTGGCACCCTTGGGCTCGCTGCTACTTGCGGGGTGTCAGTTCAAAGTCTACACTGCCATTAACTGGGTGTTTTTTCCCGCACAGTTTCTCATTCCCAGTAGTGCCGGTGTCCGAAATAGTTGGACTGTCCGGCATGGTTGCGGTGGTGGGGGATGGTTGTCAACAGTAGATGGTAGATAGATAGTCTGAGTGCTCTTGAGCTAAATGAGAATGGAAACACAACGGGACAGAGCGCCACCGGACGAGGTAGTCTTAATATTCCCCGGTATCCCACGCACGCAGGTGGCTGACCTGAGTTGCACCGATGTCGTACCCCGTGCTCCCTTCATCCCCCTCACCCATCACCCTTTTTCCCCGCAGAGAGGCAACAGGACATGAAAACTCTGGATAAACCTGGTAGGTGACTGGCCTGGCGGGTGCAACAACAGACTTGCAACTGTGAAGGAAGTGATCGACCCCATGCCAAGGCGGAACTGTTGGTAGGGTCTAACACAAGCTTAACTCGGAACCTTTTGTGTCGACCCTGTCCATCATTCCCTCAGGGTCCCACTCTCTTGCTGCAAGCAGGCTTATACGCAGCAGGACACCGAAAGGATGAATAAATCTCGGTCAGACGTGCAGAAGGAAAGCAGGGTTTGCTGCCTTTGGTCCTCATCACGCAGTGAAGATCCCAGAACGCTACCCTGAATGCGGTTGTACCCTCGCGGATGATGTTGGGAGCTTTTGCATGTGGCATGCCGTGTTTCCGTTGCAAGAGGACATGAATCATGAACATGCCCGTGTTGTGATGCTCTGGCCTACCCGACAGAATGGACAGAGGGTTCCGCTGATCAACATCCCCGGATTTTGCTGTGGATGAAATGCAAAACAATGCCTCCCAAAAAAGACATGTGCCAGGCCATCTCGAGATATGGGCAGTCGGACAAAAGAAAAGCCATCGACGCCATCTGAGATCCCTCCCACGGCACACAACGTGAGACCCTGGTTGAGGCGTCAGGCTTGGCGGTCACTGCCGAGGGGGCCCGCTCTTGGCTGACGCAATTTGTACCGGACACACTCCTCCTTGTCTCCTCCTGTCAAAGCCTTTGGCGTTTCTTGGAATTAGTGTCAAGAAGGGCTATCGGTCCGATGACTTACAGAAGATTTCCTTTTGGAGGCAGGCCAAGAGCGAGAAAAAGAGAAGGTCAAAGGCCAAGTTGGTCAAGAGATGGTGGCGTCTGGGAGTGAAATGCTTGAGACTGACAACATCTCGACTTCATCCGTAGGTAGACATGATAGAGGGGGGAGATACTCGCAGGATGGTGTGTCTCGTATGTCGTATGTATGTCAATCAATTCAATGGGACAGCACACGGCATGCTATCGTGCATACTGTAGGAAGACGACTGCTGGACGGGAAGTGCCCCGGTTGTAACGGCGAGAAGCGAACGAATGGATGGATGGGTCGATGGCTGCCCCGCGGGGATAACGACAGGCGGGGTACCCCATATGGGGGCGGGTAACTTTGGCACTTTTGGATCCGAGTGCCATGCGAAGCTCCTTCTCCATAAATTGTTGATCACAGGGAGCCACTTCACGGTTCGGTGTGATGATTGGGATATGTGTTTATCCTCCTTTCAGAGACCCAATCCACCTTCTCGTTTCGGTCATTTATTGCAGAAGTTGTGTTTCATTGCACCTGCTGTCCCATCCAAAGCTCGAGATTGTTTCTGCGAAGGATCTCACCGCTTGTCGGTTTGGTTATCACATTGTCCAACAACCCTCCGAAGCAAAGCGACCACACTCTGCGACCTGCCGTGACTCCATCTTCGATCGAATAATCCCCCGGGTGTGCTGACGGCCATGACTGGTCAGATATCAGAGACAACCCGACCCCATACGCCCCGCCTCTTTATATACCGAACAATACTGCGATCAACAGCCAAACTCCACCACCGATCGCCACCAATGGTCGGCCATCCGGGGGCAGCTTGCCGATTCCGTGCCCCGGACAGACAGCCCTCTCCGGCAGTGGGCTCGGCTGAGCTCGGCCTGGAGCACTCGTCTCGGACTTTGTCGTATATGCTTGGCATTATACGACATGAAGCCATCACGGCGTCTGCTGACCATTTTCGACTCAAAAGTTCCCCGACTGTGGTTTCATGCCCCTGGACTGAGTGCCTACTCACCCAAGGAAGCCTGTGATATCATTTTGCCGGCCATGACAAGATCCCCCCCTAGTAGCCTCGACTTGCAAAACTTGAAAAAGACCATGCCTGGAATGGTAATCTCAAGATGCTCACCACACTTTATATACGCATAGTATCACCGAACCAATTGACTACCTTTTCTAAACTCGAGATCCCCAAACTAGAAAATCATCCATGGAAAACAGTCCCAATCAATACCTCACCCCCCTAGGCCCCTCCTCCTCCTCAAACCTTCTAAACATCTTGCCCACCATCCACCCCTCCACCCCCTTGATATACCCCTGCCTCGCCAGCACCTCCAAACTCAGCCTCGCGTACTTTTCCGCCTTGTCCATGTCGTTCAACACAAAGTAAATCCTGCTCATATTCTCCAACTGCTCACTCTCAAGCGGGAAGAGCTCCTCCTTTGGCAGAAGAGGCAAGATCTGTCTCGTCAGGCGCAGAGCTTGGTACGGCTTGTTGGCTTGGAAGGCGCGGATGGCGAGGTCTTGGAGCTTTGCGATTTCTTTCCGGCGGGCGTCGGAGGCGACGATGGTGGAGGGGGGGGAGGTGCAGAGGGGGCAGGAGCAGGTGAAGCCCCATTTTTTGAGGAGGTGGGCGCGTTCCAAGGAGGTTTTGCCTAGGGTTAGGTCTAAGGAGGGAAGGGGTTAGTGAATTGGGCTCACGGAAGGGGGAAGGGGGATGAGAAAAGGACGGACAGGAGATGGTGATTTCCTCGCCCGGGGAGATGGGTTTGGAGGCTGCGATGGAGACTTGGAGGGATTCTTGGATGAAGCGGGTGTAGGCGCTGGAGGGATGTGCTGTTAGCATTTTGCTTCTGCAAGGGGGTTGGAAGAGTCTTACTTTGGCATGCAAGCGTGGTTTATTCTCTGGTGTTGGGTCAGCCTTTATCTATCTCACTTCTTTCCGCTATTCAACAGCCCCGTGGGGGAGACAAGACTCACCGAAACAGTAGGATAAACCGCCATGTAATCCCCCTCCCCGACCCTCGTGCTAAACGCATTCGTCCTCAGAACGTTCTCCACCACATCCTGAGCGTGCTCGCTGCTCTTCCCCAGTTCCATCACACCGTTACCCCCATCACCCATCTGTTCGACCGCTTTATGCAGCAGTCTGTACCCCCTCAACGCATTCACCTCCACCGTGAAACCAACATCCACCACGAGCGTGGCATAGTCAAGTAAAATCTCCTCCCATTGCTTGATTTCCTTCGTGGCTATGACGCCCTTGCCTTTTCCGGGGATGGTAACGACTTTGTATTTCTCGCCTTCAGCGCCGTCCGAGGGTTTGGGCAAGGGGAGGTCAAGAAACCAGGAGGCAACGTCTGCGGCGCGGGAGGGCGTGGTGACAAGGGAGAAGCCGCGGTGGCCGTGGTGGGAGTTGGTGTAGGTGCAGTATTGACCGGTCAGGCCATTGGTGAGCTCGCAGACTGGGGCGTGGGTCCAGGGGGTGATGTGGGAGCTGGAGTTGGAAAAGAGGGTTTCTGTCAGTGAACCAGGGATGGGACGGGGGCAGCTGGCAGAGAGGAGTTGGTGTGGCGTGAAAGCTGGGGGTGGGGAGGAGGGACATTGGTATTTGGGGTTGTGGATGGTGGATAACGCCAGTGTTGTTGTTGATGAAGCGAGGAGGGACCATGTGGTGAGAAACCTGAGGGGTAATAAGGGGGCCCCTTTTCTTCGGCTGCGTGTTGGGAACATTATCGCTGTAAAGCTCAAGTACACTGAACAGAAATGGAAAATCAATGGATTCGATTTAGATCTCAGATTCAATCCCCCCTGGATTTCAAAAATCAACAAGAACAATCTGTCCACAGTTCCAGATTCTCGGCTTCAAATGCATGGCGCCCAGCCTCACAAAGTCGAGGATAAATTGCTTCCTGCCCTTCCCCATCCTCACAAAATGCCGATCCTGTTCGTCTTTCTCTTGCCGTGCAGAGCAATGTTTGGTAGCAAGATATGAGGCAAAAGTAAAAGACAGGCAGCCAAGTCCTTGGCCACGTGCTTGGCCGGATCGTACCGGCTGAGCCATGTGCTGTCCCGGCCGTGTTTGTCTCACGGTGGATGATGTGTGGACGGATAAATTCGACATCCCTCGGCACGTACCGAGTTTGGGAATGGCGCATGGGCAAGCTTCATCCCCAACCTCCATGACTTACTCTCTCCAGGGTAGGTAGTTCCTTCTTTGGAATAATGGTCATGATGGGGGGCACCAGAAACTGGTCGTGCTTGCCCATCGCAACAAGCCCGGAAGGAAATGTAGTGTAATCACGTCACTTGCCTCCACAACTGAGGGAGTACTTTAACCCAACATTAGACTGTCTTCCCAGACCAACTCTCATTCTTCATCATCTTTCTTCAAGGTCATTCTTTTCTTCATAGAGCATCAACAAGCATCATGAATCCCCAACCAACGGCGCCTCGGACTCCCAAGTCCGCTGCCATTAACGGCATTATCAAGGAGACGCAGAATCGACCCGACCTCGAAACACTCAAACGTCTCTACGAAAAGCTCCATGCAGACCCCGAGCTCCCCGGTCGCGAAGAGCGTACTGCACATGTCGTAAAAACTCACCTCGAAGCTCTCGGATTCAGAGTTCGTGCTCGCATCGGCGGCCACGGCGTTGTGGGAGTGTTAGACAACCAACGCGGGCCACGCGGCCGTACCGTTCTCCTCAAGGCCGAGCTCGATGCTCTGCCCATACAAGAGAAAACAAACCTATCATACGCAAGCACCAAAAGAATCAAAGACCCCGTCGACAAAAAAAAGAAGCCCGTCATGCACGCCTCCGGCCATGACATGCACATCACCATGGTCCTAGCTGCAGCAGCACTCCTCCAAAAGGCCAAAAAGAAGTGGCGTGGCTGCCTCATAGTTCTCTTCCAACCAGACTCACAAGGACGCGGTGCTAAGTCCATGATGGAATCCGGACTATACGACAAGTTCCAATTTCCCAACCCAAACATCGTATTATGTCAACACATCAACAACAAAAGCGCAGGCAAGCTTCAGCTTCTAAGGGGCAACGACCTAGGAGAAAGGTTATCATTTCTCATCACGATCCCCGGAAAGGGAGGGCACTCGACCACCCCGGAAGGCTGTATTAACCCCATTCTCATCGCCTCGTCGCTGGTGCCGGAACTCCAAACAATGATTCAAACGCTCTACAACCCCAACAGCCCCGCGCTTGTTACCTGCGTGAGAATTAACGCCGGCCACGCTACCAACGAAATCCCCGACAAGGCCGAGCTGACGGTCGAAGTCAGAGCCTTCTCTGGCGATATGATGAAGCTGCTCGTTGAGGCGATCGACCTCGTGGTGGGGAAGGAATTCGAGAACGCGGGAGTATTGAAGAAGAAGAAGACAATCCAGAGGCTTGACCAGTTTGTTTCACCGCTTATCAACGACCCAGATGCGCTACACAAAATTGGGGTGCAGTTTGAAGATTATTTTGGGCGGGAGCAGATTCAACCCATGAACCTGGAGATGGCCATGGGCAAGCTGGGTGATGATTTGGCTGTTCTTGCTCGAGAGGGCATTCCCCATGCGTATTGGACGCTTAGGAGCACGAGTCCGGGTATTTGGGACACGTATGAGAGGGACGGGCGTTTGCATGAGTTGCCGGATACCCACACGGCCGAGTTTGCACCGGCCGAGGAGCCCACGTTGAGCGTGGGGATGGAGGCGTTGGCGGTAGCGGCGTTGACGTATCTGAAGACGGAGGGTGAGTTTTGAGCAAGGAGCGAGTTGATCAGGTCAGTCTGACGCAGCGTAAATATTAACATGCATTGTACTTTTGTTTGAACCATGGCTGTTAAGAGATTGAATAGGCGTCGAATGCATAATTAAACAGGCCTCGAGGCATAAACAATAAGATGATCAAGGATTTGTCCCATCCATGCCTCGTAAACTTTTATTCTTTTCTCAGAGAGCTCTACTTCTGACTCTCTGAAGTGTTTGCTTGGGTCAAGCATAGTGGAGATGGAAATCCTCTTGTGTAAGAAATTCTAACAGGTGGGTAGCTAGTACATTTCACCGTTACCGAAAACATGATTTTAAGCTCTCATTTTTGTGGTGTGTGTGTGTGTGTGTCTATCGTGCCTTAATTCATCATCAACTGCATCTGCGTCCGTGTGTGAGCCCGATATCTTCTATTCGGGTATCAAGAGCCTTTGAAAAAAAAACAAAAAAAACAAAAAACAAAAAGTGTAGTAGCAGCAGCAGCAGCAGCAGCAGCAGCAGCAGTAGTAGTAGTAGTAGTAGTAGTCGTAGTAGTTGTTGTTGTTGGGTTTCTTTGCCCCCCCCCTAACCCCACCCCAAACCCACCAAGTTCCATCTAAGATTTGATTCCCAATGTTTAAGAAAATGTAAAGAAAAGAAAAAAAGGGTCCGTCATGAAACCCCCTTTCTAGCTCAATCCCACGAGCAAGGAAACGTTGGCCATCTTTCAGCTTGGTTTTTCTCTCTCACCCACGTCGACTCCGCCCTATTCGACAAGTTGCAAATATTCTGACAAGTACATAGCCAAATGCACTATCGACACCCACGCCATTACCCCCCTCGAAAGCCAAGGTCAAAGTAGCCATATCGTTCCCATGGGGCCAAAATCAAGCGCATCACTCCGCGTCTGGCTTCTGCGAGACAACTTCCCTCGCATAAAACTCAACCAGCATGGTGGCATAGGCCTCCAAGTCTTCCACAGGAACAGCCAGGCGAAAGTCGTTGAGCAGCAAGAACTGAAGTTCGAGGTGGTTCAGTTCAGCCAGAGGGAGACCACCAACCTAAAAACAACGTTAGCTCTGGTTCTGATGATGATGATCATAGATCAAAAGCAAAAACATACCTTGGCATATCGCGAGTTGGTGTAAAACACATCAGAAAAAAACTTGCTGGCGCAAGTCACCCCCGCAATAATAAGCCGATGGATGTTGTAACTGTCCACTACAAAATATGTCGCCTGTCCAGCTGCTGAATGCGTGTTAAAACTGTTGCTTTCGATCGTGATCCCCTTCCCAGCCTCCTCATCGGTGTCTGCAAGATCAGAGTCCGTCTCGTCGCTATCCTCTTCCGCCTCGTTACTGTCCCGCATGACAGTGTCTGGATCTGCCGCCGGTTTCATAGCTTGCGCATGCACGTATTGCATCCGTCGTGCCTCCTCGCTCTTGACCACCATATCGTTGACCCGCTCCGTCATCCTGTCAAAATAGACCAGCAGACTCAAAAAGACTTCGTACGTGGTGGGACAGTACTTGTGTATCCGACCAAGATAGCTCAGTATGCTAATCGAGGGAACGTTTTTACCGTGAAACGCCAAAACACTGCTGCTTAGAGGGCTTCCGTTGGCGTCCCCACCAGCTTCCTCACCCCTCGCTTGCGCCTGGGCTTGTCGGAGGTGGTGCGCGTTTCGGTTCAGAGCATCGTGTTGGAGGTCGTTGGTGGTGGTAATCTTGGTAAGGAGGGCGGCTACCATTTCGATAATATCTCCTATAGGCATCGCGCTAATCTCGTACTTCATCTGTTGTAGTGGGGGATCATTAAGGTTCCCTGAGCCGGTGGCATTAAGATTTTCGACCTTGGCCAGGGTCTGGATATGTGCGAGGTCTTGGACATAGATTGTCTTTTGGGTTTCTATCGGCGGACTTGGGGCATTGTTGCTGAGGGGTATCGAAACGGGGGGCGCATCGACGATGTCGACATCCGCGGATGGATTCCGGCGCCGACCGTGATCCGATGCAGGAGAAGGCATCGCCTTGGATCCTGGCACTACGGTTGCGGCGGTACTGAGGGACGAGGTGGTCGAGCCCGCGACAGAAGGCGGACCGCTGGCGGCATCGTGAACTCTTTCGGTCGAGACGTCATACTGCGGCCCAGCGCCACCGGAGGAGGGATCGGACGACGAAGAAGACGAAGAAGGCGGGGACGGGAGGCGGCGGCTGGCCCCACCACTCGACATCGGGGGTCGGCTCGACGGTGTTTGTCGTTGTTGCTTTGCTGGCTTGTCTGCGACCACTGGCGTCGGCACTGGTGAATCCTGCCAGTCTCTGCGCGGTGTTGACGAAGAGGCTTGCCGTCTGGGGCTCGCCGTCGGGCGCGAGTGGTGGGACTGCTGGGCATCCCGGTCGCAACCTGTTGTTGTTCGGCTGACTGGAACTGGACGGGCCTGGAAGTGAATGTCGTGCGGGTGCTGGTGCTGAATGGCCGGCCCTGCAATCATGCTATGAAATCGAGATGGCGATTCTCCCAATACGTCGCCCATCACTGTAGCCATGCTGGCATGGTTGTCTTGATTACGGTGGACGTCTGGCAGTGGTGGGAGGTGGTGGTGGTGGCTGCCAAGAGTTCAGCCAGTGGTTATCGCGTGGTGGAGGGTCCTGCAGCGAGTGCTATCGGATCGAAAGTGGCTGTGCCGCGATAGCGGAGAATTAGCTAGGCTTTTCTCTGGTTGGCGAGTTTCTGGACCAGGCGATAAAGACCCGGGTCAGCGCCGGCGCCCAAGCAAAAGGTGGGGGAGGTGCAAGAGCAAGAGCAACAACAAAAACAACAAGCAAGAACGAGAAGAGGGGAAGAAAAAAAAGATGAGACGAAAGGATATGGTGTCTGGGGGAAGGGGGACTAGGTGCCAGGCTGGCGGGAGGTAACACAGTGTTGGCACCGCGTGCGTGCTGCACGACAAGGGCGCAATCAACACGGGATGGCCTTTTCTTTCTTGTTTCCTGTTGACGTGATGCTGCTGCTGGTGGTGGACGGTGGCTGCGCTGCGCTGCAGGCAAGAAAGACACCGCAGACAGACACCGACACAACAGACGGCAGCCTTGCTGCGGATACCTAGGCGGTTCTTCCTCCAGCCTGATGGCGAATGGCGAGTCTCAGCATATCGAAGCAGCCGGTGTTTCTGTTTCGAACAGCCAAGGACGACCAACGACGGGTCAAACTCAACGTTTGAAGCTGTGGCCTGACTCGCGAGCTAACGCCATGAAAACAACTGAAATGATGGGCAAACACACAACGAGAGGGTATCAAACAGCCACCGGCCAACTCGCGCCCGGATCACGAATCCGCTTTGAGCTAGCCGGCGGGATGGCTGTTGGGGCGTTCCAGGCGATTGGGAGTATCGACAGGCACAACGACGTCACTTGGCGATGATGAAAGAAGAGAACGGCAAACCTCCCGAGCGGCTGAGGGAAGCACCAGCGCGTGGCAAAGCAAGACAACACAGAGACGTGGAATATCGAGGTGCTTACCTGTGTGCAGCTTGCATATACCTTCAGCCCCAAACGCCAAAAGGGTCTTCTGTGGGCTGTCTGTCAGGAGAGGTTCGGGATGTTGATGATAAGGTTGGCTTTGGCGTTCTCGCAAGGACGAACCGGATGGCAGAGATGGCTTATGCAGGTGACTGCCGGGTTGGTTACAGAAAAGATTGTGAAGGGATAAAGATAAAAAAAGAATAGACGAGGTTCAAATGTCGAGTGGCAAAGTCATTCGTAGGCATAAGGCGATAAGGGGAAAGAGGTGATGGGCAACCAAGAGATGCGACCCAAGATTATCGCATAACAGAGGCCGATGAAGCAATGCCAAGAAGCGGCCGGAGGGTTGGAGTGCAGTTAACAGGCCGGACGTAAAAGCCTAATGGTTTCTTGATAAGAGAAATCTTTTGCCCGGTAGGTTATTATCGTTTCTCTCTCCAAGGGGACTCCAATCCCAAGGCCGCTTCCCAGTGAGTTAGGTAAAGGGGGAAGAAACGGTTTCAAGACTCCGGTCGCGCAGAACACCACCGGCTGGGGGGAAAACAAGGAGATATATCTTGCGGCGTGCAGATAACGCCGGGTGCGGGCAATCGGACGATCAAGATGACGATGAACCGGGACCTTCTTCCGCCACGTGTGTGGATGAAAGAATGCTAGCGGACGGGAAACCCTGCGCCCGCACAACCACACACACCGCAGCACTCCCAACCGATTCCCTGAGAAGATGGCGCCAGATGAGGCAACGGTACATCCACGCCGTTGACTGTAATAATTATATTATCCTGCCATCCCTGCTGAGGTGAGTACCCTTTCTGCATTGCCTTTCTATCTTGTGATTCTCCTCATATGTATATCCTTCCCGTCAGATCATCTCTTCCCCTCCTCCATCATCAACCGAGGATGGTGTTTGTGGGTGTGTGTGAGTGTGTGGTGTGAGGGAACAATCACTGATAAGAAGAGTTGTGGAGAGCGGTGATCCGATACGGTAGAGATGGACCCACATCTTTACCAGCGACAGGCCAACCGTGGTGGGGTGGGGGAGGATGACGCAGGGGTTATCCAGACTTCACATTTGACCTAATGGACTCTGCGCGTTTGCGCTTCTCGCATTCTACAGGCGCCACGAGCGAAGGAAAACGCGGGGGGCGCTTGTTATTCTTAAGAGGACGGTGAGGACCAACTTTGTCCAGTTTGAAGCCCACATTGTACCATTGTAGAACGCCTGTGGCTTCCAGGTCCCTGAGTTTGAGGGCTGGATATCAGATTCAACGGTAGGACCCCCAGCATCTAACCACTTGACAAACATTTTCTACAAAACCTTTTTACCAACCAGCCAACCAACCCTCCTCAGCAGCTTCAAAAAGAACCCCCTGCAATATTTCCATCGTGTACACCTCCCATTCGAAGCACCGTCGTCGGCCTCTATTTGCTCCTGTCATCAAGCCCCTCCTGTCTTCTATCCCTCTTGTGCCCCTCACCTCGCAAGCGACCCCGTGGCGTCACTCTGGACAGAGATTGGCTACTTCAATTGTTTACATCCCAACCCAAGGCACGAGTGCGCGCCTCTTTTTCACGGCAATGTCAACTCGAAATGCACTCACTCAACTAGGCGGTGGAGGTAGCAACGTGAGGGGATTAAGAAGCGCAAACCCAAAAAAAGGGTCCTCGGTCCTAGGTCGGTAGTGAGCAACGCGTTGGTGGGGGGGGGGGGGGATAAAACTGTCATTATATGTTCCCTTTCAAACCCCCTCGCCTCGGCTATAATACTCAAAGTACATGGTCTCGAGTAGGTATCGCAAGCTCTACCAGATGTGATTCCTAACAATCTACATCCACAAGCCTCGGCCCTGTGGAGTCATCCCGAGATCCAAGAATTGTGTTGAAGGGGTACCCCTTGAACACTTCTCACCTCGGGACTTCCCGCCATCTCATACCTATTTCCCTACATACGGTTCTGAGAACTCATATCTTCCCTAGAACACCACATCCCGAAAACGTTACACAACCCCCTTCGCATACCTACCTGGCTCGCCTAAAATCAAAAATCATATTTTCCACCTACCCCACAACCAGAACCTTTCACTCCTCGGTCGTGGTAATCAGCCATGCAAGCCACAGAGCACAAGCAAGCAAGGAACGCCATCTGCCCTCCTAACTCGGAGCGGGCGAAACTCCGGGCCACCCGCCTTCCCTTAACCAACTTGCGTGCCGGCCACGTTGTATCCTCATCACCCTCCAACTCGGCCACGCCGGTTCGTAGTTCCCACGCACCGCAGATGCATAAGCCACAGGTAAAACAAGACCAAAAGTGCAGCCCATACTCTTTTCAGAGGCTTTCTTGAGAACGCCATACACACACAGACAAAAACACCCGTCTCCCTATGATGCCTTTCTCGAATCCGAAATGGAATGGCATTACTATACATATCCATCATCCAGCCCGGTCATGTCGTCACCTCGCAAGCACTGAACAATGCATCCCGTTCTGATTGGCTGTCTTCTGCCCCCATCCTTACCCCTAGTCACACGCACTCAGTTCTCATGTCTGACCTTGTAATCCGTATCTGGTAGGTACAGATGTCTGTCCGCGCCCTTGGCCGTTAACACCACCATACGAATCACACCACCCGAGCTACCATCCCACTTGATGGCCTCCTTCAACGACTCCTTGACAAAGTTGACCGCATCCGCCTCCTCCATGCCCTCTTTCCAGTTGGCGTCGCAGTAACCGTAAATGTACGTCGAGCCAGAACCACCAATGGCATATGGTTGCTTGTGGAGGGACCCGCCGAGGGGGATGCTGTAGACCTGACCGCCGTGACGCTCGTCCCAACCCGCAATAATGAGACCGGCCCTAGCAAAGAAAATATCAGTACCTGACCTCCGCAGCCTACCCAACTTCAACTTCGCCGGGGGTTACTAACGAGAGCCTATCCTTGTTCGCATAGCACATCTCCTGGAAGATGGCCGCCGCCGTCTGTGTCGTGGGGGGCTTGCCGTTCATCATGTGGAAGAGCCCAAGCTGGTATTGCACAATGTCGGCGACGGCTTGGGTGTCGGCGGCGGACCCGGATCGGCAGCACCAGATTGTGTCGTGTACTCTGGTGAGCTTGTCGGTTACACGGTTGGCAATGTATGCGCCAGTCGTTGTGCGGGAATCGGCTCCGAGGATAACGCCGTCTTTGAATGTGATCGCCATACTGTCATCGTTCGAATGTTAGGAGGGGTGCTCGCCCGGGAGTGGTCGTTTGGCCAGTTTAAGACCGGGGGGTTGGCTTACATCGAGGTACCCAAGCTAAGGGATGGAATTGTCAGAATGACTCCCATTGTAAAAGCAGGGGCACTTTGGAAGTATCACTTACTTGACCTCACCCTTCTTCAACCGGTCCATATCAACATGGATGCCATCTGCAAGGTACCATGGTTAGCAACAGGGACGAGACGATGTGGAGACGGTAACCGGGAGTTGCGATGTCACTGACCTTCGCTCAGGCAACCCGATGTACCGAATTCCATTTTTGAAGTGTGGGTTTGTAATTATCGATCTGAAGTCGTCGATGGAAAGAGGGGGGCAATCGGAGCGAGTCGTCAGTCGTAGAGAATGGAGGTGTTCGTGGGGTGTGTGGCATTCGTCGAGTGAATGTTCGAAGTTGGCAACTGGAGCTTGGAGCTCCTCCCAAGCTCAAGGCAGCTCAGACACGCACGCGCGCCTTGCCTGGCGGGCGGGTTGATGCGCATCACGTGGGGAGCTGATAAGAAGGCTTATCGGATCTTATCGCTCCTATGTCTTACAGCCAGCCCCTTGGCAGACCGCACGATGGATAAATGAATGCATGTAACAATAGGGGTATCCTCTACTATGTACACGATAACCTGACGATGAGTGATCTCATCTTTGAGTCCAGAGTGTTGACCAAAGCCTTCCCAATGCGAGGTCCTGTTCGATCTCTCCGGATCACTCAGATCCTGTCGAAGCCCTCGTCAAAATCCCAGCACCCTCATCAGAGTCCAACCCTATCAACACCTCCCCGTCCCCGACTTCCAAAACCACCTCACAAAAAAATCCGAAAAAAAAACTAAAACTCCCCAACTCCAACCCAAGTATTCCGACCACAGTCTACTCAACCCCCCCTAACCAACCCCTCCTCCCTCTCCAAACTAACCCCCTCCCCAACCTCAATCTCATACCCCCTCCTCCTTTCCTTGCCACCATCCCCCTCCTTCTTCTTCCCCTTCCCATCATCCCCACACCCGCAATCATAAAAATCCCCAATATTATTACAATCAAACAACTCCTTCCTCAACCTCCTATTAACCTCATTATGCACAAAACAAGCCCACCCCGCCGCATTATTCCGACTGCTCACCTGAGGCGGGTATTTCTCCAGCAGCTTCTGAAAGTGCGAAGCACAGTCCCCACAGGGGTACAACCTCGCAAACAACTGTATATACGTCCTCAGCGCAAGACTATCATCCGCCGTCGGCTCCTCCGGAAACCGCGCCATCATCGTGTGGAACAACTTCCACGACGCGCGGCCGAGTTCCGCTCTGTAAATCTCCCCAATCAGCAATTGCTCTTCCCCAGCATGCAAAAAGCGGAGGACTCACTTCGCAGTCGCATTCTCCAACTTGGGCGCAATAGATCCACCCTTTAGAATGCTCTCCGAAAGGGCACCACCAGCACCGTTGCTGTTGTGGCTGCTGCTGCTCCTCCATGTCTCGTCGGATAATATCCTCGTGGGGTCCCGTCCGCCGCCGCCGCTGCTCGAAACAAAGTACGTCATGGTCAAAAAGAACATGACGCCCACCAGCAGGAGCGTTATGTGTTGTCGTCGCGCCATGGTTTTTCCGCAACCGTCTCGTCGCGCCCGCAGGGTGGCTTGGCCCAATAAATAAAAGGGGTTCACAGTGGATTCGGTGATGTCGAGAAATGGAGTTTTGGGCGCAACGTGGAGGGCCGAAAGAGGCGGCAATGAACCGTGGTCGATCTAGCTCTGCAAAAAAATGGGTTTTAATGAATGACGGGAAAATAATGCACGACAAGAAAATGGCTGAAGCTTATTGAAGGATGGGAAAAAGACCCGATCAGATGGTTCAAAGGAATTGGAGTGTCTGTCAGATGTTCGGCGCTGGTGGCCAATGCACCAGTGGCTGATCCCCTAGCCAGGGGTCTGCAGCCGGATCACCCCACCCTTCCCGCGGCAGGCATTTGCTTGAAACAGGGGTTCAGTCGAGCCCAGAGGAGTCAAGCTTTCTCGAAGCCCACTTGCAACATCATGTAACCAAAATCATCATCTCTATCCAAACAACCTCTTACATTTCATGTAGATTTCAACCTGAAACAAGTTCGAATAAAAAACCCAAAAACCTCTCTAACCAAAACCCCGTCTCTTTATACATCATCCAACCTCCCGCCCCCGTTCAAGATCATGAACCCCTAAGCAAAACCTGGTAAGCCCCCGTCATCAATAAATCCCAGCGTAAAATGTCAAATCCCACCTCCCATTCTCCGTCACAATCACCGGCTTAACATCTTCAACAATAAAAGCCTCCCTCAACGGGTCCAACACCTTGAGCTCCCACCTCATCGCCTCTTCATTAGCCTCAGACCCAACAGTCTTGCCCAGCACAAGACTCCCATTCGCCTTTCTCGCCAGCGCACCCTCTGGCGCTTCCCTGAGAATGTTTCGACTGAACCCAGTCACCACCCCACTCCCATCCGTAGCAAGCATCACCGCTCCCCCATCACACCCCTCAAGCAGCGAGACGTCTCCCCAAGACCGCGTTGACGAGTTTGACGCCGTGGTATTGTCTTGCGCTTCCCAAGCCACCTCGATCCAAGTTCCCAGATTGTGCTTGGCCGTCCCGTCAAGGTTCTCGTCCAGCCTGCCGCGAACGATGCGACCTGAAAAGGTAGGGCAGACCGAAATGAAGACTGTCTCGCCAGGATGGAGCTTGCGGGTACAAATACTATTGTCAATGACAAGTCCAATCAAAGCTGTGTCGGTGCGGGCTTACCAATGTATACTTCCACGGAGTCTCATCACGCGCATTTTCGTACAAAAAGTAGTAGTGATTTTGGTGCGTGTTGCTGTAGTCGGCGTCGCGCATTGTCACGCCGGGGCCGCCGTCATCCACATCTCCCACTGCCACCAAAAAAAATTCAGTCATTCGCCTAGAAGATGGGTTGTCTAGGACGCACAAGTGTAGATGGGTGTATCTGAGCGAGATCCACACGTGAAGGTGGCATTGGCGTGGCTAGAGGGTAGCAGAAGGCTAGAGTTTTGGAATGTGGTGTTCCAGTTGAGGACGCTGTGCAGGTAGGGCCGTGGAGGGATGAGGACAGGGCTTGCCGAAGTAGCTGGAAGTACGGCTAGGAGAATGGGGAGAGTACCCAAAAAACGTGGGAAGGTCATGATGTGTAGATGGATAATAAAAGACGGAACCAATGTGAGAGACGTCGAGGGTTATATGGTGTGAGATGATTGGATTTGGCGTGGAAGATGTAGGGGATAGGTAGGTATGTTGGGAAGAATGTTGTCGAGGAGAGATTCAATGACTGGCCCTGTCGACTTTTGGGAGATCTTGTGGCGGTGGGCATTGGATTGTGCGTCCGTCCTTTCCCTGGATATCATGGGAGAAGGAACTCGGTCTGGCAAAGTAACGTCGCAAAGCTCCTTCTTGCCAATGCAAGAGTTCAAGGGATGAACAGGGACCTGCAAGAGCGTCCAGGTAAGGCTCTGAATGGGAAGAGCTCACTGAATTCAAGCGACAGTGAATAGTGACTGCCAATTTACATTCGAGCTGTTATCAGCTGCCGCGTTACGCATGAGCAAAGTTTCATAATGTCTCAGGAGATATGCTATACATTTCCAAGGACCTTCTGCCCAGATACATGAGAGGGCAACAAACATCAGGCCCAACCCATAGCACCAACTTGAAAGTCTATCCAGATCCCACAGCAGATACATGAATCAAGAACCTCCTAACCATATTCCGCCAACTCACATGGCATTCTTCCCCTCGAAAACCGTCCTCATCGCCTCCGGTGCATCCTTCGGGTCCATAATCATGTCCACACACTGCGGCACCACCGAGTCACAAAATTCCCCATCACTGAGTAGCTCATCTAATTCCTCCGCCGTTGTGACTTTGTAACCCTTGACCCGCGGCTCAACATCAGGCGCAAAAGCCTTGAACAGAGCGGCATAGTCCCACATGGGGATGTCGTTATACTTTGCGTCCCACCCGCGAAAGTAGCGCTCAATGGTGTACCTGTGTCTCGTGTCAGCAAAAGGTCACTCAAGCTTATGCATCGTGGAAAAGGATTTACCCGTAGTTATTCAGCGCAAACACCACCGGGACAATCCCATATCTTGTGAGCATAGAGAAAGCCTGCACCGTAAGTTGCAGGCTCCCCTCCCCTGTCACCAGCACCAGTCGCTTGTATTTGCCTGTCTCCTTGGCAGCAATGGCGGCACCGGCCGCAGCCCCAGCTGCGTAGCCTATGCTGCCGTAGACGGATTGTGTCCAGCCGTGACACCCAGAAGGGAAACGGGTGGCGGTGATGCCGACCTGAGCGGTGCCGGTTTCGGTGATGACGAGATCACCTGGCCGGAGGTAGGAGGTGAGGCGGGACCAGAGCCAGTCTTGCTCTATCTTGTTACTTGCTGGGAGAGATAGTTGCTGATCGACCTGGGTATTTTGTTTCGTGCGCTGGGCCAACGGGTAGTGCGAAGATAGGGCTGGAATGAGCTTGGGCAGAACATGATTGATTCTAGCGTCGTATTTGGTCGCCCCAATATTGACAAAGAATCGTTGAAGATCGATGATGGTGCAGTGGTCGAGCTTTTCGGTGAAGATACCCCTGTAGTTGATAATATGTCAGTTGTTCTCCTCGCTTGAAAGAATCGAGGCGGGAGTATGACCTACGTGTTGAAATCAGAAGGGTAGTTCCCCAGCCACAAGATGCAGTCTGCCTCTTGCACAAGTCCAATGGCACTCCTCGGCCACGACCCTTCACCAGCATAACAGCCCTGGTAGTAAGGGCTCATCTCATCAGCAATACCCTTGCCCAACCCAGTCACAAGAAATGGTATTTTGAGGGCTTGGATTAGAGGATCGACATGTTCAGCCCAGCTCGCCCTTGCAGCTCCGCCATCCACAATCAAGATTGGGGATTTTGCCAACTCTAGCTGGCTGACTATCTCGGTGGTGACAGCAGCCTCAGACTCTGGAGCACTTGGTGGCAAGCATCGAGCGAGTTTTGTACCAAGATACTCATTGGATACCTTTGCATAGGCAATATCTTCAGAGATGCCAATGTATCCAGGTTTAGAATGGAAAATCATTGCGTTCACAACACTGTCGATCTCAGCCGCAGCAGTAGTCGGGTCGTCAAGGACGGTAGTTGCGCAACACAACTCGGAGGAGATCCTTTGGTAATGGCTAAAAGCCACATGTCAACTCATCATGTCTCGACAAGGTAAGACCAGGTGCTAAGGGCATACTCAAACTTTCCATCCCCCAAGGTATGATGAAGGATCTTTCCGCTCTTCTGTGCTGGAGTGGTGGGATATCCAACAATGTGAAGGACAGGAACAGACTCGCAGTATGATCCTCCGATACCACACAGAGCACTCAGTTCTCCAGGACCAAATGTGGTCACCAGAGCGCCAAGTCCATTGAGGCGCGCATAACCATCGGCAGCGTAGGCTCCGATCAGTTCGTTCGGTGCGCCGACCCAGGAGAGGCCGAGAGGTTCGACGAGATCGAGAAGGGCTAGTTCAAAATCTGCCAGGCAACTCAGCATGGCTATAAGACCTGGTGGTGGTTCAGAACCGGACACATACCACCGGGAACGCCAAAGACAGTCTCGATGCCGAGCTGTTTGAGCCGGAGGAAGAGGTACTCTCCAATGAGGATTTCTGGCATTGTGGTTGAACCGTGAGGTGTGATTGTAGACGGAGTCTGGAAATCGCAGGCGTGTATGTACGATTGTCAAATGTTTGAGTGATTAAGTAGAAACTTTGCATGAGTTGTAATGTTTGATGCCATATACTACCATTGGATGGCTTCCCAACGATCTTAAGTAGTCCATCATAGCCTCTCTTGGGACTGCATCGTCGCAAAAAGACGTCATTGTCGCAATCAGGGAAATGGTGATCAATGTCAGACGACGTCGAGGTGGAGGTTGGCGGAGCCGGCATTGACGATGTCGGTGTAGAAGTTTCCTCGGTTGGATATGTCGGCGTGCCCGTCGAGCATCGGGGTAGTAAACTGGCCGTGTCGGTTGCCGGCTACCTACACGAGAGTTGCATGATCGGTGCAAAGTCGGGATTTCTGCCGATGTATGCGGGTTGCTGACTGAAGTGGTGATTTGGGAAGGAACCAATCACAGACAAAGTCTCAACCACACGCGTTAAAAAAGACCTAGATCATAGTAGAGAAAGGCTTGGTGATTGGTTGGATGATGTCTCTTTGTATTAGATATTGCTACAGTTATTATTCAAGCCCCTTGGCTGAGCATCTCCCACTGATCCGACACACTCTCCGATGTTGGTGTGAGGAGGGCATAGCTGTCACTGTCGCTGTTCCTGTTCCCGCTCCCGGTCTCGACTGCCACTCTCACCAGAGCCCAGCTGTTTCCGAGATCCTCACCCTCAACCCACTCTTCACTTGTTGTAGGGGAAGTGTCTCTCGTCCCACCCTGGCTGCTCCTCCCTTTTCCACGACCTCGCTTCGGTGGCTTGACCTTGATCTGATATTCCCACTGCCCTTCCCCCCTCACAACATCCTCAAACCCAAACCCAACCCTCTGCACCGCTTCACAATCCCCAACAGACCCTTCAACAGCCAGACTCTGCCCAGCTTCCACCTCCTCCACCAGTTGCCTCCACAGCTTCCCAAAAACCAACCTCCCATCCCTCTCATCCTCAAACGGCAACCTCCAGCTTTTGTCCGCGGCAATTTCCCGCCCCTCAATCAAATTATCCCTCGTCCATGCCTTCTTTCCCTCCTCAAAGAAGTCCCTCTTCATTTTCTCGCAGTAATCACAGCAATACAGCGAGCTACACCTCGTCTTGAACATTTTCTCCAAAACAGGAATGTAGTGCGGCCTGATCAGCAACCCACTTCTCATGCTCGAGGCTTTTCTGTAAGCGTAAGGTTGATTTGCCTTTTTGAGTCGCTGCGCATCGGTCTTGAGTTTGGGGAAGTTCCAGGAGCGGTCGAAGAAGACGTCTTCGTAGTCGGAGATGTGGCTTTGGATGCGGTAGAGATCCTGGCTGTTGCGGCCCGGGAGGCCTACGCGGATGGGGTTTTTACCGTGAATCTTTTTGGGGTTGGGTTGGACGAGTTTGGTTTGGTCGAAGGGGATGTTGGAGGGTTCTTCTGGGTGGGGGATCTGGGAGGAGAGACGGGGGAGGTAGCGGGTTAGGGTGAGGGAGGTGAGGTGGTTGTGGTTTTCCATTTTGGCTGTCAGGATTGGGTTTTGGGACTGACTAAGGAGTGTGGGTTTGGATGGACGATGATGAGAATGGAGACACTGAGGTGGCAACACGATGTTGATTTATACAATGTATTCATGGCACTAGCGATTGAGGACATCACGACGCCAGGGGTTGCTGGCGCCCTCTTCTCGCACAGCGAGCTCAGAGTGGCATGGTGCGGTCTTGGTATAACACGCCATTGGCTGGATTCGTCTTCGTGGCTGTGGCAGTGGTCTTAATCGCCAAAACAACCCTCAATTTCCAGCAACAAGAAGATAGAGCTAACCCTGTCATGCCGTTCCGTAAGTACAATTACCCTTGACGTCGTCAACTTTGATGCGGAGCAGTTTCTCTGCGTTTTTGTAGGCAATGGCCTCCAGCTGCTCCTGGTCGACCAGCCCGCTTGCCTCCAGCTCCTTGAACCATGCCAACCCAACCTCATTGCTTGTAAAAGGATAGTCAATACTGTACAGGATGTGGTCAATGGGAGTGTTGGCCAAAATGCACCTCATGGGATCCAAGCTCCAAACACCGCTCGTCGTGACATAGATGTTCTCCCGATATACCGTTGCGAACTTTCTCTGAGCCGTGCTCCATCTTCCACTAAGCCTGTCAATACGCTGCAGCATAAACGGTATCATTTCACCCATATGTCCAGCGATGATCTTCAGCTTGGGTCTGCGATCAAACAGTCCAGAGGCAAACAGTCTCAAGACATGAAGCCCAGTGTCCTGGTGCCACCCCCAGCCAGAACTTCCCAGCGAGTTTGCAGCGATAGGGTCGAAGTTGCCTCGATATCGTGGAGCCATGTCTTCACTCGGCCAAGTGGGATGAAGGTAGACTGGAACATCGAATTCCTCTGCAACAGCCCAAAAAGCATCGTATTCCTCCCCATCAAAATAGCCCCCTTTGCCGTCGTGATTGTCGACCAAAGCACCCACAAAGCCGAGCTCCGTGACCGCCCTCCGGAACTCTGCTGCCGCTTCCGCCGGCTGAGACATGGGAGCAGTCGCAAAACCTGCCAATCTTCCTTTTGCATTCTTGACAGCCTCATAGACCTGATCGTTGGCTGACCTGCTGTAGTTGACGGGGTACGACCCTAACCCTGCGGCATGGCTAACAACTTGGATTGTGACATCTCCCTTGTCCATGTCGGAAAGTCGGAGAGAGGAGAGGTTGGTCAACTTTTCCATGACATTGGGGACAAACTGTGTCTGCTCCTTGAACAGAGCCTTCATAGCATCCGGGGTGGTGGCAGAAGCGTAGTGCTCCTCGAGGGTTATGAGTGGAGTCATCTTGGCCAAGGCGGGAAGGATGAGGAGTGGAATAAATCGTAGGAACTCCATGATTGCAGACATTGTATCTACT
The DNA here is from genome assembly GCF_000226545.1 of Podospora anserina S mat+. Taxonomy (NCBI): domain Eukaryota; kingdom Fungi; phylum Ascomycota; class Sordariomycetes; order Sordariales; family Podosporaceae; genus Podospora; species Podospora anserina. Next base: position 72,957 of record NW_001914847.1, read on the forward strand.
TCTAAAGAAGAGAGACCGTTGTACAACTAACCCCTAGCTTCGAAGTTTCTTCTCCCCGTTTTATCTTCCGATATTCATGTCGTCACGACATCAGCCATCGCATCGCAACTTCGCCATGCTTTCATCCGGTCTCACTCAAACAAACCCTGAGGTGAATGGTTTGTCTCGGATCAAAATCAAGGGTTAGGGTCACACATGTTCCACCTCTGAACCCGAAGGTGCACCCACGTGATCCACTCCCACCCAATCCCTGTCTCCGCCCCACCCACCTCCCAAACGCCCGGACCACATCCAAACCTGTCGGACCTTCAACTTTACGATATTCATCGACGATTCGGAACGAGACACCCGAGCGTCGGTGACGAACCCACGCAACACAAACAACCCCTCCCCCCGATCGATCCAAGCCATGGCGAGCCTCTCCCTCCTCACGCGCTCCATGCGCACCCTCTCCCTCTCCTCAACGACCGCCCTCCGAACCGTTGCCCGTCCCAAGACCTCCACAGTCGCCACCAGATTCCAGACGACCCGGTCGCTCTCCTCCAAGTCGCACGGCCTGTTTTGCTCGTGCTGCCGGCCGACCCTCTCCAAGATCGTTTCCCAGACTACACAGACGGCTCCAACATCGAATGGGGCTGCTGCCAGCAAGGCGGTGGGGGTGGCGGTTCAGCAGACGAGGGGGATGAAGGTTCACAGTTCCGTCAAGAAGAGGTGTGAGCACTGCAAGGTTTGTTTTACTACTACTACTACTACTACTACTAATGGTCGGACGTGAGGGGAAAGGAGGAAACTTTGGCTGACAAGAGTGTGAAAAAAAGGTTGTGAGGCGAAAGGCGGGGAAGAGACATCGGGGGTACATTTACATCATTTGCCCGGCGAATCCAAGACATAAGCAGCGCCAGGGTTAAGACGGTTGTTTTGTGAAGGGATGGATGATTGTACGATATACTCGAAGTTGGGAGGGGAGTCTACATGAGGAGAGGCACAGAACCCAGATATGAGAGGGTCGTGCACAGTACGAGAGAGAGGTTACGGAGGGCAAGGTAAAATTGTCTCTTTTGCTTTACAGACCGTCAATATACCTTTCCATGCTCTCCCATTCTGTCTTGCCCGTGGAGAGGAGGTAGCGGATGTGGTCCTGTGGACGTAGTAGGGATTAGTCTTCACTGGGCCAAAACGTGGACGGGGAAAGAGGAGAAACAAACAAGATCCGTCACCCCTCGGTTTCTCTCAAATTCTTGCCGTGCAAAACGGCGGGTGTCAGCTCGGGTGGACGGGTCCGCAATGCGTCGAGTTGCGCGGAGGATATGTCTGTATAATGCCAAAGCCCGAGACCTTTGGACAAACTAGTTGAGCCCCGCAATCATCAGATTTGAACACGAGAGATATTGGCATTCATAGTGTGTAACTTCTACATACATGCTCCAAGCTCAACGTCGGCCCAAGCCTTGTTCGTGAAGAGCTGCTACCCGTCGCGTATGTGCGGAAAACGGACCCCGCCGGGGCAAGAAAGTGGCGCATTAACGGCAGGTCTATGGAGAGACTTGAGATCAAGGAAACACTTTACGGATAACAGCCATTGGGGGTTCTGTTGCTTGTTCAATGCGCCGTTCTTCTCAGTGGTGATATTCGAGGTGTTGGCGGGAAAAATTCGGGAGGCCAAAAACGTCATGGTCGCAGTGGGCTTTCAGTGAGTGAGCCCCACGCTGAGGCTCTGGGCTGCAACGGACGGTGCCAAGACCAATCCCGCAGCAGCTCAGGGCTCTCAGTCAGCTAGCTACCTGGCACCTTTGAGACGTGTCGCGACACGTCCTTTTATGTACCTTTTTGGAAATCTCACTCTGGGGATATACTGAGAGCGCAAACACCTCACTTTTGACTTCAAGTGCTCGTCTCATTCTCTTTGCCTCACTGTGACTTTGAAGATTCTCATGATGAAGTCAAAGCGCTCGAGAGCAGCGACCAGCCCCATCGAGGTTGCCAATCGCAAGACTGATGAAGAGTTTATTGCTGACTATTTACTTCCTGAGTGAGCACTCCTCTCTCATTTCTCTCTCCAACAATAATAGCCCTATCAGCCCCTCTTCAAAGTTGTTTGATCTCCCCAAGACAACATGCAACTTGAATCACCGTCGGGGATTTTCTCTTCTTTTGCACACCCACCCCCACTGACATAAGACCCAGCAACGCCAAGGAATCCTCCTGGGTGACAGCCTGGACTCACCCAAGGACGGGAACCAAATACACAATCAGCTTGGCACAACCGGCAAACCTCAAACAAGAAGATCTCGATACTTGTTTTGACCTTCTTGTCGAAACAAGCAAGAAGGACTATGAGAATTCGGCAGGGAGGTGGCATCCGGACAAAAAGCTCAACGAGATGAGGTCTCCAGAGCTGAGGTATGTCCTTGTCAAGGAGGAAGAGACTGGCGAACTTCGGGGTTTCACGTCTTTGATGCCGACTTACGAGGAGGGAGAACCGGTGGTGTATTGTTATGAGGTTCATCTGAAGCCAGATCTGCAGGGGTGTGTATTGTTCACTCTGTATTCGAGGCTGAGATGTGGTGTTGATCTAACATGCTTATGAGGACCGGGTTGGGATCTTTACTGATGAGCTTCCTTACGGCTGTTGCTGTTAATTTGCCGCCGATAACCAAGGTTATGCTCACTTGTTTCTTGTCCAACGCTCGTGGGTTGGCGTTTTATAGGAAGCTTGGGTTTGAGAGGGATGACATCTCCCCTGTGCCGAGGATTCTACGGGGGAAGGTGATCGAGCCGGATTATTTGATTATGAGCAAGAGGATAAGGCCGGATTCTGAGTCTTACTAAAAGCCAGACAAACTCACATCGCGCTAGCTAGGCATCTTCTTTTCGGCGGTTGAAAACGCTTGACTGTCAGCCTCACCCCTGCATGTTGATGGGCAGGCCATCTGGTCTTGGCTAAACTCCTATTCCTGTCTTCACCCTCAAATCACCATTCAGGCAGTCACTTTCTGAACAGATAAAATAGCGGCAGCATGGAGCAATGCCGGTGTCACGACACAGAAGGATGTAATCCATGCCAGATCTCAGATCATCCTCCCCGAGCCACACCCAGTCGAGAGTTTTCCACGCAATATATATCAACCCTGCCATCCTCCCTCTTCGGCCCTCTCATTGATCTCCGTCAAATCCACCACCGCATTAACACCATGTCGACCACCCCAGACCAGACACACGCTGCCCCCCAAGACGAGGCCAAACCCCTCCCTACCTCGACGACCACCTCAGAATGGGAAACACCCCTCATCCAATGCTTCCCCTGCGACCTCTTCTGGAAAGCAATCGCCTGCCCATGCATTTGTACATCCCCCCTTCCCCTCTCCCCCCTATCCCCTTCCATCACCACCCCTTAACATTTTTTCTTTTTCTTTTTGTGCTCTAGTCTACGGCCAAACAGCCCAGCGCCTCCGAGACCCTAACCTCCCTGCCGAAGAAAACAACGCCGATTGCAAGGACTTTGCTGTGAATAATGTCCTCCTGTCGATGTGTTTCCTGCAAGTCTAACCCTCCCCCCTAGCATGTAATGTAGGTGCTAATACGAGGAGGGTAGTGACATCATGAAACATCGCGCAGAAATCAGAAAGAGGTACAGCATCCCTGGCAGCGAGACCAAAGACTGTTTGGTGTCTTGCTTTTGCTGCTCGTGCGCTGTGATGCAGCATGATGGGGAGTTGAGGGGACGGCAGGAAAAGGAGGGGATTAGGGTTGGGTATAAGAGTCAGGCGGGGATGGTTCTGCCTGGTGGTGGGGAGCGGCGGCGGGAGGGTTGGGGTGAGGTGGTGCAGTAGTGAGGGGGGTGAAAAGGGACTGTTTGGATCGTGATGATGTTTGTTTATATGTTGGGTTTGGTCTTACTGTCAGCTTTGGAGAGGCTGTGACTTGTTGGGGCAAGATGCAATGTAATGCAAGTGTTTACTGTTCCGCATCTTCTTCAGAAACTCAGCGAGGGACTGCCCAAGAAAAGATGTTACGTGGGTGTATTGACCTGGCGCTGGGGTTTGAGACTGTTGATATGTGGAAGACTTCAAACACTCCCTGGGGGCTATCAGAAAAGAAACGGTCCGTAGAAAAAGGACAATCAATGGCTGTTGATATTGTGGTGAGCAAAAGGAGGTAGGAACAAAAAGTGGGGTCCCGTGTAACCTGATGGAACCAGGAAAAATAATCTCCTCCGGGAAGGCTCGAACTTCCAACCTCCTGATTAACAGTCAGACGCGCTAGCCAATTGCGCCACAGAGGATTTGTTGTTGATAGATCGCTATCAATGTCAACTTATATTGTTGTGCATGTATTCTCCTTCTTGGAGTGACAGACAGCTCGGAGGCTTGCCAGGCGCCTAGAAAGAAAGTACTGGCAACAGTATATAATATCTGTCAGATGATATTCTACAATCAGAAAAGCATGTAGGTAGTTGCAGTTAATCTGGCCCTAAGATGCTTTTGCTTGACAGTAGAAGTAAAATCCTGCAGCATGTCAACGTTCCTCACCACAGCAGGTACCCCGAACCTTGTCTCGCTGCAACCCTCTACTGCCTCGGAAAGCCTTGAAGCTTTTATGAAGGACCTCATTCCCATCCAAGCGCCTATCCACTGACGTTCAAATGCATCCAAGGATTGACGGCCCCCGACCGTTCGTCGCTTTGCCAGTTGAAGTGATGGTTCTCTTCCCTTAAAGACGTCCCATTGCTACCCGTCGTTCCCGAGGCAGAGGATTGCGATCCCAAGGTTTGAGTAGGCTGCTGTCTATGCAAGATAGCATGCTCCCTTCTCAACCGTTCCATCTTGATCCGTCTGATAGCTCGGCTACCTCTCACCACGCGGTGGAAGAATAGAAATATGTAAAGACCTGTAAGTGCCGTCACAGTCTCTCGAAAAAAAAAGTACATCTGAACCAAGAAACCAACAAGAAAGAGGAAGGCAGCTACGACAACGACACCGATGTAGCCCTGGGCTTCTCTTCTAGAGAAGTCAATTAGGTCAATGGGTTGGGTGATGTAATCCTTGACATCCAGAATAGACCTCTGCTTTTGTCTGGGTTTCTTCTGCCGGATCCGTATTAGCCTTATTGCAATTTTGCTTGGGGGAATAACATACCTTAGCCCTCTCAGGTACTATAGCTCGCTCTAATTCTACGGTGTTGACACGCCGTGTAGGACGAGAACGCGGGTCCTCATTTTGGGACGAGAAGCCCGTGTTTGTGAAAGACCGCATGGGCAGCCCTGGACCGGTGCCCAAATCAACCTCTGAGTCTAAACTGCCTGAATCGCTATGTGAGAGATTCTCTGGCGATGCCGTGTTCAGTGAGGAACCCACTGAAGTCGATTGTCTTCGACGAGTGCGTGACGCTGCAATAGGGAAGCGCCGATAAGTTCTCGTTCTCATCGGCAGGTATGGAGTTGACCGAAAATTCCCAACTTACAAGACTTGATACCCAGAGCGGTTAGAGCATAGCTGACGAGAAGAATGACTGGCAGGACCTGGCCAAATTTCCAATCCAGAAGTGGCGTAATATCGGCGCCTCCGTGAGTAAGCGAGGTGATAAGGTCAGTGATCGCTAAAGCAAACCAAAATGTACAGAGGAAAAGATCGTAAATAATGGAGTTCTGCAGCTCGATGACCACATCAAAGCCAACATTGGCAAAAACCGCCCATAGGAGTCTTGCTGCTGAAATTTGGCCTGACCTCCTCTTGTTGATGGTTGTGGTGAGGGAAGTAAACCGTTTGAGGGAACTCGCTTGATTCTTTTCTTGCATTTCCTCCAGGGACTTTTCAATATCGTTTTGGGCTCCTGGATATCCATGCAGCTTTTCCAAAACCACCAGAACCCATGAGCTGATTGCTTTCCGACGAGCATCAGAACCGGAGGGCAGCCGGGGAGCCACATCGGTGACAATGGATTGATAGTAGTTGACGCTCAGTGTCAACACGAGGCAAAACCAATCCCACAGGTATTCAAAGTCTGAGCCAGTCCGTGGCCAAGAGATGTCGCAGGCTGCAAGTGAAGCGTTGTCATACTCCCATGTACTGTACTGCAGATATTTGCAGACTAAAATGCCAGTAAGGCCCAGAATCATTAGCGATACCCGTAAATTTCTCTGAGCCTTCGTGCTCTCCTTGAAAGGAAGTCTTAGAACTGTCAGTGTTGCCAGGTGCACAGTACAGCACAAGTAAGCCAGGTCGCAAGCAGCATGAAATGAGAACATCGATATCGAACAGATCTGGGAATAGATGGCGATGATTAATCCGAATCCAGTCAAGAGCATCTGATCGTTGACCAGGAGAATGAAGCCTTGATAACCGGAGACTTCAGATGTTGCAGTCCATGCGGATCCAGACCGTGACGGTCCGCGCTTGAACCAAGGCAAGGCCATATCATCGATACAGTTGTATTGTTGTTGCGGAATGCGAATCTTGATCCATGCCAACAAGAAGGCAATTATCGCTGCTACTGATGGAAGGATGAACGAGAGAAGGATCTGCAAGGACACTTGTTAGCTAAGGTCCGTCCCTAAGAATGCATTCATGGGGGATGTTTTACTTGCCCCAATACCGGCGATATCAGGATCGGTGATGTCGTCGTCGGCAACACTGGTGCTCTCGGAGCATTCAAAATCCTTGCCACACAGACTAAGGGTAAATGAAACCATGGCATCGTCTGGTATGGCGTTTATTTAGATAAAACAACAGTCCTGCTCCAAATGTAACAATCCTGGCGATTGAAGCCATTTAAGTCGATCCAGGGTGACAGGCTATGAATCTCATGAGCAAATAAAGACCGGTTTTCCGGCTTAGACCGCAATCTCGCCGCAGCCAGGTCGGTGCCAGCTGTACGCTGCAGCAGCCACCTGTACTTTGTATGCAACGTTTCCAATGATTCCTGGTGGCGGCCAGTGGGAGCCCATTGAAGCCCCAATAGGTCTTCGCGCGCGTGGTGACAGCAGCTTCAGCTAGGACACAGCCTCAGATTTGCAAAACATGGGAAATGGTTTCTCGTACTTCAGGGCCTTTGGGAATGGCAGATAAGCGGTGCTAAGGCACACTGCGAGCAGCACTGGGGCCCTGTTAGAAAGCAAGTCAATATTTGTGATCTATTCCAATGCGTGCTCTGAAAGATTACATGGGCACCTGTCGTGGACAGACTGACAGGCTCCAGGCGCCCGGCCATTGGGACAGCTGAGGGCGCAGCGAGAACAGGAAGGAGGAGAGCTGGCGAGATGCTGGCATGGAGGTCAAGAGTGGGGATGCCGCTGTCAAAGCAGGGACTTGAACGGGCGGGTCCCGGAAAACAAGCCGAAAAGCTTGGTTGAACCAAGAGGGTCAAACAGAGGCTACGTGACGTCACCCAGATCCCGGAGAAGGAGATGTTTGGACACCGACTGTTCCGATGAGCCGGTGACTTTGTGCCCCTTCCGCGACTGCAGAGCGCCAGATCTTCGCTACAGGCAGATCGTGGGCTATGCCCGAAGCCACAGTTATAGCCGTGTTATTTACCCTCGACAACTCGGTCGACTTTGGGCCTCAGCCCCGCTCACATCATCTTGACGGAAACGGCAGCGTGTTAGCGCCCAGCCTCCCGGATACTCCGTACGCTTTGCCGGTCGCCTGACGCTTTTATGCTGAACAACAACTTCAACCGCTCACATATCTTAAACAATATCACCAGCCCATGCTCGTGTGTTGCGCGACAGCAACAGCCCAAGCTCCTCCATGTCAGCTCCTCCCGATCAAGCGACGGTCGATGCCCCGCCTAAGCGCAATGGCACGACAACCTCTGCGCTGCTCGAGAAGTACGCGAAGCAGAAGGAGAGGATAAAAACAAAGACAGGCCCTCCAGGCGGATTCGACCCCACGCCTCTGCCAGACGCGCCGCCTGGCTACACTGTCAAGTTCACCTTCTATCGCGCCTTCCACCTCCCCATTGCCGATCTGCATCTCCACTCCTCAGACCCCTTCATCCATGCGACATTGTTGCATGCCGCGCCGACAAGACACAAGGAAGACCCCGTCTTGACCCGACGAACGCGAACACTGAGGAGAACCACCGAACCAGAATGGAGGGAAGAGTGGATTGTGGCCAACGTTCCAGCGTCGGGATTTGCGCTCAAGTGTCGCCTGTACGACGAGGATTGGCCAGATCATGACGATAGATTGGGCAATGTTACCGTTAGAGTCCCGCATGTCAGTGAGGACTGGGAAGGATTTGGACCTGAGGGCAAGATATTTGAGGTCAAGAAGCGCTCCGGCAGCCGCAGAGCTTACTTCGTCCACGGCATCAGGTCGGTATTCTGCCGCAATGTCCCACTGACACCAAGAATGCAGCTTGGGATCGAGGTGTTGGGAAAGTCGGACCCTCCGCATGCCCAGGTTTATACCGTTGGTCCAACCCACTGGGTGAAGCACTACAGCCCAATGATTGGGTGGGTAACCGGTGTCAAAGTCAACAAGGACGCGGACAACGACGCGACGTCTTCTATCCACTCGAAAAAGAGTCGTCGCACAAAGAAGTTTGAGTGGGTTTCACCTTACTGCCTGCTGGATCTACACATGGACGCTGATAACTTGCAGCTTCCAAGCAAACGAGATACAACTCGCCGGGCCTGTACCGCCCAAGCTCTACCACCGCTATGTCGAGTTCCGCCCCATGATCGGCCGCATGTTCTCCTCCAAAGGCTTACGCGGCCGGATTCTCAATGCCGTCCTTCACAAACAGCATCACCGAATCTACAACTTTGACTCCAGCACCGAATACGGCAACTTTGAAGCTTGCAGCGAAGAGGCTTCTCTCCAGTTTCTCAAGATGGTCCACTTTGACGAAGGCGGCCGCATCTTTACATATGTCATTACTCTTGACGGCCTGATGCGCTTCACCGAGACAGGCAAGGAATTCGGCATCGATCTTTTGTCGAAACACTCGATGCACAGCGACGTGGCCACGTACATAGCCTGCTCGGGCGAGTTCTTCATCCGGCGTCTCGCTCACCCGCGCAAGTCACATCATCGCCATCACAGCCACGTCTCCTCGGGCGAATCCTCGTCTACTCAGCCCCCAACCCCACCGACGCATCCGCCCAACGAAAACATTGGCGATGGGCCCCCCAAGTCACCCCCACCACCCAAGCCTCAGCTTTACCAGCTGATCATTGACAATGACAGCGGGACGTATCGTCCGGACAAGTCTGTCTTGCCAGATTTGCAGAAATTCTTGGAGAGGAATTTACCTGGGATGGAGATCAAGGCTATGCACTGCGACGAGGAGGAGCTGAAGAAGATGAAGAAGATACAGATGGAGATCAAGAAGAAGGAGGGTCCGGCTGTGAGGATGGTGCTGAACCGGAGCCCGAGCAACTCGAGTTTTAGCTCGGATGATGAGTCGAGATTGGGGGATTTGACGAATTTGGGGGATGATGATGATGATGAGGGGGGGGGGTTGGGGTTGAGGAGTAAGAAGGAGAGGGCGTTTGATCTTGTGCAGGAGCCGCAGAGGTGGAGGGAGGTTATTGGGTACCCGAAGAAGAGGAAGATGGGGGACCTGGAAAAGGGGAAGGGGTTGGATGGGACGGGGGATGAGGATGAGAAGGTTGGTGGGAAGGTTAGGGAGGAGGTGGAGGAGGAGGGGGTTAAAGAGGGTGGGGATGGTAAGGCTGACGGGGATGTTAAAGGGCATGGGGGAAAGACAAAGGTTGATGGGGATGTGAAGGATCTTAGTGACTCGAAAGAACAGGACGAGAAGAGGGAGGAAAAGAGCGGCGATACTGAAGGTAATGGTAGCGGTAATGGTAATGGTGATGCCGCAAGTTCAGGGGTTGAGACCAAGGCGTGAAATGCTGGTCTAAACGAGAAGGACAATGACTTGACGATATAGATACCTCATTTTTGCTTAGCCGGGCAGGGCAGGATTAGGGCCGATGGCGTCCGGAGTTTGGGTTGCTTTATGGCATCATGGTCAGGGCACTGATGATTCCCAGTTGGGTTAGCGAGCGTTTTGTTTGTATTTCTGCTTCTCTGATCTATATTGCTGAAGGTCTAGATTTCATTTAATCCCACCATCCGCCAGCTTCACTCTTGCCGACAGTCTTATATGGAGGCCTCTCCTACAAGCACAGTTTCTTTTTCCTATTCATTGTTACGCTCACATTTCTTTCTCTCTCTCTTTCTCCTCACAAACTATTTGGTGGCGATAAAGGCATCTCCGGTCGTGATGGCGGCGCCTCGGTCCCGGATGCTTCCACAACCCCCACGCTACCTGCCTCGGAGGTTTTGGGACTTGACAGCTGTGAGTCTTTTTGTGGTGGGTCTTGGCAAGCCACCGCAGCATTCATCCCAACGTCCATGTCGTCCATCTGGGAGGCTGCCAAGGCGAGGTCGATGCCCCGTTGGAGGACCTGGGCATCTAGACCACCACCAGCCATGGTCAGCATTTGGTGGTGTGGTGTGGTGTGGTGTGGTGTGGTGTGGTTACGGGATTGTGCAAGTTCAAACTCACAAGCATGATTAACCATCATCCCGGGCCCCTCCTCAAAACCCACCCACAGGGCCTCGAACTGCTCATCAGACATTTGCGTCTCTTTTGCCAGGGGGAGAGTGCTGTCCCCGATGGCTACATACCAGAGGACTATAGCGAGGGCGCCGTTCTTCTTTTGGGGGTGCTGCATTAGGGCGATGGGCTCGGTGAGGCGGGCGGTGTTGGGGAGGAGGACGTCGCCGGAGGGGTCGAAGCGGGCTTTTTGCAGCTGGGGGTTGTGTGTGGAGGTGGAGAAAGGGGGGGTGCAGCGGGTTGATAAGGGGACGGGGAGGAGGGTGGCGGTGCAGCCTGCTTCTTCGTAGGTTTCGCGGATGGCGGTTGCCTCGAGGGGTTCGGACCAGTCTTTGCGGCCGCGGGGGAGGTAGTAGGTTTTAGAGGTGAGGTCGTGGATGATGAGGACTTTGCGGGCGGGGAGGTCGACGGTTATGGTGCCTGAGGCGAGGTAGAAGTCGGAGGAGAAGGTTACTTTCCAGGGAGGGGACATGATGGGGATGGGGAGGGGGGAGATGAAGGTGTAGATGTGGGAGGTTTGAAGACTGTGAAGTGTGAGAGGTTGAAGACTGTGAGAGATTGAAGACCGTGAGAGGCTTTGGAAACTGTGAGAGGGCCGAGTAAATGGCATTGAGCCTTGGTGCTAATGGTTGATATTAGAAAAGAAAGGTAAGGTCAAGCACATGAGAGCGGTGAGTTTGCACGTACAAAGTCCAGAGTAGGCAGGTGTAAGTGATCCGACCTGTGGGCGATATCGTGACGACAAGGCATCTTATACCCCAGCACCTTCTCTTGTTGGGTTTCCCAGGATAGGCACTATCATAGGTAGGGCAAGGTAACATTGGAGTTCCCGGAACCATGGTGTGAAAATCAGATCACCTTTGTTGGCTGAAAGGGGCTAGGGCTACCTGGTTCTGGACCTGCCAAACCGAGGAGCACACGACACACACCTTTGATGACCAAAAAGCACCCCACCACAAAATCTACATCGTATCCCCATTCGTATGTTCACCGATGATGATAGGTGACGAATTACCTCCCTGTGCATAAGGTAACAGGTAAACACCATGAATCTAGGGCGCTGCAGTCCTTCCCAGCTCCTGGAATCTCATCTGATCACTAACTGCAACGGTTCAACCGGTTATGCCTTTGCTAGATCCTCCGAGACACCACGGATGACGTCCTCAGCCGTGTTCTCTCTCGCCTTGGTTGATACCTAGATCGGTGATAGCTCCGGCCGAATGAGGTGGCATATCTGGTCAGATCCCCGTTGACCTTTTTATCAAGAAAAAGCAAGGGGTTCCGGGAAACCTGAGGGATTTCATGATCGGATTTCCGATCTGGCGTGCTATTGGAGAGTTTGGGTGATCACAGCAGCAGAATGGGAAAAGCAAACATGAATTTTTTTAGGGCCGCGCAGCAATGAGCCGCACTTTGGATGACTGTCAAGACGGAGGTTTCCGAGCGTGCTGGCTGCAGGTTGGAGGATTTAAGGTCGGTGAGCAGCTGGAGACGGCACTTCAGAGATGAAGGTTTACGGGATGAGAGGTAGTATAGGTAGGTATATATGCTTGATATTCTCTTGATGGATCGTCGCTAAGAGCATGTAGGTATACACAACTAGGTTACACTGCCCCTTTCAGACCCAGTTTGGCTGCATCATTGTGAATGCGGGGTTCGGGACCGAAAAAGTGGTGTGACTTTGATCTGATAGGAGGGGTTTGGTGCTGTTCGACATATCCTGTGATAGTTATCAGTGTAGGTATGAAATGAAGTCAGCCAACAGGGCACAAACACATTCCATCTGATGATGTATCTATCTCCTTCAACTTTCTCGAGTCTCTAATCAAGTCTGTCATTGTCTGATGTTGAAAGCTCCCCGCCAAAGAGCCAACGTTGAGGCTTGGCATGGATATCACCTACCCACAGTACCTATTCATCCGAGACCCTGAATTGATACTGATACTGGTCCAAGACATACCTGATTAAAGAAGATATCCCCAAGAAAAGACCTTGTGCTCACTGACACCAGATCGTATCGTTCAACACGTGGGAGATCTGAGGGCAAGCATCCGGGACATCCTGACAAAGATATGCAGGGATGGCCCTGACCAGGCGATCAGCCAAACGATCTGGGGATTCCAAAGCCTTGGCAGCACTCCTTCTGGAAGCCAATGCCGGGGCCGACGCGAATGTCAGATGAGCTTCCACGCTTCTCGACCGAGCCCCTGAATACGCGTTCATATCGGTGATACGGAGTATTGGGCAACCAACCTGTTAGAAGGAGCGGAAGCACGGTCATCTCAACACAACTTCCAAGCTCCCGTCTTTGAGGACCAGAGACTGGCTGTCACTGTTACTAGCGCTGGCCAACGACGGAAGCTCGGTCCATCTTCCACCTCAATTACAGTGGACACCCCGCGCCTGCGCCACCAAGAAACGACGTCTGAGAAACAAGAAAGCCGCTAACAATTTTTGGAGCTCCCCGTTCGTCCAAGTGCCACTCACAGTCGCGCTCCAGCTCCCATCCTTTGGGCACGAGTTGTCATCGTAATTGGCGTCGCCTGTTCCGAGTGGGAACTGTTTATATTGTTCTCCAGGACCCTTTTCGATAATCAACTCTCGAACACTGTTCATTAAATCCCCAAAGGCCTGGAGACGCGGCTCCCCCCGGCAGATGAAACCGAACGAGCCCCTTGGTTGCAATTCGATCGAGAAACGAGATTACAACATCCAGGCGACTTCACTGTTTGCAAGACACCACCAGCCCAGCCACCACCTACGGATACCTCACCCTGACTGCTATCAAGAGCCCGTTTGATCAATCCCTTGCTCTCCAAACTCACCATCACCAGTCAAGTGGGCGTTTGCCGACGGTACTTGGGGCGTTTGGTTGGTGGATGAGGACCAGGTCCTGTCCGACGGCGCCGAGGGATGCAGACGGCAAAGGGAAAGGCTGAGGCGCTTGGACGGAAGGCCAAGGTGTGTTTTCCTTCTTCTCTCGAGTCTGGGTTGTTCTAGTGTGTAATCGTGATAGCTAATCATGATCTCTCTTCGCTCTGTCTAGCTCACTCAGTCGTACCAAGAGCTCCTTGAGTAGGCCCGCCCACCAACGAGACCATCGCTACGATTGTATCACGCTGACCAACCTGTTCCCACAGCGAGTTCTCCAACAAGGACCTGAAATCTGTCGGAAACTACACTCTAGGCCGGTTAATAGGAAAAGGATCCTTTGGCAAGGTTTACCTTGCTACCCACAAACTCACAAATGGCTCCAAGGTTGGTTCTGAGCCGCGCATGCCATTGGGCAAGGGCAGTCGTTGATGTGTTTATTTTTTTTATTTCTAGGTTGTTCTCAAGTCGGCGAAGAAGGACGATGCCAACCTGGCCCGCGAGATTCACCACCACCGCCAATTTGTACACCCACACATAGCAAGATTATACGAGGTGATTGTGACCGAATCCATGGTATGGCTGGTGCTGGAATACTGCTCGGGTGACGAACTCTACAACTATCTGATCGACCATGGCAAACTCCCCGTCGAAAAGGTGCAAAAGACGTTTACGCAGTTGGTCGGCGCCGTGTCCTATGTCCACCAACAGAACTGCGTTCATCGCGACTTGAAGCTCGAGAATATCCTTCTCGACAAGAATGAGAACGTCAAGCTGTGCGACTTTGGCTTCACCCGGGAATACGAGGGCAAGGCCAATTACCTTCAGACCTTTTGCGGCACCATATGCTATTCGGCCCCCGAAATGCTAAAGGGAGAGAAATACGCCGGCGAGAAGGTGGACGTGTGGAGCTTGGGGGTCATCTTATACGCTTTGCTCACGGGTGAGCTGCCGTTTGACGACGACAACGACCAGGTCACGAGAACCAAGATATTGACGGAGGAACCAAACTATCCCGATTTTATACCAGCCGACGCCTTGTCACTCCTCAAGCTGCTCCTCTCGAAACGCCCCCTGCTACGACCGACACTACCGGATATTCTGGCGCATCCTTTCCTCGCCGAGCACGCACCGCAGCAGCAAGAGATCCTCAAACTGGAACGACCGGCACCTTTTTCGACCCCTCTTGAGAAGGAGGTACTGCACCGGATGAAGAGTGCCGGGGTGGATATCGAGGCTGTGATGGAGAGCGTCATTTCTCAACGATGCGATGCTCTGGGGGGTTGGTGGACGTTGCTGCTCGAAAAAGAAGTACGCAAAGTGATACGCAGAGAGAGGAAACGAAGAGAGAGGGCCGAGAATAGGAATTCACGCCGCTTTTCCCAAGCTTCCAGTCGACTGAACGCTCTGGCGACGGTCGAGGAATCCCAGTTCGCGAAGCTCTCAGATACCCCCCATAGGACACGGGGCCGGAGCCAGAGGAGAAGCGCCCACTACCCTAGCTTGACGATTCCGGACTTGCCCGGGTTTGCCGACTTTTCCAAGACTGGAAACGGAAATCTTGCTCTTAGTCCTGATGGGGAGGTGCCACCTCCACCGATTGACAAGGACTCGATAAGGTCAGTCAGCTCGTCGAGGCATCGGAGGCCGATCCCACCACCAAAGGAAGGGGTTCTAAGAAGCGCACGCTCTAGGGGCAGCACCCTCCATCTAGTGACGACAACAGACGCGCTAGAGGCCACCACCACCTCGCAGGCAGGTGACCCAAAGAAGGTGAAGAAACGACCGTCACATGCCATCCTTGCGACGTGGAAGAACTGGACACATTGGCTCTTTGAGCACACGGGGATGAAGAATGCCAGCAGGCGTGGAGGAAGCCAGTCGGCACCTAACCTTCTTTCCAAGCAGACAAGCGCAAAGGATACCAAGTCAAAAGATGCCAGTCCCCGGCCCCAGACCAGCAAGTATCCGGTGAGCGGGTCTAATGCAGCTCCTGCTACCGCCAGCCTACCCAAGAGTGTGGTTGCCAATGGCTACCCACCCCGCGGCTCTTCGGCAGCTCAAGGGACGTCGTCCAACCCAATATCGCCGACCTTGTCGACCCCATCCATGCACCATCCCCGGATGCCCAGCTCCTCTGGGTACAAACGGCAGTCCATGTCGCCTTCACCTTTGACACCCCGCTCAACCATCCGGCGATCCTCTGGGCCCACTGGACTCCGCGGACGAAAGTCTACCTCGTCATCTGTCTCGTCAGTGCGGTCCCTGCATCACACGCACCACCATAGCCACAGCAAGGCTAGCTCAACGTCGTCGAACGGTTCCGTCTCCACGTCGGTTTCCAAGACGCCAATGCAGAATGCTCGAAGTCCCCACCACTCTGTCAAGGTTTTACCGGCCACTCCTACCGGCAACACCTTTCCCAGCAACATCCGTCTTGTGCGGGACCGCAGCGGACCACCCCTGAGCGTCTTCAACGAAGGACTACCGGCCTTCAACGGAGCCATGATTCCACAGCCCCCAGGCAGCCCGAACCCGTTTTCGGGTAACGGAGTCATGTTTGCCAAACGCAAGCGGAACATCTTCAAGGGGCCCATGCTGAGTTTGTCAGGTTCAAGAGACACACGCAGTTCGGGGTCTGGATCAGCAAGCCACTCTAGAAGTGCGAGTGCTAGCGGTCTCGGGCGTAGGAGCGGCGAGATGGCGATTCAGGAGGTGGACGAGGACGACGAAGACGACAATCTGACCGAACGGGGAAGGGGTCCTCCCAGTGTGACAGACGAACTTGAAGAGGTGGAAGAGGTTGACTCTTTCTCGCCAATCGTCAAAGGCCCGGGCGAGATTGTGGAGGAGAGGATTTATGAGGAGGGAGAGGAAGAGGCAGAGTTGAAAGCTGGGTTGCCTGGCTTGCAGCCCGCGGCGACGATAACACCATCGCCCGTGTTATGAGGACGGTGTGCACAAAACATCTATCTTTTTTCTGTCTTTGCTAATCTGCATGAGAACATGAGTGACGGGGGACCAGGCCGGGGCCTGGTATGCCCGGTACGGCCGAGAAATAAGTGAGGAGTTACAGAAGTCAGAGCTGAAGCGGGGATGTGTAATAGTTGCCGCAAGAAGTGGCGGCGTGTTCCAAGCATGGGCTGGCTGTATATCTAGCTACAGCAGTAGCACGTTATTGTTGCTTTTCCTTTGTCTTTACAGCCGGGCGTGTTTTGAGCTTGTATTGTAGTTGTTAAGGATACCACTTGAAAGAATTTCTTTTTGCTGTTTATGTTGTTGATTTCAAATATCATTGACTCACGTCGTCGTTCACGGGTTGTATTGTTGGGGAGCAGGAACAGCTTCCGGAAACTGTGGTCTGGTCGGCAAGTGCCGCCGTCTGCCTAATCTCATGATCACTTCATACATCTTTTTCAAACCAAGCGTAGGGATCATTTTCGTCCCGGAAGGCTCGGTGATGATAGTTGCAAAAGATGTCCGAGAAGGCAGCCATTAGCGTGGGAATGTCAAGTGACCTGTCAGCCAGTCTTGCAGCCGTCTGGGGATGCGATGTTCCTGCAGTTTCCCATACACCCATACACTTGGAACACTAGAAGGCAAAATATCAGCTTGGCGCTCGTCGGGGGAGGACGACGGGTTGAGGCTATTGGCTCATTGGACAATGGTAAGCGATTGGGGAGTCTGGGCTGAAGAGAGGGCCGAATGTCGGACTTTGTGACAGGTACCTGGTAAGGCAAGGTCAGGTACGGTGAGGGGGGGTGCTGAGTGTGATATGCTGAGCTTCACGAGGTTTGAGGTTGGCTGAGATGATTCCCATCTCTATTCTTAGCTGAATATATGTCTCCTCCTCTCCTGTCCTGGTTTTCAGCATGTGTGGTTCGAGGGTAGGTCGCTGGCTCTTTGGGCGAGTGGCACCCTCCCACATGCAACCAATTAATATCGAGCCGTGTTTTGGGGGGGGCTTGGGTTGCACACAACGTGCCGCCGACCACAGTTTCGCACACCCAGACCTTTGCTGCTGCGAACTATTGCAACTACTGCACGCCCTGCATCTGCCCCCCTCACGAGCCTAGCCTCACTCTGTTCTCCCGACCCTGACATCAGGCGGGAGGAGGAGCGGGGGAAGCAAGCCACGATTCAGTAAATGTTTCTTCCCGTGACTCCCCTTAATGTTCACAAATTAATACTCATACCGGTAGGGCAGAGAGAAGCAGCTTCAACGCTTCCTCCCGCTTGCTTTGCCGGCCCCAGGTTTTGCCGTCCTTTGGGACTACAAAGCGAGTTCGACTGGCTGCACTGCTGACGATCTGGGTTACTCCGTAGCCATGCCCATCATATTAACCTGCCTGCACGTCGCCGCTGCCGCCACATGGAGGCAGAGAGATTCCCAGCAGCTGGGGCAGGCCTGATCTGGTTCGATGGTCGATTAGTCGGGTCGTCGTCACGCAGGCCAAGAAAGCAACGACAAAATCCCGTGGATGATAGGCAGATAGCTGATGAGGTTTTGTGATACCGGCTCCGAAGGACGGGGGATGGGATGACAAGGACTTTAGCAGAGGGGCAGATCATCATTGCCTTTCCTCTCCCGGACAGTTTTCTCCTTTGACCTAGATTAGGTTACTTTTTTCCTGTTTATATGCCGTGCTTGTTGTACCTTACCCTAACCTACCTAAGCTCGGTCAGGTCTTCTTCTGGGATATGGTCCCCCTCATCACACACGGGTCCGGCTTACCCAAAACCGCCGCCGTGCTCACACACACATAAACAAACTCGGATATGCACTCATGTATTGTCCATGGATATCTCCTCTTCCCCCCCCCCCTTCCCCCTTGACCAAGTTGAAAGGGTTCTGGATCGCCAAGATACGCCCACACATCCACACACTACAGTTCACCTCCGATTCCATGCCTAGCGTCAAGCGGCTCACTCGCAGCCGGAGTCACATCACGGCTCTTGTCTCCGAGGCGGCGGCCGAGTTTTGACGTTCGGTCCCGGATAGTGAGGCTATCACGGTCAAAACCATAGATTATTGTCTTTTCGGGAGTTCTGGGCGAAGCAGGCAGCTAGGGTATCATTGCTTCCCCTTGCAAAAAAGCACTATGAGTTTTTCGTGGTGGTGGTGGTGGTGGTGTCGGGCTTCAACTTGACCTGTTTGAGGTGGGTTATCAGAGTGGCTTGTTTTGTCGAGGAACACTGGGATGTGTGTGTGTGTGCGCGTGTGTGTGTGTGACGAGAAAGTTGTTCACCACCACATGGTCGGACGGAGATGTTGTGCTCATTTGCCTCCCGAGACACGACCTGGTGGATGGTGGAAAAGGAATTTTCTCTCTCTTTTGGGAGACAAGGGTCATGTCTGGGAGGGGTCACTCATTCTGCTTGGACCAGTTTCGATGGATGGTGGGCTTTGGGTGGAAAGGGGGAGGGGGTGATATTGAGATAGGTAGCTGAGGGTTCAAGTGGTCGGAGTATAAAGATGAGTATTATCCCGATCTTCTGTTGGTTGTATGTCTCACTTTGTTCCTTGAGGTTTTGTGAGTACTACCTACCCTAGGTACTGGACTCTACCACCGTCTTCTCTTCCAACTTGAGCATTGCCCAAGGTTCAGAGGTTTTTATTTTCTTGTGTCCTTTGGACGGGTGCTACCAACCTGTGTTCCAATCGTCCTTGAAGTAACTGTCCGTTGAAGTCTCATCGGACAGTTTTTTTGGGGGTGAGGATCATGATGGTTACCACCAAGGTTGTCTCCAACATGCTTCTGTCCTACGCGGCTATTTTCCTGTGGTGGTGTCTCGTCCCGGTTGGTGGTGCGGTCGCTCTGGGTTCTTCCCTCGAGCAGCCTGTTACGCCGCTGCTGAGGCCGCGATCACAGCGGCTACAGCCGAGACAGACGTGCAACACTGCGACGAACAGGCAGTGCTGGACCACGAGCCCGGCGTTCAATATCAATACTGACTGGGAGGCTTCGACGCCGGTGACGGGTGTGACAAGGACTTATACCTTTACGCTGACGGAGGTGAATAACTGGATTGGTGGAGATGGGGGGATCAAGGCGAAGGCTATGCTGGTGAATGGTATGTTTTTCTGTTCTATCGTAGATTTCAAACAAGGTTGGAACTAATATCTGTGTCTAGGTCAATTTCCTGGTGAGTACCAACTTGATGGACAAATTAAGGAACAGTGATTCTGATTGGTGTTTTTCGACAGGACCAACGATTACAGGCAGTAGGTTTGATTTTCTGACGTTAAAGCAGAAGATTCAAAGGCTAACAAACTACAGATTGGGGAGACAGAATCAATGTTACCGTCGTCAACAACCTCGTCAGCAACGGGTGAGTCGCCGTTTACGACTCAATTTGATGATCCCAACAGCTAACTGGTTGGGCTAGCACATCTATCCACTTCCACGGCATCCACCAAAAGAATACCAACAACAATGACGGCGTTAGTGGTGTGACCGAGTGCCCGATTGCTCCTGGGAGAAGTAAGACTTACTCTTTTATTGCGACGCAATACGGCACTGCCTGGTGAGTTCAAGCTGAGTTGAAGCAGCATGTACCAGGCGCTGATAACAAGCCAGGTATCATTCCCATTTCTCAGCACAGTATGGCAACGGTGTTCTGGGAGCCATTCGCATCAACGGCCCAGCATCAAGCAATTACGACGATGATCTTGGTCCGCTCGTGATTAGTGACTGGTATTACGGCTCGGCGTTTGCGCTGGCACACCGAGTCAACAGCCCTACGAATCCATAGTATGATAACCCCTGATGTTGGGTTGATCTGAGATGGCTAACCACCAGTAGCATCCCCGGCTTCCCCGGGTCGCCACCTCCTAGTGACAACATTCTGTTCAATGGCCTGAACAGAAGAGCCAACGGTGCTTCGGGAAGCTATCGCAGGTTCACCCTCACGGCCGGACGAAAGCACCTCCTCAGACTCATCAACGGCTCAGTCCAAGCCAGTTTCACCGTGTCCTTGGTAGGACATTCCTTCACCATCGTCGCCACCGACATGGTCCCTATCACGCCCGTCACGGTAACAAGCCTCTACATTGGCGTCGGCCAAAGATACGACGTCATCATCAACGCCAACCAGCCCGTAGCCAACTACTGGTTCAACACCACCTTCTCCTCGGCCCCCTGCGGCGGAGCGACCAACCGCCCAGCCATGATCTTTCAATACTCCGGCGCACCCACCGCAAACCCTACCTCCGCGGGAACAGTCCCCCCCGACTCCCGCTGCGCCGATTCTCTCAACTACACCCCCATCGTCAGCAAGTCTGTCCCCTCAGCCTCCTTCACAACAGGCAACACCCTCAACACCCGACTCCAAATCTCCACCACCGGCGGCATCTCCCGAGTCTACTGGCCAGTAAACAACACCCCCATGAAAGTAAACTGGAACAACCCAACCCTCGAGTACGTCAAAAACTCCAACACAGGCACCATGCCCGCAAACACAAACGTCATCTCCGTCCCTACCGCAAATCAATGGACCTTTTGGCTTATTGTAAACAACTCCTCCATCCCTCACCCCGTCCACCTCCACGGACACGACATCCTCATCCTCGGCGCCAGCCCCGCCCTGGCCGCGCCGATCAACCCGACTAATCGGCTGAGGCCGTACAACCCCTCTGTTGATGGCCCGGCCTTGAAAATTGCGAACCCGACGAGAAGGGACACGACGATGCTGCCGGCGTGGGGGTGGTTGGCGCTCGCGTACCGGACGAACAATCCGGGGGCGTGGCTGATGCATTGCCATATTGCCTGGCATGCTAGCCAGGGGTTTAGTGTGCAGTTTTTGGAGCAGCTGACGAGTATACCGACGGTGATGAATCTGAATGAGTTGACGGGGAATTGCAATAATTGGGATGCGTTTTACCCGAGTGGGGCGCCGTTTTTGCAGGATGATTCGGGGATTTGATTTCTTGGGTTTGGGGGTTTGTTTTGTTTTTGATTTTTTTTTTGATTGGGGGCGGAGGGGGGCTGTTTACTACTGGGACGTGTTTGTCGGTTTCTTGAGCACCTTGTTTTTCTTAGTTCGACCGTGTATTTGTGCTCGAGAGTGAATAAACGCTGTATTATTGCTCCTTATTACAAACATGGTAACGAAAGGGGTATTGCAATCTCCTGTCTCTCTAGGTCTCATGTTTCTCCATTACTTCTGCTCCTTCTTCCCAAACCCCAACCAACCCCCCGCCGCCTTCCCCCCATTCACCACCCCGCTGCCCACCGTCTTCCCTCCCTCAACAACACCACCAACAAGGGTATTCCCCGCCCCGCTGACGGCATTGCTGTTTCCCCCGGGGACATACCCGCCCTGACCATCCTTGCCCTTTCGCTCAAGCCTGTTGACTCCCTCCCTGGAGAGTAAATCGCCGACTGGTCTGCCCAGGCCGTCCTGGCCGAGCTGGGAGGAGGCAGTGGTGTGGATGTTGTCTTGGAGGGTGTCGGCTTGGGAGATGCCGGTTACTTTTGTTTTGTCGAGGTTTTCTAGAGGGACGACTGGGTTAGTGGCTATAGTGGCTAGGAAGGGAAAGGGAAAGGGAAAGGGATATACCTTTGGTGGTGTAGCTTGCTTTGTTGTCGCGGGTGAAGTAGCGGAGGTAGAGGTCTTCGAGGTAGGGAACCCAGGTTTCGTAGAGTGTGTTGTATTGGGTTTTTGTCCACTCCATTTTTTTGCTTGTTTTCGATGTTCCGATTTAGGGAAGATAAGGTAGGTAGGTCAGGTGCGTGTTGTTGTTGAATTAATTTTCAGTTTGGGTTTTATGTTCTAGGTAGGTAGGAGACGGGAGAATGGGAAACCAAAACTTGAGGCTGGATAGACCGAATGACCCCTTATTATGTCTGCTTTCTCGTCACCTACCCAAGCAATCTTGATTTTGGGCACCGACTTACACGCGAAGAAACAAGTGTGGCTGCTGGGGGCAATGATGAAATGTGGCGGGTGGATGCTACGTCATGCTGGGATGACTTTTCCCTGTTTTGGATGTTGACGGGTGGAAGTCGCCAATCAACGGCAGGGACGTTGGCGATAGGAGGTGTCACAAGCCACACCTCCTTCATGATTGGGATTATAGCATAATTTTCGTTATTGGAGGATTTCTGGGTGCTGGAGAAAATATGGTGAAAAATGAAAACAGGGATATGATGGTAACACTTTCTTCTTCAAAGTTACAGAGAAGAACAGTCACAAGCGTTACTCTACCCCGGCGGGGATTGGGAGTAGGATTGACGGTGCCATTCGGGATAGCAGCCTTCCTAATCGCCCAAACTCGTAGACCATCTGCTCCATGCTCGATCTCAATTTCCGTGTCAGCACAATCCGAGTATTTCTGCCATACTCCCTACACTAGCATCACCGCAAAGCAAAAAGAAGGAAATCGGGCTTGATATTCAAACTGACCTTCCCCAGTGCCAACAAAACAACCTTTTACATAACCTGGGACGTACTCAAGCATCCCATCACAAAGGGAATAAGCTGGCCAGTAGAATCGATAGTGTTGATGCCTCGGATGTCATTCCAGCGAATTGTGTACTCGATGCTGAGGATGAACCAAGCTATACTACCCAGTTGAAGAAGGTTCCAAACCACCACGCATATTTTCTGATATAATAGCAGTGGTTTCTCGGCCGAGTTTGAACTCTCACCACTCCAACCTACCGACATTGTCTTTGGCTCTGCCGATACATTCTGCGCCTGGCTCGGGATCAAGCAGCAAGCTGAGCCATGCTTGGCGTCCATTAACTTCTTGCCGCGGTCAATAACCTACATCAGCAGGGAGGAAGCGGGAAAAGCCGAAGGGATGCAATACCCATCACGAGAATTATCCCAGAGCCTCGTGAAGCGTCGTGCCTGTAAGCCACGAACCACTGGCCCTGCCTTGGCGTCGCAGGGGCAAACTGGAACACAAACTACATAGTTCTATTGCTTGGGAATCAATCAGTCATATTTATCGAACCATATTTGAACAAACGACGTAAGTAACGTATATTATAAGCGAGTGACCCATATAAGCGAGTGACCCACTTCCTTCGTAACATAACACCTTCGCACTCAACAACAATTTCCTCAACCATCCAAGATACCTTCTAATTCAAATGAAGCCTATATAATTTTAGCCCTCCAAGCACTTTAAAACGACAAGAATCTAAGCGAACGAGCCGCAGCTAAGATCTATGGAGTCGATCGTAAGACTCTAGGGCGTCGGCGCGCTGGCCGGCCTACACGACGCGATACTACGCCCAAATCGAAGAAGCTTACTTAATCCGAAGAAAAGGTTATTATTTAATACGTTATTAAGCTATATATATGAGTTTTTCTACTAAGATTACGTGGTATGGAAAATATAGTTAACCAATTACTATACGTACGCGACGCGCCCCCTATTAGTAAGCTCTAGGTATATAACTTCGTTAAACGTTAGCCATAATTCTATATACGTTTTATACGTAAATACGATTATTAGAGAGCTAAATGTAAGGATCTAAAGGTTATTACCGAGTGGTTTACGCTCGTACGGAATACTAAGGCCAAGTACGGTATTATAAATAACGATATTTTATCACGAATATAATATAGATACCCGTAAAAAACAATTAATAGGGAAGAGGAAGTACGGCAGCTAATTAAGAGAAAGGAGAATGGACCAATAAGAGGTGGATTATCCGGGATATAAAGGAATCATAAGCGATTCTCAGGAATCACTTATAATCCTTAAAAGTCGGTTATAATCCAGGGAAAAACAAAATAATCCAGGCTTAACATTAAGTTTATATATACAGAGGAATTAAATAGCTTATAAATAGTTCCGTAATATATAATTTATAATTATATTTACGATATTTTATATTTATATTAAAATATCTTATTATATATTATTTAGCTACACCGAACTAATTATTAGAAGTTACTTTTAACCTGTATCCCTTTTAAAAGTTTTGTACAGAAGTTCGTTACATATTTATAACTTCGACGAGACTAGGTTTATAATAGGCATTATTTTCGCGGGTATAGTAATTACGACCTCGAACGGCCTTAATAAAGCAAAACTAGCCTAGCCTAATAACCGCGAATGGACAACCGTAATCTAGGGAGTTAATACCTTCGGCTAAGCCATCCCTCCTTTTATTATTTCAGCCGCATAATATTACCTTACTAACTAATATACTAAGTGCAATCTACCGTTTACCTAACGTATCGTAATTACCGATAATAGCTAGACTACTAATACGGTAAGCTTAAATTAAATTAAGTACTTCGACTACCATACGGCGCCCCGTATAAAAAACAAATACCGGTTATTAATCCTCGACAGCCATAAAAGCTACTACTCGACCGAATTTAAACGTTACTACTAGCAAAACAATATTATTACGCTTTACATACCTCCACACTCCTCCCACCTCCTCCAGCCACTCGATATTAGCTACTTTAGGCCGTTAAAACAAGCGTACGGTCGCTAAATCGAGGACTTAATACGCATATATATTAACTATATAAGCAAGCTCGAGTTCCTTTATGCCTTCCGCGAGGCTTTCTTCGCCTCTATAACAGAGAAGAATATATAGGTGTCACGAATATAATGTGGACACCCGCAAAGAACAACTAATAAGGAAGAGGAGGCACGGCAGCCAATTAAAAAAAAGGAGGATAGACTAATAAGAGGTAGATTATCCGGGATATAAAGGAATTATAAGCGATTCCTAGGAATCACTCATGATCCTTAGGAGTCGGTTATAATCCGGGGAGAAACAAAATGATTTAGGCTTAGCATTAGGTCTATATATACGAAGGAACTAAATAGCTTATAAATAATTCCGCAGTATACAATTCATAATTATATTTACGGTATTTTATATTTATATTAAGATATCTTGTTATGCACTATTTAGCTACACCGAACTAATTGTCAGAAGTTACCTTCAACCCGTATCTCTTTTAGAGGTTCTATATAGGGGTTCGTTATAATAGGGTAGCTTTGCGGGTATTAGCCTTATACCGTATAATCTAGAGAGGGTACTTTCTAAACTAAATATAAAGCTTCGTACGCTAATACCTCTAAACTTACGGCTCGGTACTATATAACTTTAGGTCTCCCAGACACTACATAACCCTCGAGAAACTAACTTATAGTTAACGCTTATTAAGACTCGTATTATTAACTATTAAAATAGCTTCCCGACTTTAATACTAACTACAGTAAACTAATTTACTAAGGGTATAACGGCTATAATACACCAGGTGGCTCTCCTTCGTGCAGAGGTCTCTTCGCTCCGTAAAGCCAATAAAGTACTAAGTAAGCGCCGGAGAGCCAAAAAAAACACGTATGAGGCTTAGAGGGTCACTTACTATATAAGAGGCACAGGATCTACTAGATCAGAAGGCCGTGGATAGGGAGGAAGTGCAAGAAACGTAGCCGGATAGTAGTAATACAGGGGAAGATCGTACGAGGGTTCGGTGCTATGGTGTGTGCGGCAAGCCTGGCCATAACGCGCGCACTTGCCAGGAGGCTGGGGAATTATCTGATTCAGCCGTTTCTAATATAATTGTAGTTGCTTCCTAGTGTTGTTGCAGTATAATTGAGGATAGTTTGTTACGGTGTGGTGGGAAGTGGGTCACTCGCTTATATAGGTCACTCGCTTATAATATACGTTATCCCGGGCTCTCAGTGTCTTCAAGAGACATTTTTCTCAGTCTAAACACTTACAAAACCTCCTTATTACAAACCAAACTTTTCACAGCCTTCTAAACCCATCACCCTCACTGTCCCGCAAGATCTGCTGAAAACGTATGCATATCTGAGAGGTGTTACTGGGCAAAGACAGGGTTGAGCTTTCTAAAAAGAACTAAAGACTGGAACTACTCTCTGTAATTAAAAGGCCGTGTCGCTAAAATGACCAGCACTAGCAAATTTCGAGCTTGCTGTTTCTCCTAAGTATCACCTAACGGACAATAATCGGAGACTACGACACACTATCGACGCTTGATAGGGAGTAACCAGGACCAAAGTTTGGTGAGTATTCGAGGCCGTTCTGCTTGGCGATATCGAGTTCAAGTTCCACAATGAACATATCAACCAGCGGTCAAACATTAAACTCGAGAAAATTACCACCCTTCATATCCCCCCCAGCTTTATACAAGCCATGCAAACATACATACAATCGCCCCCCAAACCTCTCACCACCCCAATCTACCCCCCTTCTTCCTTACCCCAACCAAAAATGCAAATCAAATGTATTCGCCCAACATATCACCATCATCATCTTCATCCAAAAAGAAGTTTTATGCAATGCACAACCTAGCCAACCTCCCCCCCCCAATAAAGTTCATTTCTATCAAACCCCCACCCCGCTTTTCTATGCTCTACCCCCAACCCCAAGCCCAACCTGCCCCGGCATGGCATTGAACCCAAGCCCACCACCACCACCACCACTACCACCTCCTCCCCCAGAACTACCCGGCGCAGAAGGCATCGTGTTCGTCCCCGTCCTCTCTCTCATCCTCCGGCCTTCCATCAGACCTCTCAAACCCCTCTTCTGCAGTCCAATAACACTGCTCAGGTCACCAGTCCACGGCTCCCTCCCTGTTCCCCGCTCGCTGTCCATCTCGGAGCTCCATTCACTTCCCACGCTAGTGGTGGCGCTCAGCTCATCGCTCGAAGGACGGGCGCCAGGCACCGAGGTGCTAATCTTGAGCCCGGCAGCCCGCCCGGCAAGACCGCCCGTGGCAGAGTCCGCGTCGCTGCCGGCAAAGCTGCTGCTGCTGGGCTGGCCATCAGGGCCAAGAAGGGCGTCGACACCGGCCGACACGGGGAAGAAGTTGGGGTTCAGGGTGCCGTCGATGCCCCGGCCACCGCCAGCCGCCATGGCTGTGGCGTTAAAGACAGCAGCTGCGTTGCGACTGTCGAGAAGGCTGTGGAGGCGTTCAATCACTGCTTCCAGGAGTCCATCGATTCGATATGGCCTGGCGATCTGCAAAAGACTGCAGAGAATTTGGGGTGTGCACAGCGGCGAAGAAGGTGCGGGCAGGGCTGACGTGTACAGGAAGTGAAGAAGAGCCTGGACGGTAAGGTATGTGTGAGGTAAGTACAGACACCTCGGTCGACTGTTGGGTGGAAGGGTGCGTGGCGTCGGCGCCGTGTTGATGGCCGCAAGATCCATGGGTGGCGAAGAGACGGAGGATCCAGCTATGCTTGGCGCGAGGGTAGTAGTACTCGACGAAAACACAGACGATTGTCCAGGGCCTCGTCCACCCTGCGCTGAAACCGAGTTGGACCTTAGAGTGGCGGCATCACTGCCATCTTGCATCGCCGTCCCTTCTCGGAGGAGCTGCACAAAGTAAGGGCCCCACCTCCGGGCGACGATCCTCGAATTGATCGGTATCCTTTCACCTCCAATGCAAAGAATGTCCATATCAGCCAGCTCCCTCAGTGCCAAGGCCTTCTCACCAAGCTCCTCGGCAGCACGGCTGTGATACCTTCCACCGGCAGTAACACCCGCTTTGCGCGACAAGCTAAGCCCAGGCCCAGTATAGGGGCTGCTGGCACTAACGAAGCCACTCATTGGTGCCGTCTTGCGAGGGTTATCGTAAAAGCCAAAGGCTTCCAGTTCTACCATGCACACATTGCTGAAGTTTATCCTCCGATGATTGTAGTCGTCCACCAAACTCCTTTTCCTGTTGCCAAGAACCACAAAGGTGTTTCGCCTGTTCCAAAGAACACCGCGGTTCCAGCTTCCCTGGCTGAACACAGCTCCGCCGGCATCAATGCGACTCCACGTCAACGTCCGCAAATCCAGCGCCCAGAGAGCATATTCTTGCTTTGAAGATGTGAGGTATGTGCCGCTCACAACGAAGTGTGTATCGATGACACCTCCGTTGGGAAACCTAAGCCCTGGCGGGGTGTAGGAGCCGCTCATCGGTCGTTCGCTAAGGTGGCCATCGCTGGACCTGATTTGAAGCTCGAGCTTGACGTCGAGGAAGTTGTAGTTGCTGTAGATGAGCATGCTCGACCCAGCTTCCCGGGCCTCCAAACTCGCTCCTGCAGCATCCTGCCGAGCACCGTTCGGATGTGTCTTTCCAACCTTGGCAGCCACAGAGGGCGGAAGGGGTGCAACCACGCTTCTATATGCGCCGCAGCTCTTGCCCAGCGGCTGTGTTGAAACCCACTTCAAACTCCGTAGGTTGAAGACGCTTATTTGCTCAATGTAATGGTTGGCCGCATCTTGCCCTCCCACCACGATCATCTCAGCACCGCCCGTGCCGTCAATGTTGATGCCGATGCGCCCCTCATTCGGATTCCCACTCGATGGATTGTGCTGCAGGGCCGATAGAGGCGCCCTGTGGGAGGCAAATGTGGCGGATGACGGCAGGATGCAGGCGCAATGCGCATAACGGCCTTGTGGGGCGTCCTGTGTTGGAATGTAGGTCCATTTTTTGGTCGGTATATCGTAGATGTAGATATCCGACATGACCGTGACCTCGGGTTGTTGGTCTTGGGGTATCGCATTTTTTTGGCTCGTCGTCGGAGACATGCCGCCGTAGCAAACCATCTTTGTATCACCAAGCGCGCACATTGAGTGGAAGTAACGAGGTGGAGGGATATCGCCAGTCGTTTCCAACTTTGTCCAGTGCCGGCGGATCAAATCCAATTCGTAGAGGTCTGCCGTTAAGGGCGCTGGTCTGCTTCTTGATAATATCCTGCCGCCAAAGACGTAGAGCTTATCCCCCAGAACCGTCGTGGTTGCGCCGACCAGAGGGTGTGGTTCCCGACCCGTGGTTCGGTGAACATTACACATCAGACCAGACAGGTGTGTGGAAGGTCCAGCAGGGCCACCTATGGTTCCTCCCACCGTACCCCCCCTCGCCTGAACCGAGTTGGGAGATGCTCCGGCAGAAAGAGGGCCATTACTTCTTGGTGTCAAGTTTTCACCACGTTCCTCTTGCCCGTCCTGCCTGGAGCCATTGTTTAAATTCCCATTCACGTTCACTTCTTGATTATGATTGTCCCCTTGAGGTCTCATGTAGAGACCGCCGGCCTGTTGCTCCGCAGATGACGTCGAATCCATCGTTCCAGGCCTGTGATCTTTCTGTTCTTCGGTAGTTTCGGCGTCTAGAATCGTCGCCAGACTCCCCTGGGTGTGAGGATGTGCCAAAGGGGTCAGCGGGGATGCCGGGGAAAGCTGTGGCGGGGGCGGTTCGGGTAGGGGTTTCGATAGACTGTCTTGGAGGCTCAAATTCCGAGCATGGTGAGTTGGGCGAGCGCTCCTTGGAGGATTGGAGTATTGTCCCGGGGTTGGTTGTCTCTCGATCGTGGGAACAACAGTTTCCGAAGGCCGTCGAAGTCCAACAAGAGAGGGCTTCCTCGTGAGCCTCGGCCAGTCGTCTCGCGTGGGAGCAACCTTTTTGATGCCTCGGAAGGCAGATGTGATGATTTCTGAGGGGGACTTGGATGGTGAACGTTCGTCAGTCTCAGAGTCAGAGAAGCGGCTCAGATCCTGAGAGTCGGCCTGCTGCTGTCCTGATGATTTGCCGAATGTTAGCCCAAGTCCAGAACCCGACATGTCGTCCACAAAGCTGTGCCGCACAGCTGGACACACGACTAGGGCTAGCAGCCAAGCGAGGAGGCTCTTTCAGAGCGACGCGAAGGGCAAAGGAAGGTGAACGGACAAATGTCCGGCAGCGCCTTGGTCAAGGCCGGTACAAGTAGAGGTAGAAATGCAAATAGGTGTCAATATAGGTAAGGGGGGTCAAGTAGAGAGCCAAGGCAAGTGAGAAGGTGACGTGTCGAACAGGGGAGATGCCAGGCTAGAAGTATGTGTGATCTGTTGGAGTGGTAGTGTAGAAGGGGAAAACTCGGGGCAGCGGTTTAGAACAACCCGCCACCAAGGCACAGGCGAGGCGCGGTGAACACTGTCGGTCAACCAAAGGCCGGCGGTCCTGATCCCAGTCGTGGAGTTTTGCTGACGGGGGCCTGAGGACTAGGGGGGGCTAGGAAGCCGTCGCCGGTCGGTCGGGTGTCCCTGGCTAGCAAACGCTCCCGGGATCTCGGGTAGTGCTGTCTCCTGGTTCGGACCGCAACACAGAGTAGTGACGAGGAACCTTGGTGGTTTCGTGAGAGGACAGGTGAGGCGATAGGTGGACAGGAGAAGAGGGACGGTGAAGATGCAAGGCAACAGGAAAGATATGAGTGGGGGTTTGCGATGGAATGCTGTCTAGCGCACAAAAGGGCTCTGGAATACAAAATGACAAGGAGAGAAACTGGGGCATTTGCAATGGTGACGCCGCCACTGTAGCCGACGACAGACGGGCAGACAGACAGAACACAAAGGCCGAAAACCAGGAACATACCTCTCTCTCTCTCTCTCTCTCTCTCTCTCTCTCTCTCTCTGGATCACCACGATGTGTGTGGGTTTGTCTGCGGCACACAGTGCCTTGCGACGTTGCAGTGCTTAATTTCCGCGACAGGCCTGGATGGGGATGCGATTTGCGCGCGGTGAGTCGAGGTGTTGATAGGATGAAAGAGTCGACCCGCGATGTCCACCGCCTGCCCTTGGTGTGCAGTGCGGTCCAGCGGTCTCGAGGGCACGGACCGGACTGGCGTTTGATCTCGTCGGTCGAAGGTGGAGTTGTGTTCTATGAGGTCTGTGAGGCCCCTCACCACCAGGTACAAGGCACAAGGCACAAGGTACAGTTCTCTGTTGCCGCCGGCGGGCACACAAAGGAAGTATGTTCGTATGTACGGGTGAGTCAATTGGGCAGTCCCAGCAGTCACGTACGGTTCGATGATGTGCGCAGATTGGACATTCATTCGCAGGTATTGGAAGCATTCGAGAATTGTGGGGATGCCACCACCACCTCAAGTGTCTGCAACAAGGGGCTCAATTCAATATATCGACGCACGGATCAGTGCGTGGTCTGCCACCCGTCCTCGGTTAAGCGAGCTCTCCTGCAGCCAGACCTTCCAGACTTTCCATATGCTTGGGCTTTTGTTTCTTTGGATATAGCCGACGATATGTTGGCACGATTGGTCAGTCAAGAGAGCTTTCGGTGAAACTGAAACGTCCAAAGTACTCTGTGTGATGGCGGTAAGAAACACCTCAACCTGGCCATTTTCACACCATCCCTTCTGCAGTTGGTCAAGAAGCCTCCTGAAAATGCTCGGAAGTCCTCCCAAATAGGAAGGCCATCGCACGAATCAGCAGTGAGTTCTCGCAGTGACAGGCACCTCTCGTCTGACATGGCGTTCCATGTGATGAACCAGGTATCGATCTTTCCTTTCTACCAATGTGTTTCAAGTCTCGGCAAGGTCATGTCATTAAGAAGCAGCATTTTAATCATATAGCTCCGCAATAGGAGCGAGGACCTTGATGGTTTAAGGCAGACAGAAACAATTACAATTTCCACTAACAAAGAACTGGAGTTAAAAAAGGCTCATATTGCTCATGTTTGCTAGCTACATCTCAACAACGGCCTAGATTAAGCAAATAGCTTCCATAGAAGCTCCGCCAGAAGAATTCCTTTTGGTCCCTGTTCCCTGCCCATTCAAACGCCTGTCAACAATCCCTGACCTTTTCAAATCGGCGCCGACTTTTTCTTTGACTTCATTATATGCGTAACGTTCTGATATCATCGCCCCATTCCTAAACACCACACCATATCCTTCTCCGTCCGCGATCCCATTTAGTCAATCTCGGGGAGAGGGGTGAAGCGGAGGTAAGGCTTGACGGCACGGAGGTTGGGGAAGAGCTTGGTGGCCTCGTCGCCCTTGATGCTGGGGTGGACAATGACATCATCACCGGGGACCCAGTTGATGGGGGTGGTGACCTTGTGCTTGTCACCGGTCTGGAGGGACTGGATGACACGGAGGATCTCGGCGCTGTTGCGGCCGGTGGAGGCGGGGTAGGAGAGGATGCAGCGGATGGTCTTCTTGGGGTCGATGAAGAAGACGGAGCGGATGGTGAAGGCAATGCCCTTCTCATCGACGTTGGTGGTGTCCTGGTAGTCGATCCTGTGGTTACACATGTCAGTGAGTGCTTGTGGTATTGGTAGCACAGGTAGGTCCAGCTCACATGTCATAAAGGTAGGCGACCTTGCGCTCCTTGTCGGCAATGATGGGGAAGTTGACCTGGGAGCCGGTGACGTCCTTGATGTCGCTGATCCAGCCCTCGTGGCTACCGAGGGTGTTGGCAGAGAGACCGATGAGCTTGACGCCGCGCTTGGAGAACTCAGGCTCGAGGCGGGCCATCTCACCGAGCTCGGTGGTGCAGACGGGCGTGTAGTCCTCGGGGTGGGAGAAGAGGATGACCCAGTTGTCGCCAATGAACTCATGGAAGTCAATGGGACCCTTGGTGGTCTCGGCCTGGAAGTTGGGGGCAATGGTGCCCAGACGGAGGCTACATAAAAGTAAACAGTTAGTTGCCTGGCACGATGAAGCAAGATGGGGAGCTGGTGAGAGGGAACATACGGTTCGTTACGCTCAGCAGCCATTGGGAAGGTGTTTGGGTATCTTAACGTGAAAGTAGGGTATAGATGAAGACGATGAAGACAGGCTGCAGATGGGAAGAACAGGAGAAAGGAGAACTACGTATGAGGTGATGGAGGGGCAGACCGTGGGCATTTAAACTTGCAGCAGCTCCTGTGAACGGTGGGCTCCTCCGACTCCTTGGGCCTCCGACTCTCCTCAGCTCGCCTGGATTAATAAAGCGGCTTTTTCCTGGGCCTCGCTACGCGTGACAATAGCTGGGCTGGCAAGTGACCGAAGACATTCTCGTCCCATAGCCATCCATTCACGCCTTTGATCCCCGCGACAGCCCGAAACCAGCCGTCACAGAAGCTGCGAGCTCTCCTCCTGGGCGGTCCGACGCGGGGCATCTTGGGGGGGGATTTGCCCCTCCATCACCTTGACGTGGGGTAGAGAGCTGCCCCTCAGTGTCCGAATTGGGATTGGCGGCGCATTGCGCGATCAAGCACGCCCGTGATTGGTCCCGAAGACGACGTAAAATATTATGTCATTTGGAGTGTGTTGTCGCAACACTCACAACGCCATAGTGGGGGGGTTGCACTTTGGTGGTGATTATTGACAACGCCAATGTTGTCTGGGTGGATGGAGGCGGGGGCTACTGAAGTCATTCTTGGCACTCTCGTTTCAAGTGGGTTCGATACCTCCATCGCCATCCGCATATCGGAGCATCGGTTGCCGGTGGCT
Source organism: Podospora anserina S mat+ (assembly GCF_000226545.1). NCBI lineage: Eukaryota > Fungi > Ascomycota > Sordariomycetes > Sordariales > Podosporaceae > Podospora > Podospora anserina. Next base: position 106,612 of record NW_001914847.1, read on the forward strand.
TGCTCACATGGCAACCAGAAGAATGGGGGTGTCATCATATACACAATAGGTCATTACTCTACAACAGTCCCGGGTATCAAAGTATGATGATCGACAGAGGAACAATGTCAACAAAGAAAAAAGGGCCATAATGAAACTCCAAGCGCCCGCTGGAAACCGTCCTCGCAACACCCTCCCGTCGTCAAAGCTTCACCTTGCCGCCCTGCAGCGAGCTCCAATCATTCGGCCCAAACCTCTCATATGATGCCCCCTTCAACCAGAAGATATCATCACTGCCAGTCTTGCTAGGATCCACGCCCTCGTTTCGCAGGCCGACCTTTTGCTGCTTGTTTGTCCCGGTGCTCTCGAGCGACCCATCCTTGGCGACTCGGAGGAAAAGAGGCAACGCGTATCTGGGCAGGTTGGCCATTACATGCTCCGCCAGCGTCTTGAGCGTCTCGCTGGTAGGAACACCGTCATGTCCCAAAGCCGAGGGCTTGAAAACCACGGCTGCGCATCCAGCCCGGCCCTCATGTCCCGGAATCTCTACGCCATACACATTTGACTCTTGGATTCCTGGATGAAGTCCCAGGATATGAGCCACCTCAGCGGTCGACACATTCTCACTCTTCCACCTGAAGGTATCGCCGATCCGGTCGTTGAAGTAGATCCTGTGCTCGCTATCTCGACGAACCACATCACCAGTCCGGAACCAAGCATCGCCCTTCGAAAAGACATTGCGCATGATCTTCTTGGACGTGGCACCCGTATCGCCGTAGTATCCCTGGAACCTCGCCTCTACATTCTTCGCCGGGAGCGAAAAGAGCAATTCGCCTGGCTCGCCCTCCGGTGTCCGCACGCAGAATCCAGTCTTGGGATCTCTGAGTGGCAATTCCGTCTCATGATCAACCTCGACGATGGCGATAGACCGGCCAACAAGCAGGTTGTACAGGGCGCCAGCCCGTCCTACGGAGCCCATGCTGAAGTCGTTTCTGCTCACGTTCCATGTTGCAAAACTTCCCTCGGTGGCGCCGTAGAACTCGGCAATCGTCTCAATGCCGTACCGCTCCTTGAAGGCATTCCACACGTCGGGACGAAGACCGTTTCCAAAGGCGACCCGGACTTTGTGCTTCTTGTCGAGGTTCTCGCCCGTGACGGGATCCAATTTTGTTGGGGCCGAGAGCAGATATCTGCATGTTTCGCCGACGTATTGGATGATCGTGGCATTGTGTTTTCGGACGTCGTCCCAGAAGTGACTAGTGGAAAATTTCCTGCTCATGGCAAATGTAGCGCCCACGTTCAAAGTGTGAGCAAATCCCAGCAGCATAGCCGTCGAATGGTAAAGGGGCATTGCCTATTGTGGTGGTCAGTGACGAAGCTTCCTCGCTGTAGACATGGCACCTACAGTGTAAAACACATCATTCTTGCCCGTGCCAACCAATCGAGATGTAAAACCACCAACAACAGCAACCTTGGCCCAAGAAACAATCGCGGCCTTGGGTAAGCCTGTTGTGCCGCTTGTGTAAATAAGTATGCCCATTGCCTCGCCCGCCGCACCACTCCGCAGCTCATCCGCAGGCCTGGTACCATCAAACGCCAACATCTGACTCTCCAACTGTGGTGTCACAACTTCAAACATGGTTCCGCTCAGCTCGGACTTGACATCCTCCCCAACGTTTCCAGCCACGATAGGGTCGATGAGCATCAACCGCGCGTTCGCCCTCTTGACGCAGTGAACGAGTGCCGCACCGGTGAGGTTGTAGTTGATAAGTGCCGGAACAGCCCCGATAGCCCACAAAGCCAGCAACAAGAAAATAAAAGTGTCGGTATTCTGGAAGTCAAGCGCAACCATTTCCCCCTTCTTCACACCCCGGCGATCCTTGAGAAAATTGGCATAGCGGAGAACTGTGTCGTAGGCTTGCGCATATGTGTAAGTCATGTCTTCAAAACGAAGGAAAACGCGGTTTTCTGAGGACTTGGAGGTGGCGAGGTCTTCGAGGCGGTAAAAGAAGTTGACACGATCACGCTGAGTCCACCATGCCACGTTTGCTACCGTGGGCAGGATAGACTTCAACAAGTGGAGATCGTAAGAGACCTGCCATCGAGCATTCAGATATGCTGCGGTGGCCGTCAAGGCCGAGGCGGCGACTGGAAGAGATACCGGCACTGCGGGCTGTCAGATATCAGGTTGTTGTACCAAGGACTGAGATGCATGTGAATCGGAAGCAGCTTACAAGCAGCCATGATCGCGTTTTTTTCCGGCTATTTCGAGGTCGCTAAACTGCTAAAACAGCACTGATGAACCTCGAAAGCGAAATGTTATTGCAAACAGGAAGGATTAAAGATCTTTATATAAAAACGTGGTGTCAATAAAAAGGCAAGCAACGTCGCAGCGGGCGAGTGGAATGTTGACCCTAACTTCAGATCCGGCAAGTCGGTCGTGGTTGATCGTACCTGGAACTTCTTAACAGCACTAGCAGGGATTGGTCGGATACAGCGCCGTCATCGACGGGTGGTTCCGCAAACTGACGTTGTTAAACGAAAGACCAAAGTTGAAGTGTGGGAGGGAGATATATATCAAGTGAGTGACAGATAGGGTGACACAGCATTCCTTATACCTCAATATCGGACTGCGTGGTGTCGGGAGGCGGTCACGAAAGCCGCCGGTAGGAACGGGCTGATCGTCTCGTTCAACGACCCCGATGCAACACAGGCCACTCGACATGCCTCCATGCTCTTCAAATGGACCTCGGTTCGTATGTACGCCACTGGGCGAGAGCCAAGGAACTTCCCATTTAAACTGGGCTGGTGCTCGTGGTGCCTCGCGAGATCCGGATAGGCGGAAGCACACGTTGAGAGTGAGAATTGTCACTCTTGGACCGCTGTCGTTCATGTGTGCCTCTGAGAAACAACGCCGTCCGGTTCCTATTGAACCTAGCATCCCAGGTGGTTGGGTAGTAAGTATACTTGTACCTAACCAAGTGACGTTCAGGGTCCAAGATTATGGGTTGACATTCAAACGGCGCGCAGTGCATGGAAGCGGCATCGAAGCTTTGACCATGTGGACCCATCGCGTTGGCTCAAGAGCTCCGACTCCGTGTCGCGAATGACGAGGAGCGGCGGGTTTCAACGCTGGCCTCCCGCTGCCGTTGCCATGCCCGACACCCGCTTATCGTTATCTTCACGTGCGCACCTGAAAGTGTCTAACCAGACTGGGAAATTTGGCTTTAATTGCTGCAAGCATTGTGTCGCGCTGGCGCATTCGTGGTGAGGCGTGTTCCTCTCGATTCAAGGCGCCAGCAACGAACTCGATGGACGCCGCCGAGTCCGCATCGCCATGTCTGCTCAACCACTCCCCAGCAACGACAATGACGTTTCCATCGCAACGATAGCCCCCAAGCAAGAAGCGCCAACTTCATCCAAAAAACTTCCCCCGCCAGAGAAGCCATCTGACGTGCGCCGGCGCAGCCATGTCATCCTCTCCTTTTGGCTGATTGTCCTCCTTTTGGGTCTCCCCATATGGTGGAAGACCACCACCATATACCGCGCCGATCTTCCCTTGGAGGACATGTTAGAATGGGCAGACGGAAAGGTTGGCAGTTCCACGGCCTGCTCCAAAACTGACTGCTAACGCTGCCCGCCATGTTCTAGGCCTGTCGCCCCGTCTTCCCCCTCCGCATCTCGATACAAGCCACATCGCTTCAGGATCAAGAAGCTCAAAACCTACTTCGACTGACCCAGCACGCCCTTGACGATCTTAATGATTTCGCCGGGCATCATCTTCGTCTTCAGATGGGCGATGAGAAGCAGGATTCGGCCGACAATGGCAGCGCCTTGACTATTCGCCTCACTCCAGGCGAGGGCACAACCGCAACGCTTGATCCATACGAACCTATTCTGGATATCACCTACCCACAAAATACGATACCCTCTCCAACCGCTTCCTCGTCGGCGCTTGCTACATATATCGCAAGTCAGCTAAGGACCACGTTCGCCGAGGAACAGGCCACCATCTCGTACCTCCTCTCGACGAACTCGATGCCCTCGGAACACAGGCCGCTTGGATTATCGCCAGAAACCGCCGAAGCTCTTGCCAAGCGCACGACAAGATCCTTGAAATATGCGCCGACTTACCATCTTACCTTCTCTCTGTTTACAAGTGGGCCTCTACCAAGTAGCTGGGATATCGAGACCGCCATCGAAGAGTACATGAAGCCCGTGCTGGACGTCCTCTCGCCCATTCACAATTTCACGATCGATACCCAGGTACAACTATACGCTTCACCTGGTGTTCAGAACCAAGTTCTCAACAAGGAGGATTTGTCCTCTTTCATCAACGCCGCGGAATGGCCACTGTCGCCCTCCATCGGTGGTGCGCCAACCATCAACTTCATTGTGTTTGTGGGGAACCAAACCATTGCGTCCCCTTCGCAGGAGGCTGCGCCGACCTCCCATTCATGGCTGATCCCCCAATGGGGCACCGTCTTTCTGCTGTCCCTCCCTGGCGACACCACCCACGTCGCGGCCACCACCCTCAAGCAGCCCCTTTTGACATTCACCTCTCACCTCTTGTCACTCACCGGCACCCCCGAGTCAGGTTCTCTACCCCTGCGCCTCTCCACCCTCGCGCGTATCCGGTCTGCCGACCTGCTCCTTCGTGCCTCGTCCACCCTTGGATCTCTGGCCCGTCTTGCCATGGCTCTTCCCTCCATCTCAATCCCGAGTAGCGTCGCAGACGGCGTCACAAAGACCATGTCGCACTTGCGCCTCGCTTGCGACAACCTAGGCGGCACGGAAGGACTGGCTCACGCGCGGATTGCAGAGGTTGAGGCGGAAAGGGCGTTTTTTGAGAAGAGCATGGTTGGGCAGTTGTATTTCCCTGACGAGCACAAGATTGCTGTTTACCTGCCGCTATTGGGGCCGGTGGCGGTGCCGTTGGTTATGGGGTTAATTAACGAGATTAAGGCTTGGAGGAAGAGGAGGAGGGAGCGGGCTGAGAAGGGGGCTGAGAAGAAGGGGGAGTGAGTAAATCATGGGGATAGCGAGCATGTTTTTTCTGTGTTGCTGTTATTTCTTTGTTTTGAGCATGCATTGTAGGAATGGAATGGCATAAAAATATGATGGCTGTAGGATGTTGTGTATATGGACTTGTGTAGTGTTGAGGGGAAAGATATTAGAGTTCTGGGCAACTCATACTGTTTGGAAAGTAGCTGCACTGATGTGTGGAAGTTCTTAGTCGGAAATCGTCGAAGCGGGTTTAGCTCAGTTGGGAGAGCGTCAGACTGAAGTTAACTTCAGGAAGTCAATCTGAAGGTCGTGTGTTCGATCCACACAAACCGCATCTTTTGCCATTTCTCCAAAACTGATTGGGACTTTTCACTTTTGTATTGTTCAATATTTTTATGATTTTGCAAGTTCACACATACTTTGCCTTTTCAGGGTGAACGTGGCGCAATGGTTTGACACGCAACCCGGTACTAGGGTAGGGGGTGTTGCTGAAGGAGATGAAAATATTGGCCATCAGCACCAAACTTTCATAACAGCACATTCTTGCCCAAACCATCACATACGACCATAGACAGCTGAAAATACGGCATCCCGTCCGCTCTGCCCGAGTCAAACAGCTGATCGCCAGACTAGTACTCAGGTGGGTGACCACTGGGGAATCCCTGGTGTTGTATGTTTTTTGGTGGCTTCTTTGACTCAGCTTAATGCCGGGTGAGGACTTTGGTAGGAGCTTACTGATCAGATCTTTGCTTATCTGGTTCATGTTGATCTTTTGAGGAGGTAGTTCAAGGCTATAAATCAACTACCTATCCTAACCATCTGTATTTGGGAATCACATAGTTGCTGTCTACCTCTTTACCCTTTTGCTTTCATCTTGAAATACTATCCAATAAACTACCTAGGTACGCTTACTTGGCGCAGGTCTATTGATAGCAGTTGAACCCATACGTCTTTTCAATAAAACTTTTAAAATCCCCACTCCAAACAACTCGAAAGCAATCCACAGTCCCCAACCCTCTCAGTCTTGACCACACAGCAGGTACTCATGCCGTCCCATCAAGCCTCCTCTGCTTAATAAACAACGCCAACACAGACGCCGACGCAGAAAAGAAAAACGACACCCCGTGACTCCACCACAACCCGTCCACATAGCTCTCAACAACCGCCTTTTGCACCACCCCCGTCGCCCTATCAACATAATCCACATCTGACACCGTCTCAGCAATAACCTTTGCAATCTCCATCGCCCCAAACCCAAGTCCGACAAGCCTATTGAACAGAGTCCTTCTCAGAGCAGCCTTCATAACCGCATTCGACACTGAAAGTCCCATTGTCAAAGCGATGGTGCTAGAGAGATACATGAACGAGATCGAAGGTGCCGCGTGGGCGGGGTCGACGACGGCTTGAAGGGAGATGAACACGGCTGACTGGGCGATGCCGGTTCCGAAGCCGCTGGGAAAGATGTAGAGGGATTCCCAGACGTTGGTGTTGCCGTGCCAGCGGAGCATGAGGAGGAGGTAGGAGAGGGAGGAGAAGGTGACGGCGAGGATGATGAGGGCCTTGTAGCGGCCGGAGCGTTTGATGAGGATGCCGGAGAGGACGCCGCCGATGGCGTTTCCTGCTACGGCTGGGACCAGGTGGGCACCGGCTGAGGAGGCGGAGGAGCGGGAGGTGATTTGGAAGTAGAGGGGGACGGAGAACATGAGCTGGGTGAAGTGTTAGTGATTTTTATACCTGAATTGTTTCAGGAAAACTTACTCCAAGCTGGGCGGCTGTTTGAAGTCCCAAAATCAGGTAGGAAATAACGGCATCCCGCTGATGAAAGATCTCCAGTGGCAGGATCGGCTCCTCTTGGCGTTTTTCGACTGCAACAAAAACAGCAATGAGCACAAAGCTGAAGCTGATGAGACTAATCGTGATGGGAGATGACCAGGGTAGCTTGACACCGCCTAGCTCGATGGGTGTGAGTAGGGCGAGGATCATAAAGGCGAAGATGAAGGACCCCTTGAAGTCGATCCGGCTGAACTTGGATTTGCGGATTTCGGCCTCGGCACTGCTGGTCGAGACAGAATCCGAGGTTGGCTCAGTGTGGCTCGGCAGATAGATTGCAACGAGGATGATGGCGCCCAGGATGATGGGGACTTGCCCGAAGAAAGACCAGCGCCATCCGATTACATCCACGAGCCAGCCGCCGAGAGGACCGCCGATAGATCGACCAAATGTAGCCACTAGATTGACGTAGGCGCGCCATTGAGCGACCTCTCGAATGGGAAGGAGATCTATTTGTTGTTAGTGATTGTGGTCAAAGCTTCCGGCTGTGCACCATTCCTACCAGTGATCAAGATTGACACCAGCGAAGCCATGCCAGAGGCGCCAGCCCCTGAAATGACTCGGCCAAGAATGACCTGGCCCATTGTCTGGCCGATGCCCCTGTTTGTTGTCAGTATTTATTTACCTCTTTTGCCGGAAAACAGCAAACTCACACAATAAAACTGCAGATGGTCAGCTATTGCTTCTTCTTAACAATCAGTCGGGATTTCAACTTACCAACCAAAAACGAAAATGGCATAGGCAAAAGTGACGAGCGTCTTTCTGCCGTAGATATCACTCAACTTTCCATAGAGTGTCTGCGTTGCCGCGCCGGCGATGGCAAAACCGGTGATCAGCCATGTCGAGTTGCCCAAGTCGTTGAACTCGGAGGCAATGTTGGAGTGCGTGGCCAGCAGGATGGAGCCGTCGCAGTGAGCAACAAAGATGCCTGAAGATTTTGAGTCTCAGCGTCATGAGTTTTCTTTGAATTGGGAAGGAAAGGAAGGGACGAACCGATGAACAGGACTGAAATGATGCGAGCCACCTGTGTTCTCGAGATGCCAGTCGCAATCTCCCCGCTGCGCACACTTTCTTCATCCACGCCGACCTTCTTCACAACACTCCCATTCTCATTGATTGGAAACGCCTCAGAGTTTGGCGGCGTCTCACTGATAACTGGCACATTGCTGAGAAGGGGCGACTGCTCGGTTGGTTGGCCACCTGCTGGGTCTGAAATTTGTGCCATGGTTGCTCCGCCAAACAATGGACTGCAACTGATCAGTTTTGTCGATGCAGTTATCACAAGGTTTTCCCAACAAGAAAAATCAATCGCGCTTCTGCCTTCAGCTCGTGGCCGGCCTCGGCCAAAAATCCGAAATAGTCGTCCCCGGAAACAAAGACTTATCGCCGGCCGGTGTGGTACAGCTCGGGCGATCACGACATACAAAAGGCAATGTCGCAAGGCTCGTTTGGTGGCATTTACCCCATCTTCAGGGGCTCTGCGAACTGCTAGTGCAGCTGCAAGCATGTTTGACAACACCACACGAAGCCATCCGGGATGTGGGGGTCGGTGGTGGTCAACAGCGAGTATTGGTCTTTGCAATTGCCGCGAACTATTACGCAATCAACAAGGCAGAGCTAAGAACCATTCCTCGGCAACCTCACAATCACCGGTCCACCGGTCTGGTGCCAATCAAAGAAATGATAAATATGAATCAAAATGTCTCTCCATGCTTCTTGGATATCTGTCACCTCATCAACCTCTTTGCATTGGCCCCCGAAGTGACTTGTCGCCATGCGTTTCTCAGGAGCTGCACTTGCAGCAGGTCTGCAATTGCCCACGGCGGCTTTGGCCAGCCATGGCAGCCAAAAGCCGTTGGGAGATGACCGGCTGGACAGCACACCGGCAACCAAGGGGGGCAAGCAGCCGAATATTGTCTTCATCCTGACCGATGACCAAGATTTGCACATGAACTCCCTCGACTATGTCCCCCTGATCAAGAAGCACCTTCTCGACGAGGGCACCCTCTACAAGCGCCATTACTGCACCACAGCCATCTGCTGCCCCGCCAGAGTATCTCTCTTGACCGGCCAGCAAGCTCACAACACTAATGTCACCGATGTCAACCCTCCACATGGTAAGATTCCTCTCACTACGCTGTGCCGGGCACGAGCTTACCAGGTATCCCAGGTGGCTATCCCAAGTTCATCAATCAAGGGTTGAACAATAACTACCTCCCAATCTGGCTTCAGGAGGCCGGCTACAACACCTACTACACCGGCAAGCTGTTCAACGCCCACACTGTCGAGAACTACAACTCGCCCTACCCGGCCGGCTGGAACGGCTCCGACTTTCTCCTGGACCCATACACCTACAACTATCTCAACTCCTCCTTCCAACGGAACCAGGACCCCCCCAAGAGCTACGAGGGATTCCACTCTGTCGACGTCCTCGCGGAGAAGTCCCTCGGCTTCGTCGACGAAGCCGTCAGAGCCGACGGCCCCTTCTTCCTCGGCATCGCCCCCGTCGCTCCCCACAGCAACGTCGAGTCGAACACTCTTGGGGATGACATGGGCGACGACTGGGGCAACCTCCCCGACATTGAGGAGTTCGCCAAGTTCGGCCCCCCCGTCCCGGCAAAGCGCCACGAGCATTTGTTCAAAGACGTCAAGATCCCCCGGACCCCCAACTTCAACCCTGACAAGCCGACGGGGGCGAACTGGGTCCGGCTTCGCAAGAAGCTCAACCAGGAGAATATTGACTACAATGATCACTTTTACCGCCAGAGGCTTCGCACCCTGCAGTCGGTCGACGAGCTGGTTGCTTCGGTTGTGGGGCGGTTGGAGGAGCATGGCGTTCTGGATAATACGTACATTTTTTACACGACCGATAATGGGTATCATATCAGTCAGCACCGTCTTAATCCTGGGAAGGAGTGCGGGTTTGAGGAGGATATCAACATCCCGCTTATCATTCGCGGTCCTGGCGTGGCGAAGGGGGTGGTTTCGGAGATTGTCACCACGCACGTTGACTTGGCGCCTACGATTCTTAACATTGTCGGTTTGCCTCACCGAGCGGACTTTGACGGTGAGGCGATTCCGCTGAGTCGGAAGGACATTGAGGACACGGTCAAGACGAGACACGAGCATGTGACGGTGGAGTTTTGGGGGTTTGCTGTTTCGGAGGGGGGCAAGTTGTTTGATGAGGATGAGGAGAGGTTGACGCTGAATAACACGTACAAGGGGTTGAGGATTATTGGGAGGGGGTATAATTTTTATTACGCGGTTTGGTGCAATAATGAGCATGAGCTTTATGATTTGAGTGTGAGTGCCCCCCCCCCCCCCCTTCCCTTTTTTCCCTGATATGAAATGGCAAAGATGCTAATGTTGGAAAGACTGACCCCTACCAAATCAACAATTTGCTTCATCCTACGACTACCAAGCCCAAGACTCTTCTTGGGGTGGAGTTTCACAAGGTGATTGCCCGGTTGGATTCTTTGTTGTTTGTGCTCAAGTCTTGCAAGGGGAGGACTTGTGTCAGGCCGTGGGAGGCGCTGCATCCGCAGGGGAATGTGGCCAATTTGCATGATGCGCTCGGGAAGAGGTTTGATGTTTTTTATGAGCAACAGCAGAAGAAGGTTAGGTTTGATAGGTGCGAGTTGGGGTATATTGTTGATGCCGAGGGGCCACAGTTCGAGATGGATGGGGTCGTGTATACAGCGGGGGCGGAGGGGGGGTATAAGAGGGGGGGGGTCAGTTGGAGTGAGTGGACTTAAGGGGGGGCAAGGTCGTGGAAATGTAAACATATGGTCATGATTATTTGGGCGGTTGATGAGGGTTGAAGTCTATGATTCTGGAAAATGGTGTTTGAGAGCTGATAGGAATGAAGTAAAAACTGTGGGCAAATATAGGTATGGTCTGAAGTGTTTCTCTGTTGACTGTGTATCCAAGTAATTTGGTAAAAAAGCCTCTTTGAGATTAAGATGGCGACTAGAATTGTCAAGATAGTCGACATCAATAGAAAGGTAAGGTAGCCGGTCTGTCAAGGCACTTATAAATACCCAATGTTCATGCAATCAACGACTCTATTCCTTCTGTTCAGAATAGGTCAGCGGTCCAGAATTATGTCCGTCCCCAACAAGTCATCCGCACACACCGCATGTATTTATCCAGAAAACCTCCGAGAAACCAACAGTCAAAATTCGGAGAAGACTCGGGGTAATCCCACCTCACCTCTGTTACCCCGCGGGGCTGTGACCCTTCTTGTGATATGTCACCGCGAGAGTGGACACTTCAAAGCCAGAACTGAAATTACATTCTTCAGTCCAAACTACCTTGGCTTTATCATCAAGCACTTGATCTTCTTGCCTAAGCAACCATGACCGACCAAACCGCCCAATTCACCCCCCGCTTCCGCACCGACATCTACCCCTTCATCGAGCCCTCCAAGTACAGGGGATCCCTCCGCAACAAAGTAACCATCATCACCGGCGCAGCGGGAGCAATCGGCCGAGGACTCGCCGAGTCGTTTGCTGTCGCGGGGACAAAGCTGGTCTTGACTTACAACCGGACGCCGCCACCGCCCGAGCTGGAGGAGAGATGTCTTCGGTTTGGAGCTGCTGATGTGTCGTTTGTAAAGTGTGATGTTGCTGAACTTGGGGGGTGTGAGGCTCTTGTTAAGGAGGCGGGTTTTTCTTTTCCTTTTCAAGGGGGTAGGGGGTGAGATGGCTGACTGGGTGCTTAGACTTTGGAACTGCATGGTAGGGCAGATATTTTGATCAACAATGCTGGGGCTAACGGGCTTGGGCCGGTATGTTTTCACGGTTGGCATGTCGAGTTGGTACTGATGAATGGGATATAGCTTCACGACCAAGCGCCTCAGGATTTCATCAAGGAGATTGCGGTCAACTTCCACGGGCCGTATTACCTCATGAGGCTGCTCCTCACGCATTTTCGACAACAGCGAAGTGGCTGCGTGCTGAATATTGCCTCGAGGGCGGGGACGGTGGCTATACCATATAGCACCGGGTACTGCTCCAGCAAGGCAGCACTGATCAACCTAACCGCCTGTGCGCAAAAGGAGCTTGACATTGATGGTTTGGGAGAGGAGGTGCACATGTATTCGCTGCACCCTGGGGGGATTAAGAGCGCGATGACGCTGAAGAGTGTGTCCTTCCACATATGCTACTACTTAAAGGTATAGGCTAACAGAAGATACCTTAGAATACTCACCGGAATCTGTGTCTACTCTTCCGCCTCAGGCGCAGAGCAAGTTTGTGAATGCGCTGGATATCTATGATGACTCCCCGTATCTGAACGGGATGGTGTGTGTTGCGCTTGCAACGGGGATGGGGAAGGAGGTGCTGAGGGGCAAGTATTTTGATGTTGGGCAGGATTTGGAAGATGTGCTGGCTCAAAGGGAGGCGTTGAGGCAGAACCCGGATTTGTATGGGTTGCACACGAGCTTCTTGGGTGGGCTGAAGAACGGGGGTGTGCCGGAGGGGGGGTATAGGAAGGAGGAGTGGGGGAAGGAGTTTCCTGGTTTTTGATGTGGTATAGATGGGCTCTTGGACTAGAATATGGGCATACACTAATTGTTGAGCATCGTGCATGTTGACGTCGTGAGGTTGTTTAAAAGAATTGGGAGAAAAAGGGTTAGGGTTGAATGACCGACGGAGACCGTCGGCAAATGCGGTACCGCGTTTTACCGGTGTGGCTGAACCGGAAGCCGCCCATCCCTGCTTGAGCGATGATCTGATGATCTGATAAGATCAGCCTGCAGAAAAGGTGGGTCACTTCTGGTGGGTTACACCGGGGCGCACCTTGCCAGTTCAAATTCAGAGCGGGGGGGACCTTTTTTTTCCTTCTGAAGTTGCGTCTTGGAAGTCGCACAACACAATCCAGGGTTGGGACTTGTGTCAAGGTGACAATCTGATCTTGGAGAAGATAAAGACAAAGGGGCAAAAAGGAAAGGATACCACCATCTGGACCTAGAACGACACAATTCCGATGCCGGTGACATGGCTGTTTTCCGCGGATGGCACATGTTGCATGTGCCAACGTCCCCCCGTCTCCAGGGAAGAGGTGGAGCCCCCGTTTGTCAATTTTTCCCCTGCTGCTGCTGCTGCTTGCTGCTGATGAGGCACTTTGGCACCCTGGCACTCCTGGCCGGCCAGCAGCTGTTGGGGTGCAGCCAGCGCAGCGGATGCACAAAATGACACAACGGCGCAAAGGGCTCCAATGGGGAGGGTAAAAACGGGCATGGAAGGATGATTTTGTGGGGCAAGCGTCCATATTGCAACTCTTCGGGGCACTGGGGGAAAAGAAGGTGGGGGAATCGGGATAAGAAGTCCAAGAAAGTGAAAGTCGGGGGGTCTTTCGCTCATCCCATCCCCCCTTCCCATTTCCCATCATACATTCAGGTTTCCCGTGAGAGAAGAAAAGATTGACATTGTGCAGCGGCCACTGACATCAGTTCCATCTGGATATACACACTTTCTTCTCTCTCTCTTTTTCCTGTCACACACACCAGCACGACCACAATGGGATCCATCGTCCAAGCACCCGCCCTCACCACCCAGGCCATGCCCTTCAAAGTTCTCGTCGTGGGCGGCTCCTACGGCGGTCTCTCCGCCGCCCTCAACCTCCAAGATCTCTGCAGTGGTCTCGCACCACGATGCGGCCCCAAGCCAGTCGAGGGCGCGCCAGTGATCGAGACACCACAGTTCAACGTTGACATCACCATTGTAGACGAACGTGATGGCTTCTGTCAGTAGTCTTTTCATTTACGCCTCTATTTTGGCTTACCGTATGCTAACACACACCCCTCCAGACCACCTCATCGGCTCCCCCCTCGCCCTGGCCGACGAAGACTACGCGGCCAAGTCCTGGGTAAGATACGAAGACGTCCCCGCCGTCTCCCAATCCCAAAACATCCGCGTCCTCCACGGCTCTGTCAAGTCAGTTGATCAAACCTCCAAGACGGCCACTTACCTCCCTCACGGCCTGGTGTCCTCCCCAGAAAACACAAGCACCCTTTCATATGACTTTTTGGTCGCCGCCGCCGGCCTCCGCCGCGTCTGGCCTGTGGTTCCGCAGTCTCTCCGCAGGAAACAGTTTCTCTTCGAGGCCGGCGACCATATCCGTGCTGCCACTACTGCTCGCCATGGCGTGGTGGTTGTGGGCGGTGGTGCGGTCGGTATCGAGATGGCTGCTGAGCTGAAGCTTGTCCAGCCTCAGTTGAAGGTCACGCTTGTGCACTCGAGGGATAAGCTTCTCAGCTCGGAGCCGCTGCCGGATGAGGTCAAGGATAAGAGTTTGGAGCTGTTGCTTGAGGCGGGGGTTGGCGTGAGGATGAGCACTAGGTTGGATAAGACGGAGGAGGTGGTGGACGAGCAGGGGAAGAAGGCGGTCAGGGTGTGGTTTACCGATGGGGAGAGCATCCTCGCCGATCAGGTCAGCTTGGCGGTGTCCCGGTCTGTGCCGTCGACGGAGTTTTTGGGGGTGAATGAGACTGGTGTGTTGGATGAGGAGGGGTATGTGAAGATCCAGAGTAGCTTGGCTTTCCCGGCTGAGACGCCAAACTGGAGTGATCACTTTGCTATTGGGGATTTGGTAAAGTGGTCGGGGATTAAGAGGTGCGGCGGGGCTATGCATATGGGTTTTTTCGCTGGGAATAATATTCATCAGAGGATGATTGAGATTGCTTCTGGGAAGGAGCCTGCCTTCCTTAAGCTGGATGAGATCCCGCCCATGATTGGGTTGGCGGTGGGGAAGAAGGCGGTTTCGTACTGGCCTGCGACTGGTGTGTCGGCCGGTGAGGATGTCTCGCAGGCCTTCTTTGGGGATGATCTTGGGTTTACGAGTAAGTGTCTTTTGGCATCCTGAAACTCGAGCTTCGATGGCACTAACAAAGCGGTTGTACAGTCTGCTGGAATCACTTGGGGCTTGGAAACAGCCAAAAGTTGTGAGGGTGTTTTGAGATGCATAGCGAGATTTTGGGTTCACAAAAAGTACGTGGTTGGATTTGGTATGACTAGGGTTTAGATCTTATGACATATAGGGGACGTTTCTTTTCTTTTGGTTACAAGAAAACTTGTCGTGATTGAAGTTTTTAGGACACATAGGCACGAGAAATGTTGAAGAATATTGGAATGACCAACTTTTAACACTAACCATCCATGTTGCCCAAACCCATCCATCCAGAATAACAACTGAAGAAAAAAGACATTACGTATTACACACACAGAGAGAAATTAAAGCTTAGGAACCAGCCCAACACCAGTACCGCCCATCACCTTGTCGTTCTCATCCAGAGGGCAAAGCTGGAAGAAGCGCTCCCGCGAGCAGCGCACAAAGGCGGAGCGCTTGTGGGGCAGGTCGATGAACTTGTCCAGACCGAAGCCGTGCATGAGGTCGTACATGAGAACCGAGCTGTTGGTGTACTTGGGCTCACCGACGACGCTCATGGTGCGGGGCTCGTCAAGGAAGAGGTAGTGCATCAAGCTCGACCACCAGGCGCTCACACGGTGGGGCCCGCGGTAGCGGACGTCGCCCACGAGGGAGTGTCTGCCGCGGTCGTAGTCGCCGGCAGAGTAGTACGCGCCGATGCGGTCTTCCTGTTTTTTTGTTAGTATTTCTTTCCCAATGTCAAGGTGTTGATGAGGAGGGTGGGAAGAACATACCTTGCCCCAGTACACCTCAAAATAAGCAAAGCAGACGTCGTCGAACCGCGCGAGAATGGTGATCTGATGGGGATCCTCGTGCGCCTTGCGGAGGTACTCCCTGTGCTGCTCGACCGTGCCCGTCTCGTTCCACCCCTGGGAAACGCGAGGGTCGTTCTGCCAGGTGTGGAACAAGTTGAGGTGTTCGTCGTTCTTGTAGTCGAGCGCGATCATGCTGAACGTCTCCTTGAGGTGGGGGATGTACCGGCTGTAAATGACGGAGCCGGGGATGGGCTTCGTCCGGCGCCTTGGGTGCCAGCAGAGGGCGGAGGAGTCGCTGGTCATGACGTACTCGGGGGGCGGGAGGGGGTAGCCCGAGAGGTCGGGGTCCTGCTCTTCGGGGACCCAGGCGGGGCGGGAGCCGAAGGGGGAGCCGGCGCCTTGCCAGAAGGCACCGCGGGAGATGACGAGCTCCTTTGTTGGGGGGGCGTCCTTGATGGCGGTGGTGGGGTGGTCAATGGCTAGGCCGACGGCCTTGAGCTGAGAGGAGAGTTTGTCGGCGCTGGAGCCGAAGAGGGCGAGGCGGAAGGCTTCCTCGGAGGGGCGGAGGATGAAGACGGCGTAGGTGATGAGCCACACTTGGCCGACGGTGGGTGGTTGCTCGCCCTTCCAGGTGATGGAGACGGACGGCGTCCGTCTTGCTCTGCCCCAGGCGGTGTTGTTGGAGTCTTTTGGCTTGTCGCCGAGCTTGAGGTCCTCGGGAGCTGTGAAGAAGATGGCATCGTTGTGAAGAGGCTCGCGAAGGGACTTGAGGCCCTCACGGGCTTGGAGCTGGAAGCCCTCCTGGCCCTTGACGACGTGGTAGGCGGTCTGGTAGGGGTGAGGGAGTTTGAGGATGGGCTCGGAAGACGCAGCGTACTCCGCGAGTTGGAGACGCGCTTTTGTTTGAGTTGACGCCATTGTGATACTGTATGTGATCGGGTTCGCGGGAGAAACGTATGACGACACTACTACACTGATGAGAGAGTGGTAGTTTTGTCTGACACTCAAGAGGACTACACGTAGCTTTTTTTTTTTTAACACCTTCGGAAAAGCTGTCCCAATTCGTCTTCACATGTCCAGTGGGAAAACAAACAGAAAGAATAAAACAAGGATGCCCCTCCCCCACTACACTCTCAATGAAATGCAACCCCCAGGGCAACTCGCAACCGAAGAGATGCTTCTGGGGTCAAACGAGGACCGAAGGCGTGGCTCCTAGATCCATGGTGCCTGTGGAAACCGGTTTGCTGCTTTCATCTTTCCAGCCAAAGGCTCCGAAACGATGGCCAATGGAAAGGGGGCTCAGGGGGTGGTTGCACAGAAGCCATGGCGTGCTGGGGAACGGATCTGATAACTTTGTTCGGACGCCAGAAAGCGGATCAGATAATTTCTGTCTGCAGACCCCTGTCAGACCTCCACCCTTGGCCAACCGACCTCGGAGGGAGGGGACACAGAACAGAAGACTTGAGAAATTTCGAGGACGTTGTGTGACTTTGATGGCATCATTCTGCAGGCCGTGGCAACTGGCAAGTCTCTCCTCGTTGTAAAGAACCATGTCACAAGAATAAAAGAGTGAGGCACGAACTCAGCTGTAGGAAGGTCTTCTCTTCCGAGACAGAGACGAAAAAAACGTGGAAACCCACGACACAAAGACTTGGCATGATTAATCTTATCAGATCGTTTTGATGCCGGCTGTTCTGAGGCATTTTACAGGGGTTGCAGTGGACAGTGCGGGTCTGAAAATCATACCATTGCCCCCTGCTCAGTTGCAGCCCTCGACTTTATCAGATGGAGCTAGCACCAAACTGTCCATCTCGTCCTTTCCGCTCTTCACGGCAAACCTCTGCGGGCCAAGTTTCTCGGAGCAAGAGAGAAAAATCTGCCATGCACCCCACCTTCTCTGTGCTCCAGCCGAGGATCTTCACTTCTTCTCCTACCGACTGACCGCATCCGATGGAGAAACGAAGCACTGGAGATGCTGTTCACGCAGTCCAGGTCTGACTCGACAGGCCCAAGGTCAGGGGACAGCAGCATCACAACAGGATCGGTGGAAGGGGAGCTTGTGTGAATCACATCTTATCAATCTAATCAGTGGCTGACTGGAAATGCCGACATGAGGGCGCGTCACATTCACGATTGGTCACCGGTTGCCAGGAAGCCTGGCCATGCGGCACAAATTTGGTCTCCAGCAAAAGGGGTCCCCCCCCTCCTTCTGCTTCGTGGGTGTGTAGGGCCACATGCCATTCCGTCATAACCCTCCCGTTGCCGGCCCCGGCATGGCGGTTCTCGACTCTTCTGGGATGTCTTGTAATTTGTTGAAGAAGTTGTGAAGCCGTTCTGTCGTTCTGGTAGTACCAATCTTGCTCTTGTCGACCGGGGCTTTTACATACGTTAATATCGAGCCGAGAATAAACCCCGAGCTTCTCGCTATCGCCCTTCCTCCAGACAGCCGGGAATCACACAGTTCACGCCAGATTGTTATCAAAATGTCTGCCGTACAAAATCCCGTCGAAGAGGCCGTTGTCCTCCCACAACCTCAGAGGCTGTCCCTTCTCAAGGGCCCAACAGATCCTCCTCTTGTCGACCTCACCCTCGGAGAACTCCTCAACCTTCAGTGTCTGCACCACGGAAACAGAGAGGGAATTGTGATTCCATGGACAGGAGCGAGATGGACCTACAACGAGCTCAATCACCACAGTCGGCTGCTGGCCGCCGCCCTTCTAGAGATGGGCATCGGTGTTGGTGACAGAGTCGGCATCATGGCTGGCAACTGCGAACAATATGCTGCTGTTTTCTTCGCCGCCACCAGGATAGGAGCCATTCTCGTCATCATGAACAACACTTATACCCCTACTGAGGCCTTGTACGGTCTCGACTTCTCGGGTATGTCTCAGCTCTGATGGGTGATCACCGTGATGCTAACAACGATCCAGAATGCAAGGTTTTCTTCACCACCAAGAAGATTGGCCGTCTCGATCAAGGCCCACTACTCACACAACTTGCTGCCAGAGCGACTGGCCCCAAGGTTGTGATCCTTCGCGGTGATTCCGAGGGTTACCCAATCTACAAGGAGCTTCTCACCCAAGGAGCCAGGGTAGATCCCGAGCGCCTTCATCATGCTGAGAGCAAGGTGCTTCCTCACCTTGTTTGCAACCTCCAGTTCACCAGCGGCACAACCGGTCTTCCCAAAGCTGCAATGCTCACTCATCACAACATTGTCAACAACTCCAGGTTCATCGGAGACCGCATGAGACTCACACACAACGACGTTCTCTGCTGCCCGCCTCCTCTGTTCCACTGCTTCGGTCTGGTGCTTGGCCTCATGGCCGTCATCACTCACGGTGGAAAGATCATCTACCCTGCCGAGGTGTTCGACGCACCTGCTACCCTCCGCACCATCATTGGGGAACAGTGCACCGCTGTTCATGGCGTCCCCGCCATGTTCGACAGTCTTTTGGCTCTTCCCGAAGCCAAGAATCTCAAGGCGGCCGACCTCCGACTCCGCACCGGCATCGTGGCCGGCGCCCCCGTCCCTCGCCACCTGATGGAGCTCATGGTCTCCAAGCTCGGCATGAAGGAGTTCACATCCAGCTACGGTCTCACCGAGGCCTCTCCCACTTGCTTCAACGCTTTCACCGACGACCCCATCGACACCCGTCTCACCACCGTTGGCACTCTGATGCCTCACGCCCGAGCCAAGATTGTGGACCGCGACGGTGTGATTGTGCCCATTGGCACCCGGGGTGAGCTCTGCATCGGCGGGTACCAGCTCCAGGCCGGCTACTGGAACAACTCGGAAAAGACCAACGACTGCATGATGAAGGACGAGGCCGGCGTCTTGTGGCTGCACACCGGTGACGAGGCCGTCTTTGACGAGCGTGGATACTGCACCATTACCGGTCGGTTCAAGGACATCATCATTCGAGGAGGGGAGAACATCTACCCGCTCGAGATTGAGGAACGGCTGGTCGCCCACCCGTCCATCTCCATGGCTGTGGTTGTCGGGCTGAAGGATGCACACTATGGCGAGGTTGTCGGTGCGTTTCTTCAGCTTGACCCTGCTCACACTGCTAGCACGAAGCCCACTGTTGAGGAGGTGCGTGAGTGGTGTAGGCGGAAGCTGGGGAAGCACAAGGCGCCCACTCATGTGTTTTGGCTGGGCCACGATGGGGTTCCTGCTGCGGTGCCATTGACGGGGAGTGGAAAGGTGAGAAAGTTCGAGATGGCTCAGTTGGGGAATAAGTTGCTTGAGGGTGTCAAGGCGAAGCTTTGAGGGGTTGGTGTGAGGAAGGTCTAGCTGGGGAGCCGTGATATTGGTTGGACAGAAGTTGGCCGGAAAAAGGAAAGACGGAGTTTGCATAATTCGGGTGGGATTGGGCGGGGAAATTTGCATGTTCTTTTTGCTTGGCTTGGATACAAAAATGATAATACACACCATGACATTGATTCTGTGGCGCCTAGAATTGCCCCCGAATGACGAACAGACAAGCCCCCAACGACGACCTGAACCGAGCCACAACCGCACAACTAAACAAGTGATGAGCTCCTTCTCAGTAGACGAATAGTTCTAATTACCTCGCTAATTACCATACTTCACAGGCCGGCTGGTGTAGTGGTTATCACGTTTGTCTCACACACAAAAGGTGCCAGGTTCGATCCCTGGGTCGGTCAAATCAGAAGTTATCTTTTGCTTCCCAGCTCAGCACCCATAGTTGGGATTGCCTCTGCTTTTTGGACTCGAAGGAGGGAGGCATAGAACACAAGATTTTGCTGCTTGATAGGAGTGTGTCGTCCCCTGATGATTTACAAAGGAGAAACCTGCTGGTATATCCTGCTGGTATATCCTGCTGGCCCATTATCGATCAGCTGACGTTGAGATAAAAGATAACGAGTGTGTAAAATAGTTACAGAGACATGTATATCATCTGTCTGAGATGTACTCAGAACACCAAGAGCTTGGAATTTGATTGTGGTAGAGTCGGGCATCAGCTGTTCAACATTGATGTAGACTCGGGTCATTGGTAAGTAGATCCGTTGATTCAAAGAGAGACATTGGGAATGATTGAAATCAAGGAAGATCAATAGTTATATTTGGGGGTTGGGATTTCACTGAAACCAACACAACAGCCAACCAGTTCACACTTCAAGACACACTCAAGCTGTTGCACCCAATGCACTTCCATTATAGCCAAACTCACTGAGAAAACTAATAAAGTACAAATAAATCGACATAAATGTGCAAAAAGCATTTGTATTCAAATCATATCTGGTATCTTCCCAACAACAAAGCTCCATCAAACCACACAATGTCATGAGCAAGTGCAGAACAATAGACTCAAGCAAACACCGCCACAACCGCCGAGATTTCACGTGAAAGCTTCTCCACTTCTCCGCCTCAACACATGTACTTGTCGTTTCCTGGCTACCAACGGTTCTGCAAAACATAACTATTTCATCTCTGACTGCATCATCCTGGGCTATAGCACGGAGTCTTTTCGTGGTGAGCCGCTGTGATAGGGGTCCGAATCGCTGTCGACATCCGCATCTGAATGATGATTGTTTCTTGGAGGGGAGGATCTCACGATCTTGATGCCGACCGGGGTAATAGCCACCTGCGATTCTTTGTGCGGGTCGTCAACGTTGATATCCTCCATTGCCACTGCCGAGTCGTCTCCCGCATGACTTGGGGATAGAGGCTTTGCGAAGTCATACAATAGTATCCCGGGCGAATGGAAGTAATCGTGATGTACGGGCCGTCCAGCACGCAAGCTACCGTGGCTCTGGCTAGCACGCTTGAGTCGTGGCTTGCTCCTCGTACGGGGTCTGCTGGTAGCACGTGTTTTGCTACCAGGACGTCGTGTACCGGCCCGGTGCATCCTGTTCCGGCCACGAAGGCTCATCTCTAGTCTTTCATCCTCTTCCGACTCTTTGTCCGTCCACTCGTCCTCCACATCCTGCATATTCTGGAAAAGCTTCTCGTGTCTGGCCGCCAGCAGTTGGATGCTACCGCCAGAACTGCGGCGTCTTCTGTCCCAAGCTCTTACAGGAGTCGCTTCGCCAGATGATGGCTCTTGGTCACAAGGCGTACAACTAGAACGTGCATAGCCTCCGGTCGTGAGCTCAACACTTTTACCTCTGCTGTGAAGTGTTCTTCTCGTCGGGGCCTGCGGCTCTGAGACTCCCACAAGACGACGAAGCTCTACCTGGCTCTTGCTGAACACCACCCGGGCCCTCAGGTTGTGAACGGCCTGGTCCAGCGCCAGCTCAATAGCCAGTCGATCACGGATGCGGCTGAGTTTAGGCCAGGTTGCCCTCTCACCAATCAGGCAGTTGCGCATCATGAAGTCCGGTGTGGGGTTCTTCAAGATCAGAGGCAAGTCATGCACAGCAGTCTCGGGAAGAATGGTGATATCCCCCGAGTACTTCTGGCTTAAGATGCAGCGCAATTTGGTAAACAGGTTGGGAAAGATGCCCAACTCTGTCATGAACTGGAGTCTGTGGAGTGTTTCCTCCTTGGCCAGTGTTGTGAGCGTGTCTAGCCAGGCCCCGCTGTCTGGGGATTCTTTCTGCTGACGAAGCTTTCCTGGGGTTGTCGCCGGATAAAGACGGTCGTCCTTGGAGAGGAAAGGAACGATATGTGGGTTGACCTGTGAGACGATGAAATGGTTGACGTTGAACATCTCGGCAAGTCGGGTCATGGGCAGGTCATTGTCCACCGAGCCATCAATCCAGTGTTGTGGTGTTGGGTTCCAGGGCACATGGGCACCGGTTGCTGGATCTTTGACTAGCAAAGAAGCAGCCTGGAAGACAAGAGGAACCGAACACGAAGCTGCCACGGCTGACCAGATCATGACATTAGGGGCCGTGATGTAGTTGAGCAGCCTAGGCAGCTCGTAAATCGAAGCTGAAGACACGCAAATGTTGCATATTCTTCTTGTTCGGTTGTAGGCCTCTTGGAATGTCACGTCACCGAGCCAGCTGCGCATTACCCTGGTCAGGTTCGATATGTCGGCCCAGCACCCTTCGGTAAGGAGTCGTCGAATGTGATCAGAAAGACCGTCCTTCTCGCCTTCGAAAACGCCCAAGTCTCCATAAGGGAACGCCTCGACCAAGGCGGGAATTTCTTCGTCCTTGCGTGTACACAGAACAGCACAAACAATTGAACCAGCCGAAGCACCCGAGATGATGCGCGGCAGCAGCTTGGATTCATAGAGTGCCTTCAAGACGCCGATGTGGGACATGCCAAAGGTTGCTCCACCGCTCAGGAGCAGAGCACTCCTTCCGAAACTCTGTCGAGCGTAGAGCATGCCCTCCAGCAAATCTTGGGTTTCCATGCCGGCCGGGATCGAGTAGGCACTCTTCTCCACCAGTGCCTCGATCGTTTTGACGGCCGAGTCCACGTAGCGTTCGATGAGGCTCTTGGTCCCAATGTACGAATGGCGGTACAAGTCAATGTTTCCCATTCCACCAAGGTCTCGCGAGAGGGCTGTTCGGATGAGATACATCATGGTGCTGATATCACAGTCGATCCGGGCAGCATCCAACTCCTTGAGCTTGAGTCGGATCAGTTGGGGGTGGTAGTCGCCACTTGCATCGTCGAGCTTCCATTCGTCATTCCCTTCGAGCGCATCTAATTCTTTAGCAGCGGCGTTCCAATCCCGCAGCGAAGTAGCCTGGTGTGGTGTTAGTACATGAACACCAGAGTGCACGTGCCCCCTCCGAAGCATGGTGTCTGCTTACGCTGTGCATGCGCGCTGCCAGAATCTGCATCCTCTCCTCCGTCCGCCTCTTATCCTCGCGTTCCGACTCGCTGAGGCCATCTCGCCATGATAAGACAAGGTTGCTAGCGTCCCGGACAATCTTGGTTAATGGTGGGATGTAGGAGTGTGAAGGTGATGTTTTCTTCTTCAGCTTTAGCGGCGCCGGCCTCGGCCTCAGCCTCTTGGACGCTTTGAGCTTGCCATCCTCAACAGTGTTGACTTGAATAATGGGAGGGCCATGAACGAGCAGGTCCGTCATTGCGGGGAAATGACGGCAGAGAGGAGCCGGGGGAGGAGGAGGAGGAGGAGCGGGAAGGGAGAAGATTGGTTCGCAGGCTGTAGTAGGTGGGCAGGTTGGAGGTACGAGACAGGGAGTCGTTTTTCAGGATGTGAGGCATTCGGAGCGAGGGTTGGATGGGTTGAGTGGTTTCCTCGTGGCTGATCTGGACACGCTTGGGCTTACAACGGGTGACGTAGCGTTGTTTTAAGGGTCAACGGTCACGGAGGACGGGCGGGCGTTTGAGTAAGTTTGTCGTGGTGGGAGTTGAGTTGACGCGCCGCGAGTCGAGGGGACACCGTTGGGTATCTGTAGCCGCAACTCCTGGCAGACAGCAGAAGAAAAGCAAAACAGGGTGACGGGGTATCAGGGAACATTTTGATGTCGTTCCGGCGGCCGGAGCAAAAGGACGAAACAGGCCACCTGACGATGTGCCGCCGACAGGGATTCAACGGGCGCTGAAGACGAACAAAGACAGAAAAGGCGTAGGCGTGGGGAAAGATGGGATGCAGCAGGCGGGGCGGTCTGGGGCACGCAGCTGACCCCAGAATCTCAGTCTGGGCATTTTCAGCGGCCCGCCCCACCACTGCCCACCAATCAGTGCCCGACAGCCCAACAGGTCAACACCTGGTGTGATGGGAATCTCCGTATCGCTAGGTGTGAAGAAGCAGGTTTTACACTGCCAGACTGGAGAGGCCAGACGATCTTCTTTCCATATACAGAGACTCCGTCTGTAACTCGGAAATCCATGACCTCAGCACCTGAAAAGATCGCACAGAAATGGAGACTGTGTGCATAGCCGAGCAATGTGAAGGCGAGACATGCAAGGCACTGCTTCGCTGGGTTGCACTTGGGTGGTAGCGTAAGGTAAGGTCGGGTAGCTGATGGCAGGAATGGAATGCGGGGGACGGAGTCGCTCGCTTGAGGTGTCTCTCCCGTATTATGAAGAACGGGCATTACTCCCTGTGAATTCATCAAGGTCGGACCTGGAAAGTGGTTCATGAAAAGGGCAACGCTTGATGCTCTGCTTGGAGACCTGAGTCAGGCTTGTGGTACGTATGAAAAGCCGGAGATATTCCCGATATCCAGTGTAGCGGTTGGGCAACTGTAGAATACGAAGCATGGCAGACCTTTCCTTTCACATGTCAGCAGCCGTCAAAGCATGTGCTTGATATCGAACTGCAGGGGAATTCACCGCTTGACCTCTGGCTGCCAACACATAGATCATAAGTCACCTACTCGTACTCGACATATGGTAATTGGCTTCACAACATATGGAAAGAAAAGAAACCCCAGATTTGTTCCTGTCTTTGTTGGGCGTCTCGATCCTCAAGAGGGCCCAATGTCGCGGTTGTGATTTGCGGGTCCGGGCCGTCAACCTGGAAGTCCGCTGATGACACGATGCTAAGCTATCAATTCGAAGGGGCATACGTGGCTGGATCAATGCATTTCCTCTCTAGAAGCGAGACGTCAACAAGCCCAAAATTCTACTTGAGAGCAGTTTCTGTGGTTGTGAAGGTCGATTAAAGACAGGGATGGCGGATCTTGCGGATCAGCGCGGTCATCACACCGCTCTCTGATTGGCCAACCGAGACCCACCCAACCGGCAGTCAGGTTTTGGAAGACCTTTCGAGGCGCAAATTGGAAAGATAACGCGCGTCCAACAGCATCAACTCTGCGACGACGACATGGCGAATTTCTTCAGCCCAACTCCCTCGCTCATGGCAAGCTGAAGCTTGCTTGGGGGTATGCAGCAAGAAAATGCTGCCAGAACCCAACATCACCTTTACGGTGCCGAGTCTCCACGACGCCCTCGACATCGACTGTCGTGTCTACCACCCCGAGTTACTCGCGCCCACGTCTGATGCCGCCCAATGGAAGAAACACGCCGCCATCTTTGCACATCCCTATGCACCTCTGGGCGGCAGCTTCGATGATCCCGTAGTGGGAATCGTTGCAAGTGCCCTTTTGCGGATGGGCTTCTTGGTTACGACCTTCAATTTCAGAGGGGCTCATGGATCGGCTGGAAAGACTTCCTGGACGGGAAAGGCAGAACAGGCCGATTACAAGTCAGTGATAGGCTTCGTCACCCATTACGTTCATTGCCTGAACCCATATCCGCATATTACTCTCCGACGGTCCCATTCTGAAGTTCGCGAGAACGAGGTCGAACTGGAAGGCAGAGTTGCAGCCAAGATTCAGCTTCAGCCGCCCACTCCTGAGCCAACATTGATGGAAGCAACCCCTCTTTCTGCTGCCAGTACGAAGCCTGTTCTTTTGATGGGCGGTTATTCGTACGGCTCTATGATCACTGCTCAACTACCGGAAATCGAACCGGTTATGGCTTTGTTTGAGACACCTGAAAACGGAACGCCGGCTGCTGAGATCCGATTGAGGGCAGAGCATCTCGCCGAGAAGCAGAACACAACTTTGGCTGACCTGCGCGCCGACTTTGTGGACCGCCAGCACGCCGGATCGCCGCGGCGGACTGGGGGGCTCCGTGTTGGCGGCATCGAGGATATTCGTAGGCCCCATGAGCCCCGACGTTCACTGTCCGTCGAGCTTGAGGAGAGAATACGGCACGGGATTGAAGAGCTCATGGCCAAAACCAAGAAAGGACCCAAGGCATCCCAACTGACCGAGATTAGGGACGGTGATGGTCCAAATTCCACTCGTGATGCAGCCTGTTCAACCTCGAAGCATGCCGCTACAGATCACCTGCCCCCTATCATAGGACGAACTCAGTATCGACCGGCATATCTTCTGGTGTCACCTCTTCAGGGCATAGTTACAAACTTCATTGCCATGTCGGTCCCTACGCCAATTTCCAGCCTTGCTCGGAAGGCCTGGAATCGGCTCCCAGCCAAGCCTGGCAAAAAATCTGCTACGTCGCCAGAAGCTCCAAAGCCAATTGGTAGGTCCATACTGTATTACTTGTCTTCCTTCCATTTGCATGATGAACATCCTACGTTAACCCAGCTCACTCAAACGCATACAATGCGGATGCTGAAAACGCGTATTATCTACTCCTGACTTCTTCCATCTATTTATCCTCCATGTCTCAGCTCGCTGTCTGGTTCTGCGCTAACATGCTGGCCCCAGTAGACAACCCGGAGAATAAGTTGACCCAACATGACACTCTGGTAGTATACGGCGACAACGATGTCTTTACGCCCGTCCGAAAGCTCAGGACTTGGACTGCCCGGTTGCAGGCGGTACCCAACTCCAAGTTTCGAGGAGTTGAGGTGTACAGTGCAACGCACTTCTGGGCACAAGCGAAGGTCGCCCAAACCTTGCGCGATGCTGTCATCGTGTTTGCCCAGTCTCTGCTCGCTGAAACATGAACCATTGGATCTCATTGACTATCAAGTACAAATGCCAAAGCCTATCAAAACACGGGAACAGGAACACCACCAAACCCAAACCTCATGCGCCTAGTGCATACTCTACAAACTACGGAGTGCGAAGACTCTGTTGTTCACTGCCTTCTGCGTCACAGGGCACTCATGGCTCAACCACTCCCAAGCATGGGGCACGCCTGGATAGAGATGGAACTCGACGTCCACCTTGCCCGCGAGCAGCTTGGCGCCAAAGGCATTCACCTCGTCCTTGAACAAGTCCAACCCTCCAACATCAAGATAAGTCGGCGGCAACCCAGACAGATCCTCAGCCCTTGCCGGCGCTGCATACACGCTCGCGTCAGGACTACTCACAGTTCTGGCACCGGCACCGCCCAAATAAGCCTGCCAGCCGATTTCGTTCTTTTTGTTTGTCCATGTCAGGTACTCGTTCAGCGGATGGTCCTCCCCGATGCGCGTTCTGTCATCGAGCATGGGGTATATCAACACCAGCTTCCTGATGGCGGGCACAAACTTCTTATCGCGAGCCTCGAGTGCCAAGCCAGCGGCCAGACCACCCCCGGCGCTGATTCCCATAACACCAATTCTCTTTGGATCGATGTTCTGTTCTTGTGCATTGTCGCGGAGGAACTCCAAGGCAGCGTAGGCATCTTCCAGCGGTTTTGGGAAAGGGGCCTCGGGAGAGAGCCGATAAGCGGGAGCATAGAAGGTCAGCCTTGTCTCGGCCGCATAGCGGATGATGTCTTTTCTGAAGGATGTAACCGAGCCGGAGACAAAGCCACCTCCATGGAGATAGAGGACGCAAGGACGTCCAGCTGGTGCCGGAGTTGATGAAGATGCTGGGGGGTCGAAGCGGTGGAGTTTGAGCTCAGTGCCGTCGGCCGACTTGTATGAGAGTTCTGTTTCGGCAACTCTGCTTCTCGCCGGGCAGGGGAAGAGGCTCATGACGGTGTTGATCATGAAATCATTCTGTTTGCGGAGTGATTCAGCGTCAGTTGGGACGGGTGGGACATATGATGCATAGGGTGCTATGGCCCTGGCATAGTCGGCGTCAAGACGGAGCTTTTGGTCGGAAGACATGTTGGAGATGTTTGGCTTCTGGAGGAGAAGGTACTTTTCAGAAATAAGAGCGATGTTCATCTCCTACTTTCAACCTATATATGCATATATTCCTCTCACCTCCGCGGACCATAACACGCGTACGAACCGAGACAAAACCGGACCGGGCCGTTTTGCAAGGACCGAGCGTTGGTCTTTCCCTGGGTTTTAGGGCTGCGGAATTCTCAGCATTGGCGACCGTTGGCACACCGTTACAAACGGCTCGTGCTTTAGGGCGAAAGGCAAACTTCAAGTTCCTGAGCACGTTTTGTTCGGAGCATTCCCCGGGTCGTGTCTTGGGCCGATGCCCCGATGGCGACTGCCGGCTGGTCTAGAGCTGGGTGGAAGCTTGCAAGGCATGAGGTCTGAGTGCGATGGAATTTGGGAATGCCGAGGGGGCGCTGTTTGTGCGTTTTACTTGGACTCTTTTCTTGAAACACACCATGAGGCAATGATAATGATTTACGTAAATACCTTTACACTTTGCCGCAGATTTGAGCCAGTCCTTGAAGTGGGTGTCACTTAGGGGCCATGTCGGTTAGGGTTGTAAAGTATCAGAGGCAGGCATCACCAGATCTCTCCTTGTCTCTCAACATCAAGTCAACAAAGCAAAATCACGTTTCATTCTCTCTTCGCCGTTCAACTTTCTAGAACTAATAACTCCCATGATGGTACACCACTCCCTCATCTCCTGCTTCCCGGGGGGGGCCTTTTAGCTGGCAGCAGTCTGGCCGGGCATAGCCTTGATCCCTGTTGTTGAAGACACTCCAGTCAGCTTTTCATCTTCACCAAACATAAAATCATGACAGCAAAACTCACAGTTATCACCGGTATCCTCATTCACAATCTTCTTGATGGTGCACCTGTTCATCGCGGCGACATTCTGCGACTTGAGCGGCCGGCCGTTTTCGCACGCGTTGAACATGCACGAGTGGTCCATGGCTCTCTGGAGGGAGTCGCCCTTCCAGCCGAAGAGGTAGTCGGCGTGGGTGCCGTAGCCCTTGGAGTCGGTGTAGGAGAGGGTGAAGGGGTTGGCGCCGCCAGAGGGCCACATGCTGTTGAACTGAGTCGTGTCCCAGAGGGTCTCGTAGGCGACCTGGGGCATGCGGACGGGGTGGGAGGCGGGGCAGGGGCCGGCATTTTGGAAGGCTTCCTTGCCGGTGTTGTACATGTGTGATTGGTGGTCGGGGGAGTCGACGTTTTTCCCGTCCCAGCAGCTGTTGAAGGGGGGGGGGGTTAGCGGTTGGTTAGGTAGGGGAGAAGGGGGGGGAATAAGGGTGTGGCTTTACGCTGGGAAATGGTGGACTGTCATGATGCCGCCTCTGCAGGGCTTGGTTGGGAAGTCGGAGAGCTCGGGGAAGCGGGTGCCCTTGTTCTCGAGGCATACGAACTTGAGGCCGACGTTGGCGCGGGAGCCGCTGAGGGAGGTGGTGGTTGGGTTGCCGACGACCATGCGGAATCCCTGTAGTCACACGGTTAGTATTGCTCCCTTCCAGGCTCATGTGGCCGGCAAAGGTCTGGTACTTACGGGCGGGAACGACGTGATCTTGACATTGCCGTTCGAGTTGAAGTCCTGCTGGGTGTAATAGACGGTCATACCACCGTTGATGCCGTTGGGCAGGGCTGTGTTCTGCATGATGGGGACACGCTTGTAGGTGCCGTTGGGGTGCTTGAAGAACATGACGGCGGTCCAGTAGTTGGAAAAGTCCTCGCTAAATGTGCAGGTCGTGCAAGTTCCCTGCTCACCAATGTCACCGCTCATCGAGGCGTTGAAGGCATCACCACCGACGATTTGGTGAAGATGAGCTGAAGGAAGCGCGCCAGGCTCAACGAGGGGGTCGAGACGCTGGATGGTCAAGGTCGAGCATCCGAAGCGCAATGCAGCCTGGGAGGGCGCGATGAGCGCAGAAAGAGCGAGCCACTTCATGGTTTTTTTTTCCTTGCCTATTGTCTTTGCCACGAGAAAATAAAACACAAGGAGCAGGAGTAGGGACCGTTGCTGGACAGAACAGAGCCAGAAGAACACCGGTATCCGGGGTACCTCGATGCGGGCATATATACCTACATACACTCGCTCGCCTGGCGAAGCTCTTGCCTCTTTTGCAGTTTCTCTATACTACATTGGTTTTTTTTGAGCCGTGTCGTGCCGTGATAAGAGGTGCCGTCCTCTGGTATATCCAGGATCGTCTATTAGATGCTAAATTCTGTATTTGCCCGTTCATCTATTTAAAATGCGGGGGTGACAGTGCCCTTGACCCTTGACAACCGCGCCGGCAATTCAACCCATACCAATCAACGACGCCTCAACTCCAGAAACACTATCCGGGTTCCGAACCTGGAGGTGTGTTCATCACTCCGCCGGCCAGTGAGGTGAGTGATGGAAAGGGTGTTGAAGCCCAATTTGATCTACCACGTTGCTGTCGTCGGCTTTTGCCACGGCACAGCCAACTCCTTTTTGGGCGACTGACATCTGCCGATGGTGTTGCCCTTCAAGGAAGAGGTCTTGTTATAGCAGCTTCGGACCAACCGAGAGCCGTGGCGGACGAGATGTTTATATTTTCTTTGATCATGCTGTTTGTTTCGATTGGTTGTCGTTTCCTGCGTGTCGCTACCGTGATCATGATCCGGGACGGCTGCCAAGCTTTTCCCTGAACCCAGATACTGGGCAGGTTTTTGTGTCGTGGTCGGCAAAAGCAGAGATGGGTTTATGGGGGCTTTAAGCTTTTTGCTTGATCAGCGTGGCTGTTGGCCTGCAGAGTAATACGGCCAGACCGTTGAGCGATCTTTTTACTGATGGATCTTGGCTGGACTCGACAGGATGCATGCAATCTCGCCATAGTTATTTATTTGTAATTCGTTGTGCTTTGGCACCCGATTGGCAGGTAGGTAAGGTAGGCACTCTTTCTCTTCAAGGCTGGCGGCTTCTTTGTTCATCAACCTTTCTTACGGTAAATCAAGACCAACCATGTTGCCCCCGTGAGAGTGCACGGTCCAAACAAGTTGTGTTTTGTTTTTGTTGTTTTAGTCAGGGGTTCAGGGGTAACAATAGCATCATGTACTTGTAAAGTTGTACATGCTCTCAAGACGATGGGTTGACGGTAAATCAGGCCTACTTGCCTCTAGACATGGATGAGTAGGGCATGAGGTTTGCATTTTTGCTCTGGATAAAGTCCAGCCTTCGCTGCTTCGATGTATTTCACAAGTCGCAAGCGAGCGATATTCGATGCCTTGACACATGTGAAAACTGCAAAGACCTTCCAACACTCACCGATATCAATCATTGATTCCAAGTGTGTCTGTCATACGGTCAACACACGTTGTGGGGGCGAATCAGAGCAATTTTCAAGGCAGATGCCGGCTGGCAGACTGTCGACTGGATTGATTGTTAAGCACCCAATTGATCACATTTGAAAACAGAATTATTCAAGCTGTAATCAGCAAAACTAAGACAGATACGGCCAACACTTCCTGACTCTGTTCGCGGCAGGCAAAACAGGTGGAGAGGAAGAGGAGACTCACCAGCGATAAGATATGGATTATGGAAATGCTGGAAGGCGGGGAGATAAGCAACTTTTTTGACATCGTGAAAGGAGCGGGCGGCCAAGAAGTGGGAGAGGAGACCCCGCATTGCACCACATCCCGGTTTCTTTGCCCATTTCGGACCTTATCTCTTCACTTGGTGCTCGAATTATCGAATGGCCTAGTCACAAGTTCACGACACCGATAGGACATGTTTCCCCGTGTCTTTTTCTTTTCCACACCGATCCGGGCATCGCTGGGGCCGAGTGACGTTGGTTCGGGAAGCTGGATGCCGAGCGAGCGCAACCGAGCTCGGATTTCGGGCCTGCGATATGGGCTTTGGTGATGCTGTCTCCAACGACCCCACTGCCAACGACATTCCCGGATGACACCCAGGACTCACGTCAGATACCACCTCAGGCAGTCAACGGTGTATCTTCAATGCTATCGAGTGTTTATTTGTCGAATGATGATTTCTTTCTCCGTTCTGTCGGCCGAGTATGCTAATTGCCGGCGCAGAGGTTCATGTGGATTGCCACGCTGGATCGCGACTTTAGTGAAAGGCTTCTTTGCGTAGCCAGGTCGCTAACGTGGGGTTGGGACCAACCGTCGCTATGCAGTCAGCCACTCAACGGTGAGCATCCTTGATGTGCGGGGCTATGTTCCTGCAGCAGGGGTCTTTGAAGGCTGCCAACCACCATGCTTCTATTGGAGGATTCCGGGTGGATGTAAGGGACGATATCTGGGAGAGCTCCGATAAGAGCTTCAGTCAATTGGGGTTACGATGGATATGGCCATGACGGATCTGGGTGGGAGAGGGTGAGAAAGATATCATAAAAGGTGTCTTCCCCGGTCGTGACCAGCATGGGATTTTGTCCCTAGACCTTCAAGCTCCTTTCAGTCTTTCTGCCCACCGGAGAAAGCATCAATCATGGGTTTCTTCGACAGCCTGAGCCCTCGGGCCGTGGCTACCTCTGCCCTCCTCCTCACCTCCTTCGCCCAAGATGCCCTCGCTCGCCCCAACCCCGACCCCAAGGCTCCTTGGGTGAAGAACACTGGCTTGGGCAAGAAGAAGATGGCCAACCACCTCAAACGTGCCATCATGGGCGACAGGAGAGCTGTCGAGACGCCCTTCTGCTCCGAGACATTGGCCACCGAGATCAAGGCCCCCAAGCCGAACGTTTGGGGCCCTCTGGTGGACGTCGAGGTTGCTTCTGTTGTTGAGTGGCTTTTCGCCCAGGCCGATCTCAACCT
Source organism: Podospora anserina S mat+ (assembly GCF_000226545.1). NCBI lineage: Eukaryota > Fungi > Ascomycota > Sordariomycetes > Sordariales > Podosporaceae > Podospora > Podospora anserina. The sequence continues at coordinate 139,376 of NW_001914847.1, forward strand.
GACCGTCACGGAAGAAGCGGGTGGATGGGATAACACCATGTAAGAACCGACTGCGCTACAGCAAGCTGGTGGTGGTTCGTACTGACACATATCTGCGCAGTCAACTTGTCGAAGCCATGTGGCCAAACAAGACTGATGTTCTTGCCTTCGTGGATGGCGATGGCCCTGCGCCGACCAAGTACGCCCACGTTGTTCTCAACAACCGTGCGACGGAAACCCCCCATTACGCTGATATCATCGTTGGACCCTTGCCCCTTGACAATGCTACTGCCAAGTGGGAGCCCCTCGAGTATCCCTACACGAAACAGAACGGTGGCAAGGTGCGCAACCTCGATGCCGATTCCGACCGCCTCTACTCGGAGTGGCTCTTCAAGATCGGTGCCTCTGTCGCCGACATCACGCTCGATCTCTGGAACGGCACGGCCATGGGCTTGGAGAACGACACCCTCTCCATCTGGGGCATTGACCCTCTCTGGCAGGATGACGGCGAAATCATCCGCTGGGACACCTTCTGGAACATCCCTACTGGCGACTTTGATGACATGACTCTCTTTCCTCTTGGCCTCTACTTCAGTAGCGAAGTCAGCGGCAGAGACCCCAGCAAGTGGGAGCTTCGTGGGTGGCTGTACAACAGCGTTTTCTATGCCACTACTGAGGAGTTCCGTGCTGCCTACTGGTCTGAGGACTTCGTCAAGAACGGGCCCAACGTCGATGGCGACTGGGCTAGAACTGACAAGAACGGAGAAACCCCTGAGATGGACAAGGCCCAGGGCCCCGTCATTGTTGCTCCCGCTGGCGCTCGTTTTGCCGTTGACCACAAGGAGAAGTACGTCGAGTGGATGGACTGGAGCTTCTATGTCGGCTTCAACCGCGACACTGGTCCTGGTCTTTTCGACATCCGCTATAAGGGCGAGAGACTCGTCTATGAGCTGTCCCTCCAGGAGGCTTTGGCTCACTATGCTGGCAACGACCCCATGAACTCCGGCACCGCTTACCTCGACAGCTTCTACGGCTTCGGTCCTTATACCTTTGAGCTTGTCAAGGGATACGACTGCCCTGCCTACGCCACTTATATGAACACCTCGTTCTACGTCAATGAGGAGACTCGCACCCACATCGACAGCCTCTGCTTGTTCGAGTACGTGGCCGACTACCCGATGCAGAGACACACCACCTCGGACTACGTCTCGGTCACCAAGAACACCTACTTTGTGATCAGATCCATTGCCACCATTGGCAACTACGATTACCAGCAGTCCTTCTCCTTCTTCATGGATGGTTCTTTCGCCGTCGAGGTTCGCGCTTCTGGCTACATCCAGAGCGCCTACTTTGCTGGCAATGAGGACTACGGCTTCAAGATCCACGACAACCTCAGTGGTTCCATGCACGATCACGTTCTCAACTTCAAGGCCGATTTCGATGTTCTGGGCACCAACAACTCCATCGAGCTCATGAGCATGGTCCCAGTTTCCAGGTCCTACCCCTGGTCTGCTGGGAAGGTCCGCAACACCATGGCCCTTGAGCGCAAGTTCATCGAGACCGAGGATGAGTCCCGCTTCAACTGGGGCCCCAACTCGGCCACTCAGGTCTTGATCGTCAACGAGAACGAGAGGAACAAGCACGGTGAGATGCGCGGCTACCGTGTGCTCCCTTACATGGGCACTGCTCACTTGACTGTCCAGAACAGCACCAACTTGGGCGTCGCTGCTCAGTGGGCCAACCACGACGTCCAGATCACCAAGTACAAGGATTCTGAGCAGAAGGCTTACCACGCCTTCAACACGCAGGATGTCCATGATCCTCCCGTCAACTTTGACAAGTACTTTGATGGAGAATCCGTCCGCAACGAGGACATTGTCCTGTGGCTGAACCTGGGCATGCACCACGTCCCCCACACGGGTGATCTCCCCAACACGGTGCAGACCACTGCCCACTCAGGCATCCAGTTCATGCCGTCCAACTACTTTGACATTGACCAGAGCAGACGCACTGTCAACCAGGTCCGCATCAACTACTTCAACGGCAGCGCCGAGGTGGAGGAGTTTGGCCAGTTCAAGGTCGGCAGCTCCGAGGGCACTTGCAGCACCTGCAAGCTCAACTACACTCCTCTGGAGCCCGAGCACCAGGGCTACAAGGGCGATGTTGTCATTCGCAAGTTCCCCTTTGACCCCAACAACCCGTTCTATGCCACTTCTGGCATCTAAGATGGGAGTGATGATCTGACATGATTATGATTTATGCGGAGATGAATGCCAGGGAAGTTGGTAGTTGATAGAGATACCTTATGATTAGATGTAGATGGCTGGCATGTTCAGGGCATGATGTAATGTGGTGGATGGTGTTTGTATGCTTTGGATAGTGCTTTGATGAATACAAATGAAGAAGAATTTGAATATCTGTATCATGTGTCTTGGGCTGCTTTGTGAAAAGTGAGGAAATACCTTGACTCCGGTGTGCTAGCTGCAAAAAAGGTTATGTACTTGAGATGTGGATCTCGCAATTGCATAAAGCGCACAATTCCAACTTATGCAATGCGCCCAGGCCATATCTCGGGCTGACACACCCCACACAGCACTTGGGCACCACCTGTTCAACCTCAGCTCACTCGTGACTCCCGCCCTCAACTGCTCAGATACACAAACGCAAATTATTCCGAATCTAAAACCGTTATCCATCACACCACCATTTACCTGCTCAATTTCACCATCGTTCACCTCAGCCATGACCCAGATCACTCGCCATCATAGCTTCCCCACCCGCGCACCTTCCAGTCAAGCCACGGATGTTGAAGATTTGATCCAAGTCGAGCCTATACCTATCGGAGATGACCCGCTTCCTCCTTACTCTCTCAACAATGATCACCCATCTTCCCGTGACACTGCCCTGCCTCGGTCCGACCCAAAAGCCCCTCAAGTGTCCGTCCAGCCACCACGAGAAGAGGTCTACAACGGTCCACCCCGGCTGCATATCCTCGCGGCTGCCTGGGGAGGCGTGATTGTGACGCCTACTATCAAATCCCTCATCCGGACCAGTCCTCCACCTCCTCATGGCGTTGGCTGTCAGATTCTACAGCTCGAGATGCGCAATATGCACAGTCTCCTCCAGCCAGACCCAGCTTCCGGCACCTACAAGGTTTTGAGTCTCGTATACCGATACGATGGCGACGAATATCCGACCGTTATGAATCTGCCCGAGACGATTCGCCCATCCCTTATCACCATCGCCAAACCCTCTGCCGTATCGCAACTCGGTGGTGCCAACATTGGCAACGGTGGCTACCGAGCTACCATAACACAGCCGTGGCGGTCCATCACCTCATCCTCGTCTTCATCAGGTCCTAAGGTGGAGATTTTGGCTGTCTTTTACGGCAAGAAGCGCATCGAACATCCGGCCGTGCTGGAGGAGCTAGCAAACTACTTTGAGGGCCGTACGAGGCAGATACGGATGACCAACACATTCTTCCGCGGCGACACGTGGCCGTACACGATAAAATCCTGGACCGTGTACTTTCGCTTTGTGGGTTCCAGGGCGGGCGTGCAGGTGGTTACGGGGTGGGAAAATCAGGCTCTTGAGCAACCGTGGACTCGAGACTGATGACACTGTCCCACCCCACAGATGGAGTTGATGCCTTGTGTATCCGGCAGTAATGGGTAGGTTTGCTTGTTTGTGTCACTGGGCTTCGATTTGTGTCAAGACTCCTTGGAGAGGATGACGTGGGTAGGGGCAAACATGTCATGCCTCTCTCTACCCGTTTGATTCCAGCGGTATAAGTGGATTGAATACTTGGAAACATGGATGAATGATTTCTTGAGAAGCCAGTCTCACACGTAATCTGGCAGGATGGCATTATCAGTGTTCACTTTGGTTTTGTTGTTTCTCTTTTCCAGTCAGGCAAACGCACAGCATAGAAGATGGGAGCCATCGACGTTTTACAAAGCCACCCGTCCACCGCTTACTATACCGTATTATAACAAGACCTACGCTTGCTTTCTGGCGACAGCAGAGGCAACAACGACATCAACAAAAATACCAGCAACAAGAGTCTCGGTCATTCCCATCGATCCTATCTGGACAACCCTTCCGATTGCGAGCTTGACAGGTGATCCTTTTTGCATCAACGAAGCGGCACCTCATGAAGGGATCGGGAATCATTGCGTTTGTCAGAACGGGGAGACTTTGAGCGTTATTCCGTTCGCGACGGGGGGTAATGTTTCGGATTATCAACCCTGCGCCTACACGACCGTCTACCCGGATACAACAACATCAACCCTCAGCCAGACTCTGATCACTTGTACAATGAGTATTCTATAGATGAAGGATGGCGAGGGGAGGATTGTTGGGAATCGGGAATCTGTATTATTATTCTTTTCTTTCATGTTCACATCAGAAAAACATAGTCTACAGATGATAATCTCTCTGGCTGGTCACCTTTGGCCCTCTTCGGCCCCATACCTCCTCGATGTTCATGTCTTCCCTGCCGCTGTGTTGGTCTGTTAGCAACCGTCTTTCTATCTATTTGACCGCCATGAAGGGAAAGAGACCTACTCATCCTTGAGGTTGATATATGGCTCCGTTACCCCTTTTGCCGTGTCGGGGTTTCTGAAGATGACGTTTTTGGTCTGTTGTAATCACTTTTGCGTCAGTCACATGCTCCCACATTTTTCCTTTTTGCTGTGTCGAAAAAGACTCACCAGCCCCAAAGTAAGATGAATCCCAGCCGGCGCAACCTCCAACTGTTCCTCCGCCTCTTCCCCCCTGATCAAAGCAGTGATGTTCCTCGCAGCAACACCAGCCTGCACCATCCCCGGCTTTGCGGCCTTGTGAGCCCCGCAGTCGTTGATATCACCCACGGCGAAGAGGTTTTCCCACGGGCCACCGTCGATCTGCATTGTTGGTTTGACTTTGACGAATCCATTCTTTTTGTTGATCACATCATTTCCAAGTGAGGATCGCAACCACTGGTTATTTGGCGTTTGGCCCGTCGCGGTGATGACGAAATCAGCGGTTAGGGTCCGCCCGTCTTGGAGGTGGACGTCTGTTGGTTGAGCTGTGAGGGGGAAGCCACGCTCAGGGATGACGACCCTGCTTTCGGTGATGAGGTTGACGCCTAATTCAGCAAAGCGAGACTTGATTAAGTCGGAGAGGGACGGGTGGTAGGCTGGCATTAGGTTATGTCGGGAGTGGATCAGGGTTATGGGTTTGTGGGGGTAGATTTCTTTGAGATCGCACGCCATCTGGACTCCTACTGCGCCGCCGCCGATGATGATGATGGAGGGGGCGGTACGGAGGGAGGATTGGTAGGATTGGAAGAAGGTGATGGCGCGGGGTTTGGTGTTGTGGGGGATCGTGCCGGGGGGAGAGAGGTTGGTGCCGGTGGCGGCGATGAGGTGGGTGAAGGGGACGGTGGTGGAGCCTTGAAAGGGGGTGTCGAGGTGGAGGGTGGAGGTGGTGGGGGAGAGGGAGAGGGCTTTGGCTTGGATGACCTCGTGGCGGGAGGGGTCGGGGGAGAGGGAGAAGGTGGTGGTGTAGGGGATTAGGCATTTGTGTTCGTGGGAGGGGAGGATGGCGAAGCGAGGCTGGGAGGGAGGGTTAGCTGGGGAGAGGAAAGGGGGGTGGGAATGGGTGAGGCACGTACAAAGGCGAATAGATGGTGGAAGTGGGTGTGGGGTTCGATGAGGAGGACCTTTAGAAATGTTAGTAATAGGGTCGTCGCAACTAGAGATAGGGTTGTCCTTACACGGTGAGAGGAGGGAAGGAGGTTGGCTAGTTCTTTTGCCGTTGCCTGGTCAAAACAAAAGGGGGAGGTCAGCGATGGTGCCCCTGAATGGACCCTAACCCTGAACAAAACTGACCACTCCGACGTAGGAGCCGCCGACAACGACAACATTCTTAAACGCTTGTGTCATGTTTGCTGTGCTTTATTTCAAAGTCTTGATTGTTTTCTCGACTTTGTAAGAGAAAAAAGCTGACGATCTGTGCGATGTTGTTTCAGGATGTGGCTGTGGATTTGATGCAAGTGGACCTGGGAAGCTGTGGGCTAATAATCTGATTGAATCTTTTAGTCTGAAAGTTGGGACAGTCGCGAGGAAGTATCAATTTTATGGAAACGAGCTCAAGCTAGGATTCTACTCTATTATTAAAATACGGCCTGCGCTTTCAAGCATTGATCCCTTCCTTCAAGTCTCATGATGGACTGCGGCAAACAAGGGTGGGGACCGGCTTCGGCTTCGGGTTTATCATGGGTTAACTATTCACCGCAACAAAGTCCTCCAGTCAACGTTTGTTTCTCATAACTAGCAATTGAGTCAAGATTTTGCAACTACATTCTTGTAAAATAGCTGCCGTTCCATCAGACGTCCCTCCTTGACTCATGGACCCATTATGTTGCCCGGCCCCCCGCTGACAGGAGACTCAGCGGCCGCCATTCCTGTGGTGTTCTGGGTTGTAATAAATGTTTTCCTCACTGGCCGCTTCGACTGAAACGTATGTGTTAGGAATGTCCTCGAGTCATTGTAGTCATTGCAGGATTAAGGAGGTTGGGGGGGCACCTACGTGGTATTCCCTTTTGGGTGTGCGGCCAAAACTTCTTCTTGATTATCTGCTCGGCAATCGAAATGTCCTTCATGGCTTGATCCTTTTTGAACTTCTCGAACTCCTCCTCTTCAGTGCAGTTGCTGTTTTGGCCCTGCTCACTTTCAACGTCCTCCTCAACGTGGTAACCCTCGTGTCTCACGGATCCGTACGCGTTAGCGATGCTAACGAATTGAGCCGGCTTGGGACTCGGCCTGTGGCGATAGTGATTGATCTGGTTCTCACAGACTATGGTAGGATCCCGGTGTCCTCCGCATGAAGGTGAGCCGTTGCAATAGGTGTCCCAACCAAAGACAAACGATTGAGACCTCTCTGGCATGTAATAGATATGGCCTGCGGGGGAGGGGGCTCTGTAGTCATCCATACCCTCAATCATCTTTTTGGCGGCCTGGTTGAGCATGGCGGCTGAGCAGGCCTTTTGATAATATCCCAGGTTGCAGAGCCAGCCCACGACGTTCTCTCCATCTGGATGGTCTGTTTTGCAAATGGCCTTGCCGCCCAGTTCCCAAATGAGGTAACGATCGTCGCACCAGTCTTGGAGGCATTTGTGAACATGGCGGACCCTGGTGAGGTTGATGTGATGTCCAGAGTGAACTGGATTCCATGAGGGAAAGGACTGGACCTTTGGGTCATCGGCAGGTCTGGGCACCGATGGAGGCAACGGATCATCTGGGGAGGCAGTAACTCCTCCAAAGAGAGATGTAACCGCGGCTAAAAGCCATGAACCAGGCAAGGAGTACTTCATTGAGACGCGGTCGTGAGAGTGATGTGGTGTTTTGAGCGAGGGAAAATAATCCAGCTCAAAAGTAGCACAGAAGGTAAAAGCTTTTCTCGACGGTATTAGAGTTTCGAATTCAGACCAGGTGTCCTGATCCGAGAGCACAATCTGTGATAGCTTAAGGTGTGGTCACGCCGCCATGGCTTTTGTGTGTATCGGCTTTTAGCTGATAAAGTTGACGCCGTTGGACTCATGCCGTATATCATGGCTTGCCTGCTTTTTGCAGGCCGGGAGGCACGACTTGGGCTTTTCTACCTTCTCTTCTTTTCTTTCTCCCAACTCCCGGTGTTCAAATGCGAGCTGGCCAGTCTTGCAACATTACTGCTCCCGCTTGACTTGACGGCTTCGACAAATCCCAAACATGAAGCTGTGGGTAGTGTGGTTCGGTATTCTCTGCAGCACTCTTGCAGGCGCAGTTCCCAGCTCACTGCAGACTCGGCTCGTCACTCGACAAAATCCGCCTGCGACCCAGCCAGCTGGGCCTCCCAAGGCTAAGCAGCCCCTCAAGAGCAGATGCAACAACGAGTGCTTGGAAAAGACCTATGTTCAAGTTGGGTGTTCTCACGCTCATGACTGGATGTGTCTTTGTGTGTATGTGATCAACACATCTCTCAAGCATCGATTCAAAGCTTACAACTTACCAACCCTTAGTGAATTTGATGGGGGACAATGGGACATCGCGAACGCTGTTCAGCAGTGCTTTCTAGACAATTGCTTGGATGCCGAAGACAGGTAAGCCCCTGACTATTTCCGCCGTGAATCGACCAAAAGCTGATGCATTTCTAGGATGTCCTGGCGAGGGATCACCAACAGTCATTGTGGGCGAGACATGAAGTCTCTATCGAAGCTCGACGTGTGGGGAATTCTGAGAAGTAAGCAAGAAAGCGAAATGGACGAATAGATGGAGATAACTAGAAACCTGGAATAGAGAGCCGTGGGTGGAATGCATAAATACCTAGTAAATTCTTTGTTTTTGTTCACCAGTGGTGTATTCTTCCACTGCACCACTTCCAGTAGCCGTTGCCCCTGAGCAGCCTACCCCCAGGTTGTCTGCATGTATGTGAAGCTTCAGAGAACTGAGATTCATGTTCCTGTTCCTGTTTCTGCTCCTGTTTCTGTTGAACTGTCTAGGTTCAATGAGTTCCGCTTGTGGATCTCCAGGCCAACCGGCGGCAGCTGCTGAACGAAAATGGTGAAGCACTCGGTTGGAACCGTTTTAGCGGTGACTTCCTCTTCGTATCTCACGAGGCGTCGATTTTCCCTCTTCATGGTGGCGTTACGGGCCCGGGGTGGCGGCATGAAGCGAAAAGTTTAGATCACCGCACCCGAGGAGGACTTATCCGGCCGGGCGGTCACACGGTGCTTTACTTCTCTGACTTCCTTTCCCATCCTTTTCTTCTGTTCCCATCCTCGCCTCTTCTGATCTGGCCTGACCAAGGCAACAGCCTCCTATCGTACTCGCCGATCATCCTCTCGACTACGATGCTGGCCTCCCTGTTGGTGGCGGCAGGCTTCTCAGCATCGGCTGTGGCAGCCCCGTCAGCTTTGTATCCTCAGACAAAATGTATGGATGTTGCCAGCAAGATCCAAAAGGCCATTCGCCATGGATTTCCTCGTGTAGGTTGTCCTCCAGAATATGAGCCCGGATCCATGATGTGCTAAGTTTGGTGATATGTGACGCGCAGTTTGTGACTGTCGATGAGAATCGAAATTGCAAACCTCAATATCGGCTTAACAGGGGCGAGTGCTGGGATCACATGAGCCCCGAAAACAATTGCAAGGCCTACTGTGAAACAAGCCATGGGGTGAGTTCTGCCGCCGCATCACGTCTTCTCCCCTCGCCCCTGACTAACTGTTTGCCACAAGTGGTATTGGGGCCACCCGCGGGTCCTGGGCGTTCGGAGCTGGCACAACCCATGTCAACGAAGCGATAGTTGCGGGATCTCTGTGAGTCTCGGTGGCCCAGTCGGCGAAGCCACGACCGTCATGATCAAGGACGAATCTTCCACTGGAAACAGCACCACTTACAAGGATGGAATATCATGGAGCGATACATGGACTGTTGCGGATACCTTCAACTTCGGGGTAACCGGCACAGCCGGTGTCGGTCTGTCTAATATACCACTGTTTGATGGGGTTCCAATCATGGGAAAGGCCGGTGTGGACATGACATCGGGTTATACACACAGCGACGGCCAAAGATTCGAGCAAAGCCGAAAGCGGAGTGTGGATTGGGAGAGTAATGTCAAGTCTTCTCAGTCGTATGGGATCACGAGGACGCGGCAAAGATCCCTCTCATACTCTACAACCGGTAGTTGGTCAAAAGACGTCTGGGCCAATGACTATTGTGGCAGCTGGTTTGCGGTGCCGCTCTTGGGGATGTAAGCCCGACCATGCCGTCTTGCTTCCACGCCGAGAGATTGTGTGCTAATGTTTGAGCGTAGGAGTTGTGGCAGAGCAGCGATGGGCGACTTGGTGAAGAATCCTCTCAATAACCACACTCGATGCAATCTCGATAAGTTTGGATCGTTCGACGTGTGTGCCTCGTATGGGTTCAAGCACGAGACGGTTCCCGATGAATCTCGCACCAGGACGGTATTTGTGCTGCGCGACTGCAAGCGAGGTTTTATCCTCCCTGGCGAGTGGCAGCAACATGAGTTTGCCTACAGCACCATTTCGTCCATGCCTGAGTACTACAGGGACCACATCTCGAGATGGGGCATCAGAAACCTGGACGAGAAGCCCGAGGACGATGAATGGGTGTTCCAGAGACAGATGGACCAGAAGCTCCACAAGTTCACAAAGACCATTGGCGTTACCGACTACAACTTCAAGTACTGCGGAGAGGGCGAGTACTGCGTCCAACTGAAGTTGACCAAGGATCGGTGCTATGATATCCCGCGTGGCTATGTCAGTATGCCCGATGAAAGCCCCAAATCAGCCCACGTTGTTTCGGCCACCGTCATGCCCGGCCACTGCTGTATGCTTTTCTCCAGACACCAATGTCTTGGACAGGCACAGCGTCTGCTCCCCGGAGATACGAAGTTGCAAGAGGTTGCGTATGAGGGTCTCGCCCACAGTGTTGTCTGCAATGCGAGTGAGTATTGCCGCTCTCAGACAGACGAAGGTTATGGCAGCGCCAGCGAGGATGACTAGGCGTCTTAGCCGTGGATTTCCAGAATTGATTGGGACGGCAAAACTTCTTCGGATACCCTCGGAGTAATGAGAAGGAGTTAGATTGGAGTAGATGGGAGGATCTGTGAGCTCGTTTGCTAGGTATATTGCTAGATATGCAATACATTCCAGGAGTCTATTGATAAGGTAATCGTGGCCAAATGACTACATATCAACATATATCATATTCTAATGCCAACTCGCTGTTGCTTAGAAAATCCCAACCATCCGTGACGTAGAGGCCTGAGGTCCAGACCTGTGTGAGTTTGTTTAGCATGTACTGGATTGTACATTTTCTTTGTCAGCCCAGAAGCAGGCCGCTTCCGCCATTGCGATGATAACGCACCACAATCGAAGTTCATGCTCGCGATCAGCAGTGATCCTTGCGATTCGTTAACCTCTTCGTATCAAGCCGAAGACAACACACACACATGCATGTCTCGCCGGAGAAGACAGATCTAGCATGATTCGCAACCAAAATCCACGAATTGCTGATTGTGGAGAAGAGGGCAGGTAGGCTAACTACGTACTTTCAGAACACGAAAACCTAGATAGAGTCAAGCCTCGGACCAAAGCTTACAGTGGCCGGGTCGAAGACTATCTTTAGAAGGTTTGGGCAGGCTCACAAAGATGGACCAAAGGCAGGTTTCTCGATGTCAACCAATTTTTTTCATCCAGCTGAGCACAAGAAAAGCAAAGAGCCCCTCTGCTCCATCCCAAAAAAAGGCGAGACAATCTTGTCGAACGTGCCTCGGAGAGCGTCAACATACCTAGCAATATTCGAGATGGGTAGGCTTACTGGGCTTCTTCTTGCCTTGCTTTCGCCCCTGTGTGTTCTCGGCAGTCCCAAGACTGTCGCGGCCTGTGGGAGCACTGGCTTGTCGCTCTTTGCTGAGGCCAACTATGAGGGTCCCTGCCAGGCTTTCTCGCCTGAGACTCTCGACAACACACACCAGGCCAGCTGCGGTATGTTTCTCTTTCATTGTTGCCTCCAGAGGCTCCACTATCTAACCATGATCATTACACGCCAATAGTGGACATCAGCCCCTCTATACCAGTGAATTCCATCTACAAGGGCTCCTCCCTCAGCTGCTGCTTCTTATACGAGTAGGTCTTTTGCTCCACATCTACAGGCTCTCTTTCAATCTGTCCATAACTGACGACTGCAAACTACAGAAAACCCTGCCCGGACCCGTCGTCCCCGTTCTACCCTCAGTGCCCCAATCTTGTGTCTCAGCGAGTCTTTGTCCCCGGCATCTCGGATCTGTGTCGTTTCGGCTGGGGAAAAAACACCATCAAGTCCATCGTTTGTCCCGACAAACACACTTGCGAGTCCTTGAAAGATGACATGTCTACCACGACACTCACTTTCTTCGTTGAAAAGGAGATTGAAGATCCATTCACTGGGCGTGTAACTAAAAAGAAGGAGCCGCAGAAGAGGGAAGTCAGTTTGAGGGGGTACTGGTTGGATTTGCAACAGGTCAAGGGTCACAAACGGGCCATCTGAGTCCGAGATGTCAGGCCAAAAGCCGGGGGAAGACTAAATGCGCAGCTAGCAAACTTGTTATCAGTCTATTCCCACCTTCCCACAGGCAGACAAGGGAACCAAATACAGAAAACAAATTTACAAGCTCTTCCTATCCTCCTTGATCAAATCCGCCGCCTTCTCCGCAACAGCATAAACCACACTCTGAATATTTCCCACCGGCTCCAGCGGGAAAACGCTCGCGTCCACCACCCTAAGCCTCTTGGTCCCGTACACCCTCAACCTCGCATCCACCACACCGCCCTGCTCCCTTGGCTTCATGGCGCAGCTGCCAGACACATGAAACACGGAGATCTGCCTCTTGCGGACAATTTCCTTTGCCTTTTCCAGATCCGTCGCCACAAGCCCCTCCGGCTGCCTCTTCCCCCCGTCCTTGAGCAGCTTGCCAAACGGCGTCGACTTGTCGACGAGCCGCTCGACAAACTCGACGCCGCGGGCGAGGAGCTCCATGTCGAGGAGGTTGGAGTTGTACTTTGGGTCCCATACCGGGGCGGCGTGGACGTCGGGGCTGGAGATGTGCACGCTGCCGCGGGAGAAGGGGTGGTTGAGGATGGTCATGACGGTGATGTAGTTCTCGGGGAGGACCGGGAGGATGTACTCGGCCATGGACTTGGGGACGTCGGGGATGGAGACCTGGGTGGGGAAGAGCAGGAACTGGAAGGTGGCCTCGTCGGGGGACTCGACGAGTTTTCTGATGGCTTGCGCGTCCGGGGTGGTGAGGGTGTGCTCGTGGGAGGCGAGGAGCTCCTTCTTGGCCTCGGGGGAGACGATGCCGGAGCCGTCGACGAGGGGGGAGTAGGCTACGCTGATGGTGCTCTGGCCGAGAGGTCCGGCGCCGGAGGCCTGGTACATGCCTACCAGAGCGTTGAGAACGTTGGGGTCACGGAGGACATCCCCTGACGGGGTCGTATCGGCGACCTCGAAGCTCTGGCATACAATGGGGTGGTCTTGCACGTTCTCGCCCACGCTGGGGTTCTCAACAATGACGGGAATGTTGTGCTTCTCGAGGATGTCCTTGCTTCCAATACCGGAAAGCTCCAGAATCTGGGGTGACTGCAGGGTACCAGCCGACAGGATGACTTCGAGGTTGGCAGATATCTGCTTCTTCTCACCATCCTTGGTCAAAATCTCAACACCAGTGGCAACAGGCTCATCTCCCGTGGTGTCAAAGACAATCTTTTCCACCAAAGTCTCGGTGAGAACCACCAAGTTGGATCGCTTCGCAACCTCTGGGTTGTAATAGCCTGTGGCTGCGAAACTTCTGGTGTGTGTTACTGGATCAATGCTGGCCTGGTTCTGGAAGGCACCCAATGCCCTTCCATCACGAGGATCCGTGGTGACCTCAAGGCCTTGTCCAGCAAAGGTCTTCAACCAAGCTTGGTTGGTTACATTGTAACCTTCACTGAAAGTGACGTGGATGGGCCCGTCACCTTTGGCGAGGTCCTCATTGTGATAGGTTAACCCGCAGAGGTCCTTGGATGACTGGGGAGGAGTGTGGACGGTTGCAAACTTGCGCAGGTAGGGAGCAAGAGAGTCAAAGTCCCAGCCCTCGTTGCCCAGGGCTGCCCAGGCGTCAATGTTGCCCTTGGAAGGATACAACAGCATGAGGAAGTTGAGGGCCGAGCTGCCACCAAGCATCTTCCCGCGAGCTTGGTTGATGACCCTGTTGTTCAGGGTAGGCTACGAAACATGATCAGCAAAAGGCCCTCCTGGTCAAGAGAGCGAGTGGCACGACCTACCTGGGGTGTTGATGTGAAGTTCCAGTCGTATTCATCCTTGCCGTACAAGCCGGCAACAAGACCCGGGCAAAGAACCAGGGGGTCACTGCTACGGTCTGCACCGGCCTCGATGACAAGAACACGGACATCGCTGTCTTCGGAGAGCCGGTTGGCGATGACGAGGCCGGCAGTGCCGCCGCCAACAACGACATAGTCGAACGGCTTCTCAAGGTCAACAGCAGCCATGATGTGTGATGGGAGGTTTGCTGATGGTGGGTTGTACTGAACAATCTGGGCGCTTTCGGCAAGATGCGGGCTGGATGTCGCTGAAGATGCAGAAGAAAGGGGCACCCAAAGCTGGACAGATATGGAAACAGAAAGGGGGGGCTCGCCAATTGTATGCACAAGGGGGAGCAGGCAAGAGATCTCGGCTTCGGCAGTTCGGGGATGACGAACAATTAGGGGTTCGCAAAGCGGATATCACCAGGCTCGCAACACGCAGCAGAGAGGAGTCTGGAGAAGTCGGTATGAAGATCAGCCTCGTTTCAACCGAGTATGTCGCGAACGTGGTCCTTTTGTTTGCTTCAGTTCCCCTCTCGAGCCAGTCCCCCAGCCCCCACTGGGCCATGCCAATGGTTTACCACCGCCGACCCCCAACATGGTCTAAGAGTGTGTTTATTCAGGGGCCGCCCCTCCACACCTCGGTGTCGTGAGCCCAGAAATGTGGGCGTTCTGCAGGTGTTCTGCGTGTTCTGCAGGTCGGTGGCTGCAGTTGGGGACGTTGTGGCTCGACAATGACACCCGCAAGCACGCCAAGTTGGTTGAAAAAAGACTGGGGTTACACTGGGGTCATGAAGAAGCGAGAGATATCCCTAGAGGTGGGCAGACTCGAGGTGGTATGGAGCGGCAAAAAGGGGCGCAGATCTGCACCAGGTAATTGGGGCCAGGGTTAAGGGCGGGGTATCGACTATTGTTTGAATGGCACGATGGACTCGTCCAGCTCTCGCGCTATCGACACAGCAAGACGGGAGTCAATGGGAGACTTTGAATTCACCATGCCTGGAGGTGGTTTTGGGGCACGGAAAGTGGGGGTTAAACAGGAAGTGATTGCCCGGGGAAGCCATCCGGAAGAGGAGATATTGACGAAGACCTCAAAAAACGACGTCTCGAACCCCACACAGCTCAAACAAGCTAGCCCATGTATCCTTGCAGAACAAGGTCTTTCTTGGATTTCGTCCGCTTCTTCGTCCTTGCTGTCGTCTGCTGTCAAAGACTTGCCAAGGTCCCTTGTGCTCGGACACGCCGTTGATGGCTTCCGCAGTGGAACTTGAACGCGCCGTCCCTAGTAGTGCAACGGTTTTGTCTTACCGCAGCGGCCATCAAAATTTATATTTTCTGTGTTGGAAGCCGGATGAGAGGACCTCTTCGTGGTCCAGAGATTTGACCGGGCATTACTATTCCTTTGAGCCAGTTGTGCCAGTTGTTCCAGGCTGGAGCCAAGCACACAATATTATTTCTCAGTTCCACCCTGCCCTGACAGCACCATCACATCACTCACATAAGCTTGCATAGACCCAAAATCATCAGGTACAACCGAGGCTGGGCACCAGAGCTTTCAGAAAGCAGGCCACATCTTTATCCAAAGACCCCGAAAGACTTCGCTTATTGCTTGACCAGTCTCGTTTCTCCAAGAGGAACCCAGACGGCACATGCACGGCACAGCATCACTCACACCCCCCGGTCGAATAGGTGTGCTTCCTCTCATGGGCAATGCAACGCCCTTCTGCAGTTTATTATTTTCTTTTCTTTCTTGAAGATGTGACTGCTACCCACACGAGGCACGACGTGCTTATCCTGCTGCTCATCTTTTCTTTCTCGGGTCCTGACAACTACCTGGGTTGCTTGCCGGCCATGCCCCGGATGCCATATTGACGATCTTTACCTTTTTACTTTAACAATCCGTCCCCTGTTGCTTACACTGCTCCCGAGCAAGTGGTGGACATTAGCAACCGCTCCACAGTGATCTGAGCATTGCCCCAGTTTCTATCTTTTCTCTCTCCTTTCAAGGACAGCTTCCTTGCTCAGACTCGGGATAACTGCCGTGGCCTTTTCTCACTAAAAGGAAGGGGACCACTCCTTTTGGCCTCCCTCCCCTCCATCTTGTCAGATCAACATTTCAAGATGTTCGAATACGTCGAGTTTCCGATCCTCCCGATCGTCAAAACCCATCTCATCATCAACTGTGTACTAGCCGTCATAACTTTGGTGATCATTGGGCTGAGACTCTTTGCTCGCTTCCTGACGGGAGCTGGCCTGTGGTGGGATGACTACCTCATTCTGTTTGCCGTCCCTCAGGGCATGGCCATGGTAGTGATTCAGGGCCTTTGTAAGTCGAACGACTCTCCCCTCGCTCTCGAGACATAGATGTACTGATATTTACCTTCTTTCAGGGGCGCCGATGGGCGTAGGATATCCAATGGCCGAGACCGCTCCAAATATCGAACACATCCTGAAGATGCTCGTCTCATACGAACTGATCTACGCGACATCCATCAGCACCATCAAGCTCAGCGTCCTCATTTTTTACCTCCGTGTCTTCGTCAACAAAACGATGCGCATGGCCACCAAGGGCGTCATCATCTTTGTCTGTCTCTGGTCTGTTGGGAATATACTGCAGGTGTTTCTGATTTGTCGTCCTTTTGCCGCCATCTACACCGTCGCTCTGATGCCAACAGCGCAATGCGGTGACCAAGTCGGGTCTTTTATTGCCATTGGCGCGTTCAACATCATCACCGACGTGTTGATTCTGACGCTCCCGATTCCAACGGTGTGGACTCTGAAGACCTCCAAGGGCAAGAAGATCGCCCTGACAGCCGTCTTCTTGGTTGGTTTACTGTACGTGATTCCCTCGCCTTCTCCTTTCCGTTCACACATCTAACAAACCTCTCCCCCTTCCAGCGTCAGCGTGGTCGCCATGATCCGCATCGTAACCCTCACCCAGCTCGACCTCGTCAACCTGACCGAATCCATGGTCTGGGCCGACTTCTGGTCCGCGACCGAGCCCAACCTCGGCATCTTCTGCGTCAGCCTCCCCATGCTCGGCACCCTCTGGACCCGCTATTTTTCTCGCAAGAGCCCCTCCAAGCTCGACCCGTATCACTCCTCTGAGAACGGCACCAACGGCACCAACGGGTTCAGCAAGCTGAAGAACAGCTCCAACCCCGGCACCGACACGATCGTGATGGAGGATTTGTACGCACCGAACAAGGAGGTGTATCACAAGACGGACGTTGCTGCTGCCACGCCGGATGGGGATAGGGCGGGGACGCCGCTGAGGGCGAATAGCTCCGAGGAGGCGCTCACGATGCAAATGGGGGATCATCGGAACTATCATAGGCAGCCGGAGGGGATTAGGGTGCAGACGAAGTGGACTATTTCGGTTGATTAGAATGGTGTACAACAGCTTTTTTACCTGCCTACACATACATCTACGGGCACAGTTTCTTGTTTGTTGGCTTACGGCTTTCATTAGATACGGATTATTGGATTGGAGTGCAAATTCTTCATGTACATCACCATATTTGGATACTCATACTTTTCTTTTTGCGTTTTGGGAGGGGGGGACACGAATATATGAGTGAGGTGGGAAAAACAAGGCTCGGGAAAAACAAGGCTCGGGAAAAAGCAAAATCAGTTAGATACGGCTACCTACGGATACCTACTACTAGAGAAATCAATCACATTAAAGACAGCAAACACTCAGCTATTCAGCGTCTGCTTGCACGGAGCAAATCATCGCTTGTTGTCCAATAGGCTTCATGCTTCATTGGGACGTTTTAAAACATAGCTAGTGGACAAGTTAGCTGTAGTAGGATGAGGCGTAGCAGGAGGAGGCTCAGCGGCACAGAGAACGCAGAGAAAAGCGGACGGAATCCCAGAGGATGGCACAGACTCTGCCGCACGCCGCAAGATGCAACGGTCGACGGGGTTGGCTCCACGCCGCTGGGGCACATACACACATCGCCGCATCGTCGGGACGAGGGACCCGATTGAAAGGTTTTGCTGGTGGCGTTTGCTTGGTATTCGGATTTGTGCGAGACTGATTCTTTGAGGCGGGCAAACAGTGGACTGGCCGTATTAGGTCAATGGTGGATCTTGAATTCTGGTTGGTAGAGATGTGAAGAGGACAGTTTTGGGAAGCCCCCTTTTTTTTATACCCCTATTCTGCCCCTGATGTGGCAACACATAGATACCTTACTGAGTCAGCAAGCAACTAGCTAACGATTATGCGTAGTTGGCACAACGGCAGGCGTGTTTGATAGAAACCATAGATTTTGAATTGTACAAGAAATCTAGAGAAGTAAATTGTGTACATATGTCTGGCCACACACGTGCAGAAACGTGTAATATTCACCAGCTTCTGTAGTCCAAAGTCCGAACTATAAAACCGAGACAGTGGCGGTGGCACAGACCGTCTAGTAACGTCCATAGTTTCTTGTAGATATTTATAAGCAGTCTAGAACCGATGGCTGGCGGGTATGTGACACCAATGTTCAAGCTAACGATTCAAAAGAGGAAAGACGAGAATCAAACCCAAGCCAACGTAGGCAAGCATGTGAACAAACAATAGCAATCAATAAATCCGGATAGCTGGTATACGAAAACGAAAATCAAACCGTTATCATTTCCATCATGATCTCGCCAGCTGCTCGCATACACTTCATATCTTGGTCCCCGGCCTCGCCAACGCTCTCTGCTGCCGTATCGCCGAACTGCTGATCTTCGCCGAGAAATTCTCTTCTGTTTTGGTCACCTCTTTCTCCTCCAACACATCCTCCGCATCCAGCACATCCACCTCAAACACCTCCAACGTCTTCCACCCCTGTTCAGCCCTCTTATCATTCACTGCCTTGCCTCCTGACCTCGTCTCCCCAGACACAACCAACGCATCAACATTCTCCACCGTGATCGTCGGCCCAAAAGGATCTTGAATCCTGACACAGTGAACAAGAATCGTCCCATCCCTAAACCAAGCCTTGACATCGCCGTCCCTTTCCTCCACTCGTCGCGGCTGCTGAGTGTCTTTCCATCCTCTTTCCGAGAGCTCGAGAATCCGAGACAGAAACAAAATCACATTCCTCGCTCTGGTTTCCCAGGACTGGACGAACTCGGCATACTTTTTGTTTTTCAAAAGCTCATCGCCTGTGATGCCGATGATGTAGGTGCAAGGTTGCATATTGGCGTCGTCTTTTCTTGGGACTTTCAACAACAGCGCAGCGGCGGTGAGGAGAAGCTTGTGACCTGGGTGTAGATAGTCAAAGGTTCCACCGAGGCAGACGACAGGGACCCCCGGCGTCCGAGCGGGTGTTGGGCGTGGTATGTTTCCTTGGGGGGCAACATGCATAGTGATGCCCCCTTCGACAGGAATCAACTGCTCCTGCAGCAATGTTTGCCTCCCCTCAGCGAGCTTGAGATAGGTCTGATAAAACTGAAGCCCAACCTCGCTTCGGACGTGGAAGATGTAGTTCCATGGGTGATAGGCCGAGGCAAAGGTTGCGAGGTCAATCACGGTGGTGTTGTTGGTCTCAATGGCAGGGCGGAAGTCTTCAGTGAAGCGCTTGTTGCGGTTGTGGTCAATCATAACGACTGTGGCATCGACTGAGTTTGGCCCGCCGTCAATTTCGGTGCCGATGCCAAGCTGAGCAGAGACGACGGAGATGATGGTGTAGATGCCGGCTACCAAAGCCTGGGCTTCGGTCCATGACAGGGTCTTGGACCGCAAGAACTGGCCGTGCAATATTGGGCATTCGACAGCTACGGTGAGTTTAGAGGCGCCATTTGGTCGCTTTAGCCTTGAGAGTGCAGCAGTGATGGATGGTCGATATGCCGTGTTTAACAACGAGCGACTTGAGGGGTCGGGAGGAAATGGAAGCAATAGCAACGAGGGTAGTTCGTCTCGAGGCATGGTGAATAGCTATGACTGGTTGTGTGGAAATTGGTGATAGATTCAAGATATGTCTGGTGGCAGATGTTGAGAGTATAATACAGGTGACGGGACGTTGTTTAGCGGGACGTTGAGATGGGCCACTGATGCACGATGATAACCGCGGTTCGTCCTCAGCGCTGCAGATACCCGCTCGGCTGGTCTGGTTGGGTAAGGTAACAGGTAGCGGGAACACGTGAGGTCTGCAGTTGTTCTCCCGCCGGGTTTGTTTCTCCAACTCCCTCTGCTCTGACGATTGAAGCTTCCGCTGTTGCTGTGGAGGGCCTGAAAGGAAGCTACCGATAATCCAGCTTGTTGTTAGCGGAGCAGCCGGTCCACCAACCTCCAAAAAGGCCGCGGGGCTACCCCTGGGTAGATGCAACGGTTCAGGCAGGAGATGCACATCACCCCAGAAGCCATCCGCTGTGTATGTGTCTCGCTGTGTGGCTTTGATATTGACCACCATTCAGGTACCCGTAGGTCGTTAGATTTGAGTCAACAAGTGACGCCCTAGATCAATCCAACGTGTCAGAGACCAGCCGCAGACACCTGGTCAGTGCTCAGTAGGCGGCTGACGATTCGCGACTTGGCGGCTAAGGTAGTAGCCCCTCGGCGGCTGGATTGGGTGCACGATTGCTGCCAAACCGAAACATCACATTTGGTCGCCCGGTTTGGGAAATCCCCTCTTCAGCATAGCACAAGTCCTGCGATCTTCTACCGCAAGCCAATTCTGGGCTCTTGGGCCCAAACAGCCACATCTCGCGCTGAAGACGCGACACTGACACCGGTCCTGCATTCCGGTCGCAAGACGGAGCCACGGTGGGCGGACATCGCATCGCTCTGGCGCATCTCGAACTACGAACCACCCCGCTCCCCCCCCCCCCCAAACAAGTACTCCAATCATCCCCCGCCTCCCGCCGCTGCTTGATTCGAGTCGACCCTCCGATCAACCAAGCTCGGACCCGGCACCGAACCTCCTGTGTGCTGCGCGCTGAATTTTGAGAGTGTCCGAGACCATGAACCAACAGCAGCAATACCAGCAACCGTCGAGGCGGACAGACGCCTACTCGTCGCAACACGACGAACTCCACCTGCCCTCGTCATCCAGCATGGCCCACCAAGGCCAACATCCCCTTCAACAGCAGCAGCAGCAGCTTCCCACCCGCCAATATTCCTCTGGGCCCGGCGTTCCTCCCCATATCAAGCTCGAGCAGTCCCCAAATCCTCAGCAGCATCACCACCAAAGCGCCGGTGTAGTGCCCAACGTGCTACAGCCGGGCGGGCTGCAAACCAGACCTCCTGTCATCTCGTCAAATACCGCTCCGGTCCTGCCTACCATGCAGCAACAGCAGCCACCAGACTATCAGCCTCATCAAACACCAACAAAATCCAACTCGATGAACCTGTCGCATAATTACCCGCGATCCAGCCCCGCCGCTCCCTACGAGGGCGGGTCCGGCTACTCTGCCTACGCTCCCAACACTCCTGGCGGTGCCGGGAGCTCTTCGCAGTACATGTCGCCAACCGATTCAAAATACAGCCAGTCCTCGGGCTCCCAGCGCATCCCCTCCAATGCGCCCCTTGGTCTCGCTGACATACGGCCCCGCGCTGACTCGAGTCTTTCCGATGGCATCCCCGGGACCACCTCCTACGAGCATGCAAACACTCAGTCACGTACCAGCAACTACATGGCCCCATGGGCTCTCTATGCGTTCGACTGGTGCAAATGGGCTCCCCAGGGAAACAGTGCTGGGAAAGTAGCTATTGGGAGTTATTTGGAAGATGGGCACAACTACGTAAGTACATGCGAGCGATATGTCGCTGCTTGGAAATGTCTTCTCTGACTGGTTCACTTCCGGTGGTAGATTCAAATTCTCGACGCTCAAGTATCTCCCACACCGTCTGACGTCTACTCGCCCGCCGGGTCGAGGTATACAATGGACTTTACTAGAATCGCCGAAGCAACTCACTCCTATCCCGTCACACGTCTCCTGTGGGAGCCTCCATCGTCACAAAAACAGTCAACCGATCTTTTGGCCACATCCGGCGACCACCTCCGCCTTTGGTCTCTTCCTTCCGATCCTCAAGTTCAGACTCCTGGCTCCTCGATAACGTCAAGAAACGGCCGTGACATGCCGATTACGAAACTCACCCCCTTGGCTTTGCTCTCCAATTCCAAGACACCCGACCACACAGCACCCCTGACCTCGCTCGACTGGAACACCGTGACCCCCAGCTTAATTATCACGTCCAGCATCGACACTACCTGTACCATCTGGGATATTCCATCCCTCACGGCCAAAACTCAGTTAATCGCCCACGACAAGGAAGTCTACGACGTCCGTTTTTGCGCCAACAGTGTGGACGTCTTTGTGAGCTGTGGTCAGGACGGCAGCGTGAGAATGTTTGATCTGAGGAGTCTGGAGCACAGCACCATTATTTACGAGCCAACCGGAAAGGAAGAAAGAGGTATACCTTTTCCCCCATTTCCTTCTTATTTTTTACCCGTAAACTAATATATTTGTTCTAGACGCCAACGGAGGTCGCATCTCCCCCACACTTGCCCAGCAAACAATGTCCCACCCTCCTCCCCTCCTCCGACTGGCCACCTCCCCCCACGACCAGCACCTCCTCGCCACCTTTGCCCAAGACAGCAACGTAATACGCATCCTCGACGTGCGCCAGCCAGGCCAGGCCCTCCTCGAGCTCCGCGGCCACGGCGGCGCGCTCAACTGCGTCGAGTGGTCCCCTCTGAGGAGAGGAACCTTGGCCTCGGGAGGTGACGACTGCCAGGTGTTGATCTGGGACTTGCTGAACAACAACAACACGTCCAACGCGGCCACAATCTCCACCAACGGAGCTGCCCCGCCAACGGGCGCTCAGGCTGCTGCAAGCACTGATAATGTCAGGAGTCCGGTTGCTGCTTGGCAGTGCGAGTACGAGGTGGGCAATCTGGGGTGGGTGCCGCACTTGGCTGGGGGGGAGTATGGGGATTGGTTGGGTGTCAGCGCCGGGAGGGGGGTTTGGGGTGTGAAGTTGGGATGAAAGGGAAACGATAGCGACAAGAAGAGAAGAGGTTGAAGGATTATGATACCGTATGAACAACGTGAATGAAATTGGATGTTGGAAGGAGGGGGGGGAATGAAGGAATGTTTGATAACTAGTTGGGGAGGTTTCTGACGTTGGGAGGCTAAAATGAGAGGAGGTTTGTTTGTGATGCACGAAGAGAGGAGACAAAGGCAGAGAGGGACAGGAGAAGAGGCATCAAAAGGGACAGGAAAGCAAGCATTACATATCTGATATCTATAGACGGAATGAGCCTGTGTACTGCTTTGTTTTAACCCTTGAGACCGTAGATTATGGAATAGGTACATGCTGCAGCATGTCTTTACGCCCATGTCGATACAAGGCTTCACACTCAGAAACAAAAGGCATAATATGATCCAGCATCTGACTTTTTGGTCTTCTCTAACGTCGCTACCCCCAAAAAAGAGCAAGATTTGACTTTTGTTGGTTTTGTTGCGCATATTATCAAGATGCAACACACGCTATAAAACTTTCCGAAAAAGACACTCCTTTCATTACTCATTACAATGTTCGTAGCATTTGATGAGGTCATGGTATTTGTTTTCAAGATGACCACCAACTATTTTATCTCAACACATCACATGACAAGACGCTTAAAGCTTCTGCATGGCAACAATGTCGGAAGACTGAACGTAGTCCTCGAGCTCGGCGATCTGCTCCTGGAGATCATCAAGAGAGACCTTCTCGTCCTCGACGACAAGGTTGATCTGGAGCTTCTTGATACCGAAGCCGACGGCGACGAGCTTGGAAGCACCCCAGACGAGGCCGTCCTTCTCGATGGCACGGACACCCTCCTCGAGGGCAACCATGTCGGTCTCATCATCTGTGGAGAAGCAGTGTTAGCAGGAATGCCAGAAAAAGTAAATCATTGAAAATTGCAACATACCCCAAGGCTTGACGTCCATGGTAACGACGGACTTGGCGGCGGGCTTGGCCTTGCCCTCCTTCTTCTTGCGGTACTCGGCGAGGCGCTCCTCACGGATGCGGGCAGCCTCGGCGTCCTCCTCCTCGTCGTCGGAACCGAAGAGGTCGACATCCTCATCCTCCTCCTCGGCGGCGGCGGCGGGGGCCTTGGCGGGGTTGAGGGTCACCTCGGCGACGTCGGGGCCGTAGACGGTGTAGGGCTGGCTGGCATCACCGGGGAGGGTGGTGAACTCCTCCTCGTAGGAGGCGATGTGCTTGTACCAACGGGCAGCGTTGGGGTACTTGGCGGCATCGGGAGCGGAGCTCAGGGCCTTGAAGACGACAACATCGGCCTGGGAGGCAGAGTACCTTTGGAGAAGCGCCTTTGTTAGTTCACAACGTCTCTTTTGCTTTTCTTTTGCGCGCTTAGAATTGGCAGTGAACAAGAGGACACAAAGCGCAATTCAGAGCCGAAAACTGAACTGCGCGCTGCGGGGTGAAAAGGAGAAGGGAAATCAGAGTCGCAATAATTTGCTGGATGTGTAATCATTTGCAGAGGTCTTAATTCTGCTAAGAAACACGGACCATAGTGATCATCATGAAAAGAGAGGCAAAAATGGTGTATGACTGTCAGGGAGGGGGAGAAATCAACACATACCCGGTAACGTAAGAGCGGGTAAGGAGCCAGTTGTTGAGCACGGTGAGACCGGCATCGGAGAGGAGATCGGTGAAGCCCATTTTGATGATGTTGTGAAGTCTTTGCGACGTCGTTTTGTTTAGAGGTGTGGATGAGGAAGTTGTCGAGGTGGCAGCAAGGAGGGCGAGGATGGCGGGGTTGGAAAATCTTTTGGATTTAATAGATTTCGCTGAGTCCCGGAACCCCGCACTGAGCAGCCCACTTTCGCCCACCCCCCTCGTCCCTGATTTTGATGGCCTGAGGTAGAAAGGGTCGCTGCCCGACGCTCCACTTTAACTGCTCTGGACCGAGGACCCTGGTTGGCTCCGCGTTTCATCTCATCTCTGGGATGGACAGGTCCAGATCACGAAACACCATGAAGGGTTTTGTTGAAAGCTGGAGACAGAAATGATTTGTTTTGGAGCCTCAATGTCATGGTACTTGACTCTGCTCACTCGATCCAGGTAGAAGTAAGGATTGGGGTAATGCGACCCTTGAAGACGGCCTACAACCAGCCTGGAGTTCTCACTCGCCCTGCCAAACACATGTGTGTTTCTGGATGACTCAAGCATCACCATGAATATGACATACACATTAATGTCCCGAGAATTTGGGTATTCTTAGTCAACTATTTTACCGGTATTCTCTTTCCTAGACCCTTGGTAGCTTAGAATTAAAGTCTTCTCCCAAGATGACTGATTCAGGGGACTGTTGTCCCACATGTCCCAGCAAGAAAATACTGTTGACAAGCTCCGGGCTGTAGGGTTAGGATACAACCATTGTCTCTCACAAGACAGACCATAAATCTATCTGAGAAACTCAGCATAGCCCTGACATGTTCTGAAAGGTACAACTTATTCCTCCTCGGCTTGATCACCACCACTCAAATCCGGAATCCACCCCTTGGGACGTTCGCTACCCCTGATGGTCCTGTCGTAACCCAGACGTTCAACCTTTTGAACAGACTGCCGTGTGACCTCCAGCTTCTTCTCCCACTGGAACCTGTTGCCTTGCCCAACGGGAAGCATCTCAAAAAAGCTACCCAGCTCATGCATATCCTCGACAATGGTTCGAGGCTGTTCGTCACCCCCAGCTCCGCCCCCAGCCATTGTGCCTGTCAGTGCTGTTGATGTAGTGGCAAAACGCATCATTTCACCCGTAAGATCAAACACGCCGTAGAGGTAGTCATCTTGGGTGAGGCTAACTTTCGGTGTCTCCTTCTCCAGGGGTTGCTCTGGGGCCGCAGCAGCTGGCTCGCTTGCATCCGTCATGGCTACATCCTCTGATGGTGTGATCCCCTTCCGGACCAAGTCCTCCATGATCGGTGTTAGCTGCTCGGGGGTGATGAGGGTCTGTGTCTTGAGATAATGCAAGAAAGTAAGCGCCTCCACAAGCTCTTCCAGACACATCAGGGATCGAGCATATCGGTAGCGATTGATGCCCTGGATCTCAGGGGCAATGGTGGCCAGAAGCTTGGAGATATCGGCGAGCCGTGTGTCAATCTCGGCCTGGATGTTTTTTGGCAATTCCTCGTCGATTTTCCGGATTCTGAATAATGATATGAGCATTTCAAGATATTTTCTTAGGATTTAGATCCACTCCATACCTCTGCAAGGCAAATATTCTGTCACGGTGGTTAGTGAAGGGTCAATTCGAGCCAAGGCAAATGCAAGCTCACATTTTCTTGCTCAAAGCCGTGATATCTCTTGAAGCCTTGATAATGCGCTCCCGGCGGTCATGATGCTGGTCAAGCTCATCTCTGAGAGTCTCAAACATGGGTGTGAACTGATTCTGCACAACCTTTTTGGCAGGCGGCTTTGGTCCATCCCTCTTCTTGGCATTGCCATTCCAGTCACGCTTGAACCCGGACATTTTGACGTATTTTTTGTTGGTTTGTACAAGAGGTGCAGTTTGTTGTCGCTCTTGGACGCCTTCCATTTTTGACGTCGTGGTGATTGGTTTGGTGCTATGGGGACACTCCATGGGCGTGGCTCTACACCAAAATTGTTAGGCTCATCTCATCTCAACAGGGGTGAGATTCACCCAGACATGAAGGGTGAAGGACGACAATCTCATACATAAATCGACAATATTTCTCCGCATCGTGGCCAAAGCGATTTCTAACAAGCTTCCATCTCTTGATGAAGTAAAAGGGTACAAAGGCGGTCGGAACTCTGTGTGGGAAAGCTGGGCAGATCACCAAGTTGTATCGGGTTGACACGTCGTTACTGTGTTGCTGAGCTTGACCGAGAAGGGAAGATTGAAAACAATTCCAAAAGGCAAATGGTTATCGACACACAATCGACTTGAAAATTGATCAGGCGGGCAAGACAGGAAGACATGACGAAGCCATCAGGCACGGGCCAACCAAAGCCACCAGCAACATCATCCTCAGGTGCTTCTTCCTTGGTAACGACCTTTTTCGACCGCCCACTCCCCCTTTACCTATCCGCCGCAATATTTCGTCTGGTGTTTCTCCTTTATGGCCTCTGGCAGGACGCAAACTCCCCCGTCAAATACACCGACATCGACTATCTCGTCTTCACCGATGCCGCACGCTTCGTCTCCCAAGGGCAGAGCCCCTATAAGCGAGAGACCTACCGCTACACTCCAGTCCTGGCCTGGCTTCTTCTCCCAACAGCCCATGTTACCGGAAACCGGACCCTAGACGTTGCATTCTTCAGCTTTGGCAAGGTTCTCTTTGCCATATCAGACTTGGTAGCAGGATGGCTTCTAGAAAAGGTGCTCGCCAAATCCATGGATGCCCCTCGAGCCCGCAAATTCGCCACCATCTGGCTTCTCAACCCAATGGTAGCCACCATCAGCACAAGAGGAAGCTCTGAAGGTCTTCTCGGAGTACTAGTCATGGCACTACTATGGGCCGTGTTGGAAAGACGTGTCACCTTGGCCGGTCTATTGCTCGGCTTCAGCGTACATTTCAAAATCTACCCCTTTATCTACGCCCCCGCCATCGTCTGGTGGATGGACAACGAAAGAATGTCCCCCAACAAGACCAAACCCACCAGTCTATCATCCAAACCACCCTCCCTCACCGCCAAAATCCTCAACTTCATCACCCCACCCCGCCTCCAACTCGCCCTCATCAGCCTAACCACCTTCTCAACCCTCAACATAGCAATGTACCTCATGTAAGCTCCCCCCCCTCCCCTCCCTTTTCTCCCCAGCCCCCAACTAACCTCCCCCCCCCTTCCCAGCTACGGCACCCCCTTCCTCCAAGAAACCTACCTCCACCACGTAACCCGCCTCGACCACCGCCACAACTTCTCCCCCTACAACACCCAACTCTACCTCTCCACCTCCCTCCCCCTTTCTTCATCATCTTCCATCCGCATCGAAAAACTAGCCTTCCTCCCCCAACTCCTCCTCTCAACAGTCTTCATCCCGCTCGTCACTGCCAAAAAATCCCTCCCCACCTCCATGCTCGCCCAGACGTTCGCCTTTGTCACCTTCAACAAGGTCTGCACGAGCCAGTATTTTTTGTGGTATATGGTCCTGCTCCCCCTGTACCTCCCCCAGTCGAGCTTTGTGAAGAATAAAAGGTTCGGGCTCGCGGCGCTGGTGCTGTGGGTGGTGGCGCAGGGTGCGTGGCTGCAGCAGGGGTTTGAGCTGGAGTTTTTGGGGAATAGCACCTATTTGCCGGGCTTGTGGCTGGCGAGCTTGGCGTTTTTGGGGGTGAATTGTTGGATTTTGGGGGTGATTATTGGGGATGTGAGGTAAAGCAGTGAAGAAGACGGGTTTGTGGTAGAAAGGGGGTTTTGTGTGGAAAAAAGTGGAAGGTGGTTGGTATGGAAATGAGGAGCTTGTTGTGTAAATATAGTGGGTAGGGGTTGTATGTTTAAATGCATATAAATCTGGATGTTGAAAGGTGGAGGTCAGGTGTCTGCCCAGTATAGTAAAAAAGCATAGATGACCACCTGAATCATTAAATATATTGATAATGGACATATCCAAAACTACATTCGACATGCAACCATGCTCTTGGTAACTCCGACACCCTCCCGGGGAGAAAAAAATCTCGGAGCCCGCGGTCTGATTCTATCAGGACAATGTAGGTACGTGAGAGGCAGTAACAAAGGTAGGTGTAACTGAGTTGCGTGTGCGTGTGTGCTCCAGAGTCATCGTCTTCTCTACATCTCCTTCTCGCTTCGCTTCCTCCTCCTCCTCCTCCTCCTCCTCGCCTCGTACTCCCACGGGTATATGAATAGAAAGGTAGTATCTGTCTCGTCTAGCTTTTACCGCAAATCACAACATCAGCATTCAGGCACTAAACCAAATCATTAAGCCTCTCGGTCCCCATCATGATGAACTGGGAACGTTGGGCGCGCTGTTGGCTGCTGACGCAGCGGCCTCCTCCCAGGCCTTGTCTCCAGGCTTGGCGGCCTTCTTGTCCTCGTCGTCCTTCTTCTTATCCTTGCCCTTCTTCTTCGACTCCTTCTCCTTCTTCATGGCCGCCTCGGCAACAAGCTGCTCGAATGCCATGTAGTCGCCTTCCTCCTCAGGGCTGCGCTTGGCCTGTAACCAGTGTGTTAGTTTCTGAGAGATCACGGTCAGATAGCAGAGAAGATACGTACCGCCAGGCAAATTTCACCAATGTACACCAGCGCCTGCGCCCTTTCAAGCCTCTTCCCGTGTGGCACCTTCTTGTCGTTCAAAACAGCATCGCAAACATCCCGAAGCACGCTCTGAATCTCAAACTTGCTTCCCCTCCAGGCCGCCGTCAAGATCTTCCCCGTCACCCTGCGCTCATACTCGATCTTCTTCTCATCCGTCCACTCCTCCCCTCCCTGCTGCTCCAACCTGGCCATCTCCTCCATCGTTTGCTGGGCGTCAATAGCGCTGCTGATCGTGTTCCATGTGTCCTTGACTAACGTGCCCTTGTCCTTCATACGGCTGATGAACCCGCCCATACCAAAGAACTTCTGGCTCCGTAGAAGGGTGGTGCCCTTGCTGAAGTAAGTCGCGCCAATGGCGTGCAGGATATCGATGCCGAACGACTCCATCTTGAGCTCCTCCACCTCCAGCCTTGTCTTCTCCTGAAACGCGCGAGTGACGTCCTTGCCGTGATCCGTCTCTGTCCACACCGAAATACGATCGAGGAGCTTGCGGGCCAGGGTGTCAACGCGTTCCTGGCGAATCCGCTGGCGCTCCTTGTCCAGCGCCGCAAGCTGCTCTCTCTGCTCCTTGGACAAGCCTGCCTTGGACTTCTTCCCCTTCTTGTCACCTTCGTCCGTCTGCTGAGACACCTCATCCGACGGCCGATCCATAAGCGCAGGCCGGATAGGGATCTGGGTGCGGCCGCCGGGCTTGGGAGTGGACGCTCCTGACCCAGGGCCTGGCGAAGAAGACTTGGTGTACGGGGGTGGTACCTCCTCCGTCGCGGAGGGATTGTAGGTGTTGTATCCGGCCTCCTTGGCCTTCTTGGTGGGGGTCTCCTCCTCCACAACCACGGCAGGAACTGGTGGCTTGTCAGGCGGTACAGCGGACGATGACTCTCCACCCGATGTCTTGAGGCTCTCTTTCAGAGCGTCCGCTGTACCAGGGAACTCGCCATCCTTGGCGGCAGCGGCAGCCTCGGCCTCAGCAGCAGCGGCGGCGGCAGCCTCCTCTTCCTCAGCAGACATGGTAATGTCCATGGTGGCGGTCAAATCCTTCATAAGGCTGATCTCGCCAATCCAGTCGACAAAAGACTCGCCGCCAAAGATGCTCGAGAAGAACTCGGCTGGGTCGACGAACCCCTCGGTTGGGCGGGCAGATTCTTTGCCATATTTGTCGTAGGCCTTGCGGAGGTCTTCGTCAGATAGAACTTGGTAAGCTTCGCCGATTTCTTGAAACTTGGCGTGAGCGTTGGGGTCGTTGGGGTTCTTGTCTGCATTTGGGGAGAGATGTTAGGCAAAGAAGCATACAAGTGTCGAGGCAACGACATACCCGGATGGTGGACGATGGCGAGCTTGCGATAGGCCTTTTTGATTTCGAGCTCAGTGGCCGTCGGCTTGACCCCGAGGGTGTCGTAGTAGGCCGTGTCTACCACCATGACGGAGACGGAAGTGCGCAAAGACGAGAACGATGAGATTTATAGGCTATGTCGTCGTGGTAGGGTCGGTTGTAGGTTTGCGCGCGCGTTGATTTTGCCAGCCGGATAAGGAAAGATCACGGCTAGGCGCAAAAGAAGAGAAGATGGATCTTGGAAATGACGTGGACCAGGGGGGGGGTACCTGGGTTTCTGCGAAAACGCTGGGTTCGAGGGGCTGTGATACAAAGAGGTGGTCGGTAGATATCTCCGGGCAGTATCTAGAGGATGTCAGGTTGAAGCCCAACTACTATGGCAGCTGTTGTAGGTACGGTACTTCTTGTCAGAGTATTTCTTATTGCACGTTCCCGCGCCTTCCATCTCCAGAGCCAAGCACAGCCCAGTCAAATTACGTACCCCAGTAGCGGAAATCGCCGCGCTGCAACCGAGGGCTGTGGGAGAGCACAGCACCAACTTTTGGTGGGGCAGCATCATTGTCGTCATATACTGCTTTACACAAGGACAAGTCTGGAGTCAGTATCATATATCGTCAAACAGTCCCATTGTGATTTCTAGACATCTTTCCGACATCAACTTCACCGACCGCCTCTCGACAGCCATGTTTACATACAGGCATCATGCCGTTATCAACACGCATGCGCTGAGGCCTTGGCATCAATTTTGATGCGGGGCATCACATGTATCCAGGCCATCAACATCAAAAGTACAGAGGATATGGTATCCCAGGACACAAGTTGGGTACGGACTAGAGTCTAGTAAGTTGAGCTACTTAGGTAATTTATCATCAATGATGCCCCGCACAGCCTTACTGGACACCCGCAGCCTTCATGCGCTCAAAGCACTTTCGGTAGGCTTCGTGAATCTCGGGAATCTCATACCCATACTCCTTCAGCTTGTTGACCAATTTCGTGGTATCAAGCTTGCAGTTGCTTCGGCCTGCCTTGATCACCTTGGCTTGCTCCTCGAGGCTAAAGTTCTTCCAGCTAAACGAGGGGCGCACAATGTCGCGGAACAGGGTGAGCACCTCGTTGTGGGAGATGGCACCAGGGTTCGTAAAGTTGTAGATGCCCAGCTCTTTGTGCTCGGCCATCAGGATGCTAGCCGGCAGCAGGTCGTTCAGAATCGTGTTGCTGTTGGGGATGTCCACCACACGCTCGTATTTGGCGATCTTGGTGACAAAGTTGCGGGGGTGCAAGTCGTCCGACACTGGCATCCGGAGTCGAAGAATGAGGCAGTTGTTGTAGTGCTTCATGACCTGGTGGGGTGGTTGCGTGTTAGTCAGGGTCAACTATCATGAACAAACTCCGTCGGTAAAAGTACTTGCCTCTTCAACGTGGGCCTTGGTCATGGAGTAGAAGCTCCCCGCAAAGTTGGCCGGGTCGGTTTCGAGGAAACCTGGGCCATCCCAGGGGTGTGCCTCATCGTACTGGTAGATGCAGCCGGTTGCAAATACGGTGCAGTGAATGCCGCGGAGGAAGCAGCAGTCGGTGAGGTTCAGGGTGCCGATCACATTGGACCTGATGGTAGCCTCTTGGTTGTCCTCGCACCAGTCCACGTTGGGCCGCCCAGTGCACCCAGCCGCGTTCAGCACATGAGTGGGCTTGACCCGGTCGAGCTCGGCGAGAACAGATTCGCGGTTCTCCATTCGGATCGTTGTCATGTGCACCTCCTTGCCGTCCTTCTCAAGAAGGGTCTTGAGATGTCCTGCCACCCAACCCTCGCCGCCCCAGATCAAGAAGCGGTTGCTTTGGGCGCCATTGGAACCGTCGGTGGCCATCTTGTGTGGTTGGAGTGTATATCGAGGTGTATAGGCTGGGAGTAAGTATTGGCGGCAACCAGGAATTGATGCTAACGGAAAATCACAAAGAGTTGTTGAGGAGGAAGAGCATAGGCAAGTGAACCAACAGACGAGCGAGGGGGGAGATCAACAAGTAAAAAAGGAACGACATGCTCAGTTGGGGCATCGGCACGCCAGGGATGGAAGGGCTGAAAGCAAGGGCAGGAAGGTGGTCGTCTCAAAATGACAGTTACGAATCCATCCGCTACGGTAGGAGAGGCAGGTGGCCCCCCAATGCCTGCACCGCAATAGGGGTGGGATGTCCAATAATTGCCATATAGGTGACCAGTGGTGACCAGAAGCGCTGATAGAAAGGGAAGCTAACGCAGGTCTTGTGTTTTTGTGTGGCGTGGCCACGACAGCTTGTCAGCACTTCCTTCTGCAGTCCAAAACACACGACGTCCGGGGCTGTCTGTCAGAAAGTCGGTGGCCCGGCATCCACAACTCCGTAACGCCCAATTGGGACGAAGACTGCGAGCAGGATACGAATAAGTGGTCTTCGCAATCTGGATATGTTTTTGTAGTAGTTCTCACCACGGCTCCAAAGTCTGGACCCTGGGTACATTGTAAATGTTCCTGAAAAATGGAGACTGATATGCTGGTGAAAAGGGGCTGGAAAGCTGACAGCTTGGCTGTCGTTCACCGTAGGTAGCACCCACCCGCCATGGACGGCAACGTTGCTCAACAACAACAACAACAACAATAACAACACCATCTTCTATGATAGAGGCTTCCTAAGAGGAATATAATAGAAACCGGTAAAACGGCACTCTAACATGCATACAATTATCCTAGGTAGAAATCTATCTATCCCATTGTTTCGGGAAGGGTCTTCGCTCACAGCCCAGCAGATCCATTCCAGCGGTACACCGTCCTTCTGGGTGGGTGTCCGGGGAAGGAGCTTTGGCCACTTGAACTCGATTGACCAATAGCAACGCGGCCCGTGGCGGATGGGCGGACCACTTTTCCTATTTTGCCGGTTGAAGGGTGTGAGCGAAGCCAGCAAAAAGCTGTTGAAATTGGAGAAGACAAATTTCCTGTGGAGTAGCGACACACCCTCTCGCCCCCGTCTCCATTCTCCATATTCTCCCCATGTCCCTCGTGTCTGCATCTGGTCTTTCCCGAGCACATCTGTAGCATCCAACAAGTCGACAACATTGTGATATTGCATCTGCACTTCGCACTCTTGCACCAGAACAGGAACATCACCAGATTCGACACCTAGACGGCCCCCAAACCACCAGTATATATTACACCAGGCGCCGGACACCCTACACCACTGTGTTCTGCACGTTTCGAACGACAGCCGCCCGTGTCTCACAGACACAACTCCCTCTATTCAAGAATTTAATCCCGACGTCGAGCTCCCTCGACAATCCACAGCCCAGCATGGGTGCCGCTCAGCAAATTGCTTACTTCCTCCTCCACCCTAATGAGCTTCGGTCCATCGCTCAATGGTACGCGCCCCCCCTTACCTTGCCCGTGCTCTACCCCCCTTGTTTCTAACCTAGTCGGCTACAGGAAAGTATGGCATGAGCCTGTCCACAGACGCGATGCCTCCAAGGAGACGCCCACCGAGAAATCATGCTTCCACTTCCTCAAGTTGACGTCGCGGTCATTCTCAGCTGTCATTCAAGAGCTCAACCCCGAGCTCCTGATGCCGATATGCCTCTTCTACCTCGTCCTGCGTGGTCTCGACACCATCGAAGACGACATGACCCTTGACATCAAGGAGAAGGAGCCCCTCCTCCGCGATTTTCACAACATCATGGAGCAGGATGGCTGGACTTTCGACAAGAACGGGCCCAACGAGAAGGACAGGGAGCTGCTCGTCCACTTCGACGACATTATCTTCGAGCTGAAGAAGGTCAAGAAGCCATATTATGATATCATCAAGGACATCACCGAGAAGATGGGCAATGGCATGGCCGATTACGCGCTCAACGCTGAGCACAACAACATTGGTGTGGGCACCATCAAGGAGTACGAGTTGTACTGCCATTATGTTGCCGGTCTGGTGGGAGAGGGCTTGACACGCCTGTTTGTGGAAAGCAACCTTGCCAACCCGCAACTTCTGGTGCGCATGGATCTCACTGAGAGCATGGGCCAGTTCTTGCAAAAGGTTAACATCATTCGCGACGTACACGAGGACTGGATCGACAAGCGGCGATTCTGGCCCAGAGAAATCTGGTCCAAGTATGTTGACAACTGGGACGATCTCTTTGCCCCGGCCAACCGCGAGAAGGCCCTTCAGTGCAGCTCTGAGATGGTGCTCAACGCTCTCAAGCATGCCGAGGAGTGTCTTTTCTACATGGCTGGTATCCGAGACCAGAGTGTCTTCAACTTCGTGGCGATTCCCCAAAGCATGGCCATTGCTACCCTGGATCTTGTCTTCCGCAACCCCGCCATCTTCGAACGGAACGTCAAGATCACCAAGGGAGACGCCTGCCAACTGATGATCGAGTCGACACAAAACCTGCGGGTGGTCTGCGATGTTTTCAAGAAGTACGCGAGAAGGATACACAAGAAGAATGACCCCAGGGATCCCAACTTCCTTGCCATCAGCGCGCAATGTGGAAAGGTATGTGCAATCGCACACAACTCATGCTCAACATGTAGGACAAGCTAACCAGGTGCAACCAGATCGAGCAATTCATTGAGACCATCTTCCCAACGCAAGACCCTAACAAGGTCAGGGCTGGGCTCAAGCAAGAAGATCCCAAGATGGACGCCTTGGAGACTTTCTATCTGATTGCTGCTGCGCTGTCAACATTCATCTTGATCGGTGTTCTGATGGTGGGTCTACCTCTCGGGGCTCCACATTATTCCGGCCCGCGGCGGTGGAGTCCGCATTTTTTCCCACCTCGAAAAAAAAAGCTAACTATTTTGTCCAGATTGGAATTGCATGGTACTTTGGTGCTCGGTTCGACCAGGTCTTCAAAAACATCGACCAAAAGATCGCCGGCACTGTTACCAGCTCAGTGGCTGCTGTTACCAGCGTTGCTCACGAGGAACTGTGAGAAGCGACCTGGCCCAGCAAGCAAATTCGACCCCTCGGCGCGCTCTTTTTCCCCCTCTTCACAGCGTGCGCTGATATTCGCTACATACACTTAATGATATACCTCGATACACTGCGCTTTATGATGAACGATCGGTTAGTTGGACAGGGCCACCTACCCAGGGTTATATGGGACATGAATAGTATTCTCGCGGAATCGTTGTCACCATGGGGGCACCCACCCGAGCAATCTACTAATACTAATACATTCCTTCGGTATACTTTTCTCTTTGCTTTCACTTGTGACCTTTCTCGAAGAAAAACACAAAGTCAGAACTAGCACGGATGTCAAATTACAATTCAGTCGCCTCGTTTCCTTCGGGGACGATGGTTTCAATGACTGTGGTTGTGCCGAAGATGTGCTGATAGCAACCCCTGGGCAAGTAGCCTGGTATCCGGGCACGCTTTCATCTGGGCTCTTTGCTTCTTGGTCAATAGCCTGATGACGGTGGATTGCGACATGTTTTGACGATACCTTAATGATTCCACATGCCCTGTGACCTGATTGTTACACACACACTGGGAGGAAAGCGAAGAGAGAGACGCGTCGAGGCCCAAGCCACCGGGCCTGTGTCACGATGTTGAGACTTTGCCGCGCGGTGTGGTGGTGGTGTGTGTCGGGTTGTATAAAACGGCCGCAGTGGTCGGTCCTACGGGTTCCCACGTGGGCGTCGTCCACTGATTGAAGCCCACGGGTTCACTTGTCATTCATTCCTACAGCAGTGGCTGTGGGATTTGAGTTGACGGTTCTTACTCGACCGCGGTCTTGTGGACGAATAGATTTTCCTAGTGCCTGTGTACAAGCAAGCAAGCATTCAATACAATACATCGGAACTTGGCATCTTTTCATCACAGCAATAGCGTCCAACACAGTGGGTAGGTAGTTCCATCAAACAACACCCATCACAACGCTCAAGCCCTTTCTTGCCCCAAGCTTGACGTGCAACCTTTTTCTTTCTTTCTAAATCAAACCTCTACTACCTCATTATTCCCGTACTCTCCCCGCCCGTCTGTTCAGTCATGTTCGGGCAAGTGAGTTGAGTGACCGAGTTACACCAAGTTTGATCTCTTGTCAGATTTCCCCTTTTCTTTTTCATGCAACGACAGGGCGCCCATCCACCAGTCGGGTGCTCTGAAACCTTGTCCACAACCCGCAGCTGCACCATTCCCCCAGAAATTTGACTGGCTGTCCAGCAGAGAAGATAACTGAAACACTCGGTTTGTTTCCGAGAGTCACAACTGACTCAGGCTGATTTGTTCTCCAACAACTTCACTCAACACTCGCATTCGTATGTACTACAAGGTTTCTTGTATCTTGTTTTTTTTGTGTTATTCATTCCATTGTCATTTTTCATTGCCCCCCCCCCCCCCCCCCTTGAAAAGTTTCCATGGTTTTGTCTATCTCGATGGCCTCGGGAATTCAGAAGTGTGTGTATATGTAGATTAATATGTACAAAGATGTTTTGCTTGTCTCTTCCTCCTCAAGACAGTTCGGCGCATCGGTAAACCAACCACCCCTCTCTAGAAAATAAATTGTTGTATGTACAGTGCCTGCTGCAAAGATTTCAAAAAGATCGCATTGCAAACAGAGGCGAAAAAACCACTCGCTCTTTTCTCTCTCTCTCTCGCCAATCCCTCCCAAACAGAAAACTTAAAATGGCAAATATATCAGTTCATTACTTTTTTCATGACAGTTCTTCATCTGAAGCCGTTGTTGGCGATGAGGTCGGTCGTGCCGGCAACGTTGCTGGCGGCCACGACTCTGGAGTTGGTCTGGCCGGCGAGCTGCTTGAGGCGGTCGGCCACCTGCTGGACACCGGTGATGCCCTCGAGAGCCATGATGTAGGCGGCGAGACCGGCAACGTGGGGGGAGGCCATGGAAGTTCCGCTCAGGGTGGCGGTGTCGCTGTCGCTGCGGATGCCGCAGGACTCGACACGGACACCGGGGGCGAAGATGTCAACGAGGGGACCAAAGTTGGAGAAGGAGGCGCGGCGGTCGTTGGTCTGATCAATAGCACCGACAGTGATGGCGGCCTCGGCAGAGCCAGGGGAGGTGAGGGCAGTGTCCTGGTTCTCGTTACCGGCGGCAACAACGGGAACGACACCGGCAGCCTCGATACGGTTGATGGCGGTGTTGACGGCCTGGGAGAAAGAGCCGCCGAGAGACATGTTCATGACGGCCTTGCCACGGAGACCACGGCGGGTGGCATCACGGGCAACAAAGTCCATACCGGCAATCACGCCAGAGTTGGAACCGGAACCGTCAGCACCGAGGACCTTGACAGCAACGAGCTGGGTCTTCTTGGCGACACCAAACTTCCAGCCTCCAATGGTGCCAGCAACGTGGGTGCCGTGGCCGTTGAGATCCGTCTCATCTTCGCCTCGGATGAAGGAGGCGCCGAATCTGGCCCTCCCCTGCAAGTCCTCGTGGGTGGTACGGATACCAGTGTCCACAACGTAAGCAGTGATGCCCTCTCCAGCAGAACTGTCAAAGAAATAACCATTCTGTCTGGCACCGTCATGGCTGAGGCGGGCCAAGCCGGTAGGGGCGCGAGACTGAAGCTGGCGGACATTGAGCTTGATGACGGCATCCTGCTCGATGTAGCTGACCTCCTTGGCGGCATAGATCTCATTGATCAAGGCATCATCGGCCTCCAGAGCCATAGCTCTCCACTGGTCGATCTGGAAGGTCTCGACTGTCGTAGAAAGGATGTTGTTGGTCAGTGGGCTGCGCTTCCCAATGTTGCGCTTGGCGATCACGCTCGCAATGCTGGACTCGTGGGCAAAGACCTCATCATCGCTGAAGGTGTTGTTGTAGACCACGATGAACTTGTGGGGGATGAGGTTCTGGGCATCGGGGTTGGCGATGGGCACACCGATATAGAACCCCTCGGACTTGGTGAAGGTGGTGGCAGGAGCAGCAGACACCCCAAGGGCAGACAGAGCAACGCTCAAGGAAACAAGAAATCGGCCAGCCATTGTTGATGTATTGTTGATGGTGTTTTAGACAGGTTGTTGATGAAGTTCGAGGAAAAGAATGGATCGGTTGGTGGGACCACGTAACTGGATGCTGAAACTGGTTTTGAAGCAACGTCGAAAAGACGAGATCGGCTAGATGCAGTTGATCAAGGATTGTCGGGAAGTGAAGAAAAAGGGTATGCACAGCACGAGAAGAAAGCAAATGGGTGGAAGGCAACGTTGACGATGCCTGACCGGGAAAAAGGAATGGAAGGAAGGAGGAAGAAAAGAGCAAGTGACAAGGACGGATGGGATAACAACAAAAGAGAGAAGCCCACGAGAGAGAAGTAGATTAACTGCTATTTAACTGAGAAGCGCGCATGAAGTTGGCGGCCCATTTTGAACCCCCTTTTGCAGAAAGCAACGACGCTGTTTGGGTGGTGGGTGCAACCTTCAGGGGAGCGTGGTACAAAGCAGGCCAGGGGGTTACCGGGGTACTTACATGGGACGTCTCCCCTGACTCCCCTGGCTCCCCTGGACGCCAAGTCAAACGGCAGATCCCCAGGCGTGCCAAGATGGCAAATCCTCCGCGATTCTGAACGACTTTGGACAGAGCCCTGAAGTTTCGACAGATGTTAGACGAGAACTACTCGTGATCTCGAACCTGGCAAGGGACGCTGCAGTTCTCCCAATACAGAGCTCAGGTGGCATGCTAGATTGGCCCCCATGATCGGATTCCCGTGGCCGCTGTGGCTGCCATCTCTGGCGGCCAGGAACACACGACGGTCTGGGGAGACTTGGGCAAAACTGGGATGAGCTGGGATGGACGGAGGAATGGCCGACTTGCTGACCTCGCAAACGTCGGGCGCCGGCTGAGCCGGGTCTGCTCAAGTGGTCTCTTTGGCTCCAGCATCAGCTCCAGGCGGATTCGAAAGGCAAACGCATGCCACAGGATTTGCCGTCCGTTGTTGGTGATGCGGTTGGCAAAGTTGAACGAGAATGATTCCGGCGCATAACAGATCTTCTTTGATCTCCCGCCGCGAGGGTGGTTGTTGTGGCTGTCGTGAGCCTGCGGGAAGCGTGGGAAGCAAAAGAACCATGGGTCTTGCAAACACGGCATTGGTGGAAAGAGAATGTGTGATGGTTGCGACTTGATCGAGGCTCCAGGTGCCGCCATTGGACACGAGGAACCGACAGCTCGTACCCTGCAATTCCGTTGCGGAAATGTCTCTGCCCAATCGACCTCTGCCGCGTCCATGGGAATGCGGCTCTGGGCTGGGTCTCGTCCGGCCTGATGCTTGGCAACAATTAACTGCAAACCTGCGCTTGAATCTGAACAGTTAAAGTCCGAGATCTCGCTGTCACTTTCGGATGAGGCAAACCTGTTTGACCTGTTTTGGAGGTGATGGATCGCTGGCTCCGATGAGGTCTTTGGAATCCACACGGCATTGAATGGGGTCTCCGGATTAACCCATTGACCTGCCCAATGGAAGTTGTTGCCAGCGGCCGACGAGAACAGACGTCGGCGGCAGCAGCAACAAGCAACAAGGCCACCATCCTCCGTCACCCAAAAAGAAAGGTAGGAGCCGCGCTGTGCAGACCCTCTGCGCGGGGGTGGCGCATTTCGTGAAGCGCGCTAATGGTGGACCCCGCTCGCTGGGAACATTCTACACTATAAAGGATGGCATTCAGGAGGATGCGCTCCAAACAACTTTCAACGTCCTGGGGCTGTCTGGCGAGAGACACCGAGCATCAACAAGAAGCAGGCAGCGTAACAGAGAGGAAACATGGATATGACATGTCAATGCCAAGGGGGCCGTTGGCGCCGTTGCAGGGACCCGTATCGTACGAAATTATCTGGGGAAGGGGGCAGGTGCAGGCGAGAAATGGTGTGGATTTGTGGATTTGTGGACTTGTTAGTGCAGTGCAGCCGCCCGTTTAGATGCTGAAACACCAAGGTCCGTTCTGTGAAATCTCCACAGCGCGTGTTTCGGTCCTCTGCTACCATAGCATCCAGCTCGGAGATTTCGACACTTCTCTCTCCATTTGGAATTTCTGTTGCCGCCGACCCTCCGTGCTCATCCAACTGCCATGAATAGGTAAGCGGTTTTGGATATCTACCACATCAGTCAGCGAAGAAACAAAACATCTCCATAATGTACCAGAGCTTGGATTCTCTGGTGCTCAAACCAAGCACAGCCCACCCAGTCCAGTCTACGGAGTAGTGCACCGTGATGGCAACTAACAACTTCTCGAAATAGACCATCCGATCGCCGCTTCATGCCTTGGCTTTGCGCTTGCGCATAAACATGCCCTGGGCGAGCAGTCGAGTTATATACAAACCGGGCGGCCGCAGCATGAACCTCGATATTAACAGTACCGGTGCTGCGTACGACCTCGGTTGAGCAGAGGACAGTTTCGACCTCACGGAAGCAAGAGCCGAGTAATGGCCTCGGGCTGTCCTGGTGAGCAAATCCCCCGGTTCGCCTGCCGTCGGTTAGCGCGGAGTGGGCCCGATGTCCGGGCGCCCAAGGCCGAGAATTGTGGGCCGATAACAAGAGGAATACCGGCCATTCGGGGGCGAAATCCGGCCGGCCTCATTCGACCTGCACCACCCACCTGACCCCGCAAACTAACTGTCTTCCAGAACTTCGGAACGGAGTCGATGTGGAGATGGATGCAGCCTTACCATAAGACCAGCAAAATATCTGGGAATGGGGTGAGACCGAGGGCACAGAGGGCAGTACAGTAAACAAACAAGGCAACGAAAGCCACTATGATGTAACTGCGTGTGTGAGTGGGACTGTTCACACATCACGTAAACCAACATTCTGAGGTGGCCGGGTCTTCCTCCGCAGATTATCTGGGTTGCCACGGCTGCCACTATTTCTCTCCTTTCTCGTCAAGATGATTATCTCATGACATGGCCCGATCTGATGAGGTTATCTGCGTAGTGCGTAGTGGGGTTTGTCGCGTCACTCAGCATGAACATGAAGCATGACGACCTGAGGAATAAGAAAGAGAATAGAAATAGATCAACCAGCCAGTAGGTAATCGGCACCCTCTTTCCCTTGAGGAGGGAATCGTTCAATTGAGTGGCTCTCGAGCGGCTGTGCCCGGGCAATGCGCAGGTTGCGAATTGGATTGGGGCTTCATCCGTGTCTCATGCGACAGACAGGTGTCTGTACGAAGTAGTGGTCCCTGGAAAAAAGAAGAAAGAAAAGTCGTCCAGGGATGTCCAAACTGCCCTTTTTCATATTTTGGGAGCCTTCTTCGTCATCCATCACCTCATATCCAAGGGAGTGCCAGTTAGTTTTATTCCCCGGGCTTGCTAGGTACCACCTGGCGGAGTGAACCGCCCAAGACAAGACGTCCGTCCGTTGACTGACTGCGCCTTCGGTGGGCTGGAACACACTGCAATCTGTGACCCAACAACTCGCAAATCCC
The DNA here is from genome assembly GCF_000226545.1 of Podospora anserina S mat+. Classification (NCBI taxonomy): domain Eukaryota; kingdom Fungi; phylum Ascomycota; class Sordariomycetes; order Sordariales; family Podosporaceae; genus Podospora; species Podospora anserina. The sequence continues at coordinate 181,181 of NW_001914847.1, forward strand.
AGCTTGGGTCTTATCGAGACTTGCACATCACCACAACAACACAGCGAGCAACAACAGCAACACTCCAATCCAGCACCAACGCTCTTCCGTCTGCGCTCTCCGTCTGAGGCTTACGCACATCATTAACTTTGCGATCTAGCAAGGGCCAAGTCGGCCAATCCAGCGCCCAAGTGTACAGGAACCTAACCCCGCGCCCGTCCGTCCACGCGACCAGTATAAGCCAGACCCGACTCCAGTCGGTGCCCTACCTACCCACCGCAGCAGGCAGTGCGCGCTGCAGATAAAACAACAAGAACAAAGTTTCGTAAAATCAAGCTCGGCCATCGATCCGGGCCCGCTGGTCCAAGTCGCAGTGAACGAGTTGTCCGTCTGCGCTATAGCGGCTCTCGAGTCTGCGCCATCCTCCATCCACCACCCACAACAGACCTACCGTCCAGGTCTGTCCTGTCCTGTCCGTTTCCGTTCGATTTGACCCCGAACGACAGACACCACATCCACCCACCACCGCCCGGTTTTCTCGACGAGTAGATAGTTTCCCGTGGTCGGCCTTGCGTCCCTTTTCGACTTCGTGTGGTTCCAGGTCGATTCGTCGCCAGCCTAGTCGGAGACCAGAGCCTCGTGTACTGCTGTGCCATGGTTGTCGCATCATCATCCGACGACAACTGAGAAGTGTTACCGATAGCCCACGACTGATTCCCGCGGGCGAATACGACATCGAGGAGAATGGAATCTCCCACGAGTCCCATGCTCATCGACGACGGTCGCGATGTCGACTCTCTCAGCATCGACACGCGCCTGCCCAGGGCTGAAAGGGCACAATCAATCATTCACCAAGCCGAGGACGAGGAGGAAGACGAGAACAAGGCAACGGTTGAGCTGGCTTCCATCATGACAACCACCTCGAACCCGGTATCACCCGGCCCATCAAGCCCGCCGCTGAATCAGGTACGAATGCAAGACTTCATCCCTCCAACACGCCCAAGTAGCACGCCGTTCCCACAACCCGAGCCACGAAGTACAGATTTGCGCTGCCTGAGGTGCCCTTCAGAAGCCTCGATGGATCCCGACGAACCCGGCGTTTCTGACATCCCATCGGTGCAAACCGACAACGAGAACGCCGGGCTCAACCTCTCAGATCTTCCTGCCGAGATCCACGAATGCATCTTGGATCATCTATTTGGCTACCGGGTATCTACATCATCCAAGAGCTCAATCACGCGGTGGGGGACTGCTTTGCGGCATCCAAGAAGGAAGGAGCTTTCTGAGCTATCACGAGTGAGCCGGACTTGGAGGATGTTGATCCAAGACAGGCTCTATCGGCATATCAAGCTCAAGGCGACCATCGATTCTTTGAGAGGATCGTTCGAGTACTTTGCTGCTCATCCACATTTACGATCATATATCAAACATGTGGAGATCTGGTTTCCGGTATTCCGGCCAAAATATGGACCTCTGGCTCTGGGGACGGCAAACACCCTTCCCACAGTTACGCCGGATGGCTTGACAACGGCGTCTTATGTCTTACCCATGGATAACTGCTCTCTGGAAGAAGCCTTTTATTTCGTCGCCAACACCTTCCCAGATGTGTGCATCATGACGCTCGAAGGTGGTGAACGGCGCAAAGCACCGAAAGTGAGGCATTGGATCGGGGAGGATCAGTCTTGCCCACGCACGATGCCCAGGGTGAACTCGGTCCACACCCTTATTTGCAAGGGACAATGGAACTTGATCCGGGGGCAGGACGACTTTGAGACCATCACGTCCGCCCTGCCTAATCTGAAGGAGTGGCAGGGCTCCTTCAGCAAACCGAAATCCAAGAGCTACCTCACCATGGCCGACATCTTCTCCAAGCCCATGAAATTAGAAAAGCTGGTTCTCTGTCTGGAGGGTGACTATCGACGAGAAATGTCTTTCCCATCGTACTTTCTCAAGGTGTCGAGCAAGGTGCACTTTTGCTCCAAGCTGGCCGACGCGGCCGCTTCTCCCTACCTGGAGCAAATATCGTACACGGGGAGAGTTTGCCAGCAGTTCTTCAACGATCTTGTCCTCAAGTGTCACGACACGAGGCTATCACGCCTAAAGCGGATCGACCTAACTGTCAAGAACTGCTGTCGGAAGGTGGCCCACTGGAACGAATCGGGGTCGGGAATCACAGACATGAACTTCATCAAGGCATTTGAGCAGCTGGTGCTTGCTGGTATTCGAGCACTGGGGAAGTTACAGTCGATTGAGTACCTCCGGATTCGCTACGTGGACCTAGGTAAGGGCAATTCTGTACTCGATCTTGTATGCTCCTCTCAGCTAATGTTTTGTTGCCAGATTCCCCTGTCCCACCTTTGAATCCTTACTTTTTGCTCGACAAAGGGTGGTGTTCGGGCGTGTGGAGCGATGAGATCGTCGCCGAGCTCAATATCTCAAGGCCATCGGTTCAGTTTGAGGAACTGTCCGAGTCGTTTGGAGAGGTGGGGTACAACAAGGACGGCCGGATGACCATCAGTCCGGATTTCCCTCGCTCCAAGAGTCTGTCTTTGAAGCTGGAAAACTACGCGATGCTGAGTGTTGGGATCGCGATGCCGTAGGAGTAACTCGGGGGAGGATGCGGGTCCCAAGGGATGGTCGAGGTGCTGATTGGTGGTCAAGAGGCCTCGTGAGGTCTTGAAACATGAACGTGGACGTGTTTGTCGAGATCGGACCGGTCTCTTGCATTTCTCGAGGCCTATTTATTGTCCTTGAACACCTATAGACCATTGCTCGACATCTAAGCAGTATCTCGCAGGGCCTCTTTGATGTTTGCTAAGGCCTGAGCACTATCTTTGCAGGTCTGTCTCTGTTGTAAGTAGGAGTAGCCTAGCACTCACCTTCTATGGTTACCGGTGTGGCGGCAGCGTTTTTGTTTTTTTCTCTTATCATTTTGTGGGTCCTGGTGTACAACATTGGGAAATGCTCAAGCATAGAAGGGAGGTTTTACCGCTGGAAATTGTTAGGGGGGGCATTATAATGGTGTTTTCATTTTTGTTTCTTTTGTTTTGCTTTGTCCTCTTTTACGTCGATGTTCCGAGGAGGGACAGGGTCATTACCATCATTCTTCCCTATCATCGTTACATGAAGGATTTTGCCCGTTGCTCATCAAAACACTAAGGGAGGATGGAATGGGTTTTCTGGCTTTGTTTTGTTTGTATTCCCAGGCTTGGACTCCTGCCTGTGGGGAGTGGGGGTCAAGGGGTGCTGGCTGGTTGGCTGGCTTGGTTTTTTTTATTGAGAAGGAACTCTGGGGCTGAAGGATTACCTATGGTATGGATGGTGAGCTTGGACACAGAAAGCGTTGTCTAATTATGTTGTGGTGGTGGCGGCGGTGGTTGGTGTCGTAGGTCATTCGCGTTCGCTGGGCAGAGGGGGGTGAGGGAAGGGATGAAAGGGGGAACTTGGAACTTGCGTTAGTACCGACTTGTGGGCTGTTTGGGAAAATGTTTGCCAGTGAAGCGGGGATGAGCGAAATAGAGAGCTGATATGTCTGATACCATGAAGTTTATGTTGGTGGTCTTTTCAGGGTAGAATGCCGTGGGTGTCGTGTGTCGGAAATGGAGAAATGGAGGCTGTGATATTAAGGGGTAAGAAAGTAGTAGGCATGCCTCTTGTCTGTATTGCACACACCTCTAAGCCCGTTCGAGACGCTTCTGGACTATGTTAGATGCATCGTGAGGATCAATGAAGACGGACATGTCAACCATTCCTTGCGACCTAGGTATCAACCTCCTACTTCAAAAGGCTTTCTATCCCGACAAATGTGCTGACTTTTCTTGCTTCTTCGTTGCTAGCTTCTTTGTCAATAGCCTGCGAAATGAAATGGCTACAAGACCAACAACAAGATGCAATGAGTCTGCAGGAGAGGTTCTTATTTTGTTGCTCACTGGGCTCAGAATCCTATCCAGGACTCATAAATACAGAGCTATGCTCATTGATAAACGTCGAGTGGATATATCAGCTTTCGACTCCAGTACCTCGGTGTCTGCGTGGTTTGTTTTATGGTCTCAGGCTCATCTACAAGCAAAGAAGAGGGGACATTAGTTGGGGTATACCAAAGACTTTTCTCCCACTGGAAAGCTATGTTTCTTCCTAGGCTTGTACTCAAGCATTTTGGGATACTGGGGGCCATTCTTTTGAAGAGAAAAATGGTCTGGGCAAGCCCCACAGAGCTGAAGATATACAAGCAAGTTGAGGTTCTGAATGACAACCATGTCCGGTTCATTTACTCTTCTCTCTTCTCCCACACGACTGCCTAATATAGTACCAACCACCTTTTGAGTCTCAAACACACAAGAGATCATTCCATTCACCAATACGACTCATTTAAACCTCAGTTTCTGTTCTTTGCCTCATAGAAATCCGGTCTCTGATTTGTATTTTATTCCAGACAAAGCCCCCTCCCCGCAGTTATGTCAAGCCCCCGTGTTTATGCCTATGCCTGGGTATCTATGCGTTACATGACATCTTGCAACAGCAAACAAAAGGAATAAGCTGGGTGGATGGGTGTTTCCTGCTCCCCATAATTTATGAATAGAAAAGAGGAAGAGTATAAAAGGGGGGTCAAATGTGTCCAAACGAAAAATATCAACCCCGAAGCGCTCTCCAACGCGCGCTGCTCAACTCCTTACTGATATACTGTTCCCGGTACGATGCAAAAGAAAAAGAGAAAAACCAGCCCATGTCCCAAACCCCGTTTCCCACAAGTATGATTATAAACAAGATGAAATAAAACAGTCGCCAGAGTGGTGATCAAGACGCAAAACCACACACGTATGTTTGTATATCGCCCCCATCTGGTTCTTTTTAACGCTTCGCTTCTAAAAACCCAAAAGAATCCCAGCCCGCCCTTTTACCTGCTGTCAGTAGGCAACTCGACCCCACTGTCCCTGTCCTGTGCATCTGGCCTCCACGTTTTTCGTCGTTCTTTCTCATCCTCAGTGTCACTGCTGTCAAGGCCGTCGTCTAATCGAGGATTTTCCCCATATAAAGAGTCCTCTTTGAGATCGTCATCATAGCGAGGGTTGTCGCCGTAGAGGGAGTCGTCTCTAAGATCATCATCCGAGCGAAGGATGTCCCCATAAAGAGAATCATCTCGAAGATCGTCGTCTAAGCGGGAGTTGTCCCCATAAAGAGAGTCGTCTCTGAGATCATCGTCCAAGCGAGGGTCGTCTCCATAGAGGGAATCGTCCTTCAGGTCGTCGTTTTCGGTGTCGGTACCACCTAGATTGTCCAACCGAGGCTCTTCCCCATAAAGAGAGTCGTCTTTTAGTTCATCCTCGTAGTCTTCAATATCGTTTTCCATGACGCTTCCATCCTCTTCCTGTTGCGGTTCTAGAGCCTCAATCTCCTCGGGAACAAGTACCCGACCGCCCAACTCAACGTCGCTGACGGTAATCTTGTAGGCAAGAGCTCGTTTTCCTTCCTTGATCAGCTCCTCCGTCCACCCCAAACACCGCTTCAGACTTTGGTTCATTTTCTGACTGTCGACGAGTAGTTGTTGATGCTTGGAGAGATCAATCTGAAGCCTCCGCTCGTCTCTCTTCTGGCGCGACTCATTGCGCTCCGTGTTGGCCCCGGAACTGCCCGAATCCGAATGCTCCGAGCCAGACACGGAATCTTCCTCCTCCTCTTCTTCTTCCTCTTCGTCTTCCTCTTCCAGTTCCTCTATCGCAGCGTCCCCCGCCGCAATCTCACCCTCTTCCTCGTTGAGATCATTCAGCTCCATTCCAGCTTTCGCCAACCCCCCACCTGCAGCTGTCGAGGCCGATGGGACGCGGCTACTCAACGAGGCCATGCTCATCCTCGACATCCGCTTATAACGCCGCAGCTCAGCAGTCTGCTTCCGCAATTGTCTTTCCAACGTCCTATTGATTGCCTCAAGACTGGCGTTTGTAATTTGCAAATCTTGCACTTTGCGCTCTCGGCGCGCGTTGGCGACCAAATCACTCAGCGGTTCCTTTTCCTGCGGGCTAGACTTCGCTGGGCTGTTCAGCGACTCTGACTTCCCTTCTTCTGATTCGGCAAAATCCTCGGCAGCCTGAAGAAGTGATGCAAACCCACTCATGCCTGGGCTTCCTGGAAGAATCGTGCTCGGTGGGGCAAATAGGGGAGATGTTGCCTCAGAGGCAGGGGTGGGGGGGATGGAGCCATGAGAAGACATAAGCCTGGCTATGGCAGGAGCATCGGCAATGGTCAGGCTCTTTGGGCGAGCGTGGGCTCTTTCTGCACCGGTAGAATGGGGAGTTTGTTCCAGTCCAGACCTTCCTTGGCTGCCCACGCTGAGTCGATGGTGTGAGCTCGCTATGGGGGATCGGGGAGACACAAGGGGCGTGTTGTGTCCGCTCTTGACCTTGGGTTGGACCCCAACAGGAGAAATTGGCCTGAGCGCATTGCCCGTCCGGTTTGTTGGTATTCTAGAAGCTGTAGACACGACCGAGCTCGGTCCTCTCCTCATTGGTCCAAATTTGGGGGCAGGCTGTAATTCTGGTGCTCCGTTTGCGTAAAAGAACTTGCTCATGAGACTGTCATTGCTGGTGGCAGCAGGAGACACCAGTGGAGAGACAACACTTGATCGATCTGGAGCAGGGCTTCCGCTGGTATGGAAAAAAGTTGTGTTCCTCGCTTGTTGCGGTGCAACTACTGGTCTCGGATGTGCTTGCTGGGTCTGTCTCGGAACGTCTGCGGCATAAAAGAACTTTGAATCCGGGTCCTGACGATGGCCAGCGCCACTCACATCGGAGGCCGGACTGAATGTTACTACAGGTCGTCTCGAAGTCACATCGTCAACAACGGATGGCGAGATAGCCAGCCCATTTCTACTGTCGAAAGAATCGTGTCGTTCAATATTGGGGGTGGCGTTCGGAGTGCTGTGGGCGCTTTCAACGCGGTTTTGTCTTGACCCAGATCTCGGTGTGACATTGGTGGTGTTTAAGAATGCGGCTACGGGGGAAGTGATGTCGAGTTTATCGCGCGGCCCCGAGCCATTGGCACTCAAGATGGTATCAGGCCTTGGGCGTCGTGGCAGCGGTGTCGCAACGCTTGTCGGGTTCTGGTGTTGAGTAGAACTAGTAGAAGGAGCAAGACGCGTCGCTACTTTCGGAGTCACTGGCGGTTTGCCGCTGTTGTTTACTGCCCTTGCTGCGGTTGGGACTTGTGGCTGTCGAGTACCAGTGGGACCTGGTCGCTCGTAGGATGGCATCCTGGGAGTGGTCTGCCTCGCCGTCGTCGGCGTGGGCGCTTCGGGATCAAATCCTGCCCTCATGCCCCGTGCTGTCGACGTTGCATTTTGGTCCCTCCGTTTGAACGGATGGCGGGACAACGGCACGGCAGGGGACGAGGCGGAGGTGGTCGTCGGGGCGGCGGCTGGACAGGCGGCTGCGGTGGTGGTGATGCGTGTTGTTCTGTGGCCCGAGGCGGACGTGGTGGTAGTCAGAATACCCGCCGAGGGCTTTTTCCTCAGCGTCGGCGGTTGTGTTGCCGTGGTAGTTGATTCTCGCGGGTCGGCGGGTGGGTGCGAAGGAGGAATTGGGGGCGGAGGCATCGCGTTCGATTCGCTATGGCGGATTTCTAAAGGTGCGTGGCCGGTCGCTGGTTGAACCCTGAGTCTGGCTTTGGGCCGCTCTGACTGGCTGACATTGCCGAGAAATACAATGGGATTAGCCGCTATTTCTCAGAACTCGGTGCGAAAGTCGATAAACCGCTCCCACGAAGGACCAATCTCGAGGAAATAAGCACAATAATCTTCAATTGAGCAGTGACAAAACAATACCAGGGGCCTGTGGGAAAAGGAGACGAAGCTATGGAGTTGTATCCGTAGTCTACCTATGCTGATGAGCCCAAGGCCCCAATCCATCCGGGACGCACCGGGGCCCCTCTCTCGTCCTCCACCCTCACCGCTTCACACCGCCCAAGCCAGCATGACCAGCACGGCCAGCCAGGTTCGTCCCATCAATTGCTTTGCGTGTGTGGTGAACATCTCGATGCATTGGGCTGCAACCTGCACCTGGAACCCCGCCAACTTGTGTCCGTCAGAGACTCAGGTTGGACAGGCCGGTGGCCGGACAGACAGCTGAGGCACCCGCTGCAGGGCTCCCCTGCTCCCGGACCCCACAAAACACATGTCTGCCGAGATGGAGGCAGGGCCGCTTCATTGAAATGCCTGCTCTCTGCCCTGCTGACATTTCCAAGCGCCTTCCAGAGCCCACGCTGATGAAACAATATTGAGATTCCCAAGACAAAAGGAAAAGAACTTGCATCGACCTCGACAACCCATCACCACCGATTCCCACCTCGACGTTTGGCGCAAGGCGCAAACCACATCACCCTCCAGTTTTGAACCACAGCGCATCAAGCTCTAACGCACAGCCTAACGGATCTCCACTACAAAGCCCAAAAGAGGCGCTTGGGCCTTTCTCCGATCCTGTCCCATGCGACGATAGCATACGACCGTTACCAACGCTTCCCCGAGCCCGCCTAAGCATGGCGTTACTGGGAGTGACTCTGATAATTGCCTCTCTCATTCTACTCTGTATGCGGAGACCACAGTGGTTTCCCTCCCTGTTTGGAGGCGCTCTTCAGCCGGAGACCAAGGAAGAAAAGCACACCGACGACGGCCTGCAAAATCGACATGCCCCACCAGCGCTCGTGGTCCAACAACCACACGACGCCAACGACGACATCGACGACAATGACGAGCAGTCAACCCCCAAGGCATCCGCCACAATAGGGGTTGACAACGCTCCCGTCCCAACTCTAAATCTCTCCGAGCCAGAGCCAGAACCGGCGCCAAAACCCCAGATCCGACCACCGGTGCCTCTGTTCTCAGCACCCTCACCAGCACAATCACCCAACAACCTAATGATGCCCCCTCCCTCCCGACCACCAACCCTCCGCCCCACCCCATCTTCCTCCCTCTCACCAGCGCCCTCCCGTCTCTCCCCCGCCCCAGCGCGAGGACCAGGCTGCTCAACCCTCGCCCCTCCCCCAACCCACTCCACCAAACCCTCCAAGCCCTCCAAAGCCGTCGTCCTCACCCCGGGGCACTCCCCTCTCGACTGGGCCCGCCTCTCCGGAAACCCCTCCGCCGACCTCCGCGGCCTCCCCCCCGGAACCCCCTACCTGCGTGTGACACCATCCATGCTGAAGAGACAAACCGGCAGAAAGGGGAAGGATGTCTGGACGGTGCTGAGCGGGAAGGTGTACAATCTCACCCCTTACCTACCATTCCACCCCGGAGGAGAGCCAGAGTTGCTCAGGTGCGCGGGAAGAGACGGAACGAGGTTGTTTGGGGAGATTCACCCGTGGGTGAACTACGAAGGCATGCTGAGTGCTTGTCTGGTGGGAATCTTTGTCACAGAGGAGGAGGCTGCTGCTGCCGCGGCGGGGGGTGGCGGGATGGAAGATATGGACTGATGTTGGATTGGGAAGACTCCCGCCGGACTTGTAAGATACGCTCGAGCAATGGGCTGGTTATGTGGTAAGACGTGGAAACAATGCTTGGGAAGAAAGACATGCTTGGCATTTCAGAGGTCATAGAATATGATACCCAAATACACAAGAATTGGTTACTTGATGCTCATTACCAATATGTCACCTTGTTAAGTGACGAATGTGTAACATTGACTATTCGCTGGTCCAGGAACCTCGTAATTAATTTGATATGTAACCGCACTTGCCATAGCCCACTTCAAAGATGCAGAGAGGGAGTTGTCTCTTCACTTCCGCCTGCCAAACCGGAACTTCAACTCATCATCGCTGTCGTCGTCGCTTTCGTCTCTACTGGCAGCCATGAACCCTCCCCGACGCGGCTTCTTCGCTTCCCTCGAGCTACTAGGTGAGGCATTCAGCGGTGGTGCTGCTCGCTTGTTGCTGCTCTGCGACTGCGTTTGCGTGCTCTGTGCCTGTGACTGGCCCTTCCGAGCATTGGCCCGCTCCGCTGCCTTGGCCGCCCTCGACCTTGCTGGCTCGGGTGTTGGCTCTGGTGCTGCTCGGTCCTCGTCCATAACATCCACATCATCTTCGTCCTCATCACTGCTGTCGATGGTGAGAATGTTCTCCCTGAGAGGGGCCTTGGCTTTCTCGGGGGTGGGATTGCTGGTTTGCTGCTGCGTTTGAGATTGACGTTGGCTGGTGGCATCGTTCTTTTGGCGACTGTTGGAGTCGTTCTCGAGCCAATACTCGTCACCGATACCATTGCTCTTTGGCCGAACCTCTTCTAGGGGAATTACTGTTCGTGATGCTTGCCGTCCAGTGGCTGCACCTTGCTTTCGGAACTGCTTGTAATTCCTACGACCATTCCATTTGGGATCCCAACGACCGTCGGCAATGTCCTGCTCACGCGTACGACTGGTACCAGCTCCCCCTGTCCATGGCTCAGGGAAGCGAACCTCACATTCCTGGACCGTTTCAAGTTGCAGCCTGCGAATTTCCGCATAATCAATCTCATCATCGCCCAACTCGGTCAGTGCTCGACGTTCCGCGGCTGCTCTGGCTTCGGCCTCTTCGCGCTGCTTGCGCGCCAGCTCCAAGATATCGTCACCGCCTGCTGTTTTCTTGCCTTTCCCTTTCGTACCTCGCCCCTTCTCACTTTTGTCTTGGGGAAATTCAATCACCATCTCGTCATTGTCCTCGTCCTTAACTGGAGGCTCCGGTTCCGGTGGTGGGGGCACAGGCGGCTCTCCTGCCTGAATACGCCTGCGTTTGGCTGCCGCGGCTGTGGGGGCAATGTTGGCTAGTAATGCCGATTCATCATGTTCTGGCAAGGGTGAGAGTGGGCGTTTGCGCGTAGCTCGAGGCAGAGGGCGCGACTCGGGTGCAGTCTCTTCCTCTGGACGATCAAGAGGGTCCTGGTACTGCGAAACAAACAGACCATCCTGTGACGCTTCGACTGCGGGCTGGCTTAGTTCGGGAAGGTTAGGTTGAACGGGGCCTATCTCTTGAGTCGGCTCGGGGTTGTCGTCCTCGATATCAAAGCCTTTGAATCTGCTTACACCTCTTCGAGTCCGCACTCTTCGAGGAGGCGGTTGTGGCGAGGGTTCTCTCTCCACCTCTCTTTGCTGGGGGGCTGTCGGCTCGGTCGATGGCTGATCTATTTCCATGCGAACACCTGGTTCTGTGTGAGCTTCAGGACGTGACATTGCCGGTTCGGATTGACTAGCCTCTTCCAAGGGGCGTCGCAACATGGAAGCATCGCAGTCCAGGATCGCCTCAATAAATTCGCGCTGGTCGATTGGTCGATGGTCGAGCCGCTGAGCAAATTCTGTGAGAAACTGCGCATACCATTCGTAGTTTTCATCTTTCGGGATGTATCGAACAACCACCACTCCCTTCCCCTCGCTGCCATCCTCAAAAGACCCAAGCCCCTTTTCACCAGCCACGCCTTTGACGAAACGGACGAAATCATCCACGTCCGTTTGTCCTGGCGTCACTGCATTCAACACCGCTTTACCCCTCCCAGAAGTGATGGGAGAGAGGAGGTTTTCAAACTGTTTCTTCTCGTAAAAAACAAACGTGTACCCTTCAAACACCTCCTGTCGCCGTTCATCCGGAGCGTAGGCTGTGCTGGGTCGTTCTCCGGTCTCTTCACCTCGTGGCGGCAAGTGGTCGAGAGCATTGGGCCAATGGTGATCAAAGTCTTGTTCCAACGCGCTCGACGAGCCTTCCTCGGCATCGGCTGGTGTTGTTGCTGCATTGATGATGGTGTTGATGAAGCTCTCGGTGACAATAAGTTTGCCATTAATGAGAGCTTGAAGCCCCTTCGACGTGTTGCGCTTCTTTGACACGACGTGGGTGGTGGTTTCTTCGTATTCAGCCGAGTATTTTATATCCAATTGTTCGAGATCATCGCGAAGCTTTGTCCACGGGTCTGCACGTAACTCCTTGCTAGTGAAGGAGAAGCTCAGCACAACGGGGTACCACTGAATGCTACATCACAGCGACACCGCGTGTCAGCCATCGCAATGACAGATATACAGCGAGGAAGGCTTACCGCAGAAGCTTCTGGCACATTCCTAGCTTGACTGTATTCACAGTCTCGGTGAGGACTTTCTTCTGGCCGCGTATCTGGACATCGTTTACGGTGGTTCCCTTTTTTGAATCGAGATCTTCAATGGTGATCTGGGATCTGGAGGTAATGTTGCGCTACTATCGTCAACGCCAGTCGCGCTTTAACAATACTGGGTGCTACATACGCCGCCGCCTTCCGGGACAGGCTCAACCTTGATGGTGATGTGTTTACGCGAAATGGTCTTGTCAGAGATAACGAGCTGACCAGCCTCAGATACCGTGCGGCCGAAGAGGTAGAGCTTTCCAGGCCGCAGCCAGAGCTTCTTGCCTGGTTTGCGCGTTAGCTGCAGGTACGCTTGCAAAAAGCAGGATGCAGTGATTGAAGATAGAAACGACGGTTTCGGGGCTTACCTTCGAAAAGATCGCTCTCCAGCAGCCACATGATTGTTGCTTGAGGAAAGGCAAGGCAGTAGAGAGTAGAATAGGTTCGGAAAAGATGGCACGAATCTGAGGGTGCTGCAGCTGGTGCGCGTGGGACCAAGGATTGCCGTCCTAGAAAAGTCCAGAAAGTTGAAGCTCGGAGCATTGGAGAGGTACCGACGCGTCATTTACGCGACTCCACGTGACTATAATGCACTCTCCACATGGACCCGAGCACGGGCCACTACAATAGTTTGAAAATGAGAACCTTGAGGGCCAGATAGGGAGATCGGGCTATTTCAATGACCATCATGACTTGAACTACTTCCTAAGTAGGTATCTATACACAAAGCTACCAATATTTGCCAGTTTTTTCCAACAAAGGCCTTCTTCCCATTCAAACAAGAGTTGGGTTCAAAAAAGCAAGCTCTTGCAAATGCTTGCGCCAGGCCCCGACATGATCTTCCATGACAAAACTGTCAGTCGCTGCTACCTTCTGGCCCTGTTTAACTCCATAAAGATACGGTTTCTCGTCAGCATAACAATGAGTTTTAGCCTCGTTTGGAAGCTTGCCATGCAGGATAAAGTCTCTAGCGATCGAATTTGTACACTGAGAGGTATCCCTCGACGAGTGTCCATATCCATGATGAATAATCATCCGAGCATTGGAGCCCATCTCATGCAGGAGTCTCCTCCCATTTCGGAGAGGTGTTGCCGAATCGTAGGTTTCCGCAATCAGAAGGACTGGGTGCTTCAGTTTATGTCCGAGATGGCCACGGTAGACTTCAGCAGGACGAGGCCAGTAGGTGTTAAAGTGACGGCAGGGAAGCACGTTGTACAACCGGCTATTTCCCGCGATCCAGTTTTTGGTGGTCATATTGCCCAAAGCGAGAGCCACCACTCAAGGTCATCGGGCTCCGTAGCGTCGAATGAATCACTGCAAATCACCAAAGTCCCAAGCTCTTCTGTAGAAGGAGGCTCAGGACTGGCGAGGCAAGGCTTTTCGGGGTTGAAATACCAGGAGGTCTTGTCAATCAGAGTGGCTGCAAGTGTGGCGTTGCCTTCCTCGAGGCCCAAAAGAGCTTCGGCGAGCGCTGGCCAACTTTGTGCGTTATACATGGCGCCGTATATTGTGTTTACCAGAGCCGAATATGTGACAACAACAGGGCCGCTTGTTGGGATGTAAACGGGGGCTGGCCGGTCGAGGAGTGATGAAAGAAGGGTTTCCAACCGGCTTTGGAGGCCATCAAGGGTGACAGGTTTGCCGTTCCTTGACTTTGCCAGAGCGCAATATCTCGACCCAGCGTTGACACACTCACCCAGAAAACCGTCCCGCCAGGCATCTGTTGCATTGTCCAACCTGTCCAGCCAAAACCTCCACGTAGACGATGGTCTTTGACATATTCGGTGCCATCGAGGATCATGCGGCCGGAACGGTTGGGAAACATGGACACATAGGTTTGCGCAATACCTGTCCCATAGCTCACAAAATTTCCCGTGACTTCGTTTTCACCAAGTGCCGCTCGAATCTGTTCGAGATCTCTTGCAACAAAGGCCGTGGAGACGAACCGACCCAGGTCTCCGTGGCGCTCCCAGCATGCTCTCATGACAGCAGCGTTCATTGCGTCACCAAGTTCAACTTGATCCCGATGAGAAGCCGACACGGACCGGTGTTTCGATACCAACAACTCCCAGTGGTCCCGGTCTGCATCGTGAGGGAAACAGGCCACAGCGGGTTGAGACATGTTGACACCCCGGGGATCCCAACCCAAAATGTCAAACTTGCCATCGCTAAGTCGCTCGGTTATATTTTGCCCTGCGCGCCATGCATAACTCGCCCCACTTCCTCCCGGTCCCCCAGGCTCGATGATGATGGTTCTTTCACTCTTTCGGCCGACCTGATCGTCCAAGGCGGTATATGTTGATCTGATCCTGGCAAGTCCCGAAACTTGGAACTTGGTGACAGCAAGACGGGCAATGCGGTTGTTGGACTTGTTGGTGTAGTCCAGTGGGACATCCAAAAATCCACACATCAATATGCCACGACCGGCGTATGGGTCCTCTTTCCGCCCATCGCTGCTATTTCCAACAGTCAACCCCCAGCTCCAATGAGCAGGGTTGGGGTCAAACAAACCAAACCATCTCTTTTCGAATTCAACATCGTCCAACGGCGGCGGTGTTGTTCTTGGCGTACAGGGCTGAAATCGAAACGGATCGTGGGGCTTTGGAAACTTTCCATACGGAGAATCAGGGATTTGTGTCTTGAAGCAGCTCAAAGGGCTATTACTGTGGCACTTCGAGAATGGCGAGAACCAAACTAAGCTCCCGACAACGAGCCCAAGAACGATCCATTCACGAACAGACCTGGGCTCTGAAAGCGGGGCCGCCAGAGACGGCCGTTTCTCCAACGAGGCTGAGGATCTAGATTTGTTCATTGTGGTTGTTGTCTTTTGAAACGGTTGGCTTAGACATGGTCATTGAAGATGGGTGTGCTATTTCATTTCAGGGTGGTCCAAGCTCCCTGCACCTGCAGCAGCCTCTCGGCTGAAAGAACGCCTCTTCTAATGATGCCTTCCGGGTTAATAACAATGGTTTTGATGCTGTTGATTCGTTGAAACGGCTCGTGAGTGAGGTAGGTAGCAATCATAATCGATACGCTCTGGTAGCCCAAGCGAAAATATTTCCCGCTGAGAGGCCTGTCACAAAGTTAGACCCATCGTTCGCTCTTAATACTGGGTAACTATTTCAGAACCGTAGTATGGTTGAATATAGGGGTTCATCGACTGGATGTTGGATGCTCTCTTCGATGCCCTTGGTGGGGTTTATCAAACGCCAGCAGATATGGGTGGGGTAACTTTGCTTGTGACACATGCAGGGCTTCACAAGGGTGGGCCTGTTTCCCCACAAATCACGGCGGTTCGGCACATGACGTAATTCCTCGTCCTATCTGTGCAGATGTACGATTTGACGATAGAGCGCTACCAGATAGTATCCAAGGCTCATCTCAAACCTGATATGCACCATCCTGGTGATTTCAAGGCGCAAGCAGAGCCGCCGCCAGACATGAGACATAATTGGCCAGCTGGCCAGTCGACCTCGGCCTCAACGCTGTAGAATCCAGAGGCATCCACAGCCCAGCCACAAGAAGAACGTAAGTGTCTGTCGTTTGCTGAAAAGCAAGCGGTGTACAAGCCTGCCGGAGCATACGACATTTCTGTCCTGGTTTGGCTTGTCGTTGGCACACCACGTCATTTGTTGTGGCGCTACCGCCATGGTTGAGCCCAAGAGACTACATGCCAGGAGTATAATTCCCAACAAGCCCTTCAGAGCAAACTTTTTTTGTTCACACACGAGTACTTCTTTTTCGGTCAGGTCTTTCCACTGTCTGCCTTCTCACCTTGAGCCCTCCAACAAGAAAATAAACTCATTCTTCCAATCAGCCATACCGAAAGAAAGACAGCAATCATCTCAAAATGGAGCGTTTCGTCCCCTGGGTCCACATTGCCGCGGCCATATTCTCCGTTATTCTCTTGGGAATAAGCGCATATGGTGAGTATTTCTCATCAGGCTGAAAGTTCCTAACTGACACATCTCGCAGTTGTGCACGTTACATGGGGCCACCCGACTCCCAATTTCATCTTGTTCAGCTCTCTCTGGTCTCTTCTGGTCTTGGGCTATGTGGCTATGACACCACGATTTGCCCCTAGACTCTTCCACGGCACCATTTCACTGGCTGTGTTGTGCTTGACGACCATCTTCTGGTTCGCCGGCGCAATTGCCTATTCGGTTTGGGCCGGATATCCGTATTGCCACGGCTCAATTTGGTGTGGCTCGAACCAGGCGGGAATTGCCTTTAGCTGGATTCTTTTTGTGCTCTTTACCTTCTTGGCCGTCGTCGAGACTCTCCGTTTCCGAAGGGGTTCCGTACGCACAGGGCCTGCCGTTGTTTAGAGAGCTCGGGGCGTTGCAAAATTCGGACTGAGGCGGCACCGTGTGCAGGGCAGGAAAAGGATCACTGACCCGCGATGCCGGGGTGGCATGACCTGGGGGTTGACGCTTGACGAGCAGGTTTGGATTTTTCATACATCGATGATCGGGACATAGGAAGGACTAGATAAATAATTTCTCATATGATACCCTCTAAGGAGTGGCGAAGGAATATTGGCGTTTGGGTTTAATATATGGGAGTTCCAAAATGTTGCAGGCCATCTACTCGTGTGATTGCCAATGTACCAAGGGAGTAAGTGATCTTGGTAAGTTCCTGTTAGTAAACAACCCTAACCCGGGGTTTTGCACGCCACCTTATGGGATCCGCAGTTTAACCGGCGTCGGCGTCGAGTCACCAGCCAGGCGCCACATCCGTCGGCCAACTGCCAACCACCCATATCCATCAACATTTCTCGACTTTCATCACCTTTGCGCCGCCATCACCCAGTCTCACGACAGCAATCGCAAAGCGACAACAACCTACCCGGACCGACCACCGAGACCCACAAACTCTACATTTAAAAATGGGCAAAGTTCACGGATCCCTCGCCCGTGCTGGTACGTCTCATCGGCAATCAATCCTCTGTGTACAAAGATTCTCGGCTAACCACGGTCGCGAACAGGCAAGGTCAAGTCGCAAACCCCCAAGGTTCGAAAACCCGTTCCCAGACGTCGAGCCCGATCTTCAAAGTTGGATGGCGACTGATTCAGCACGAACTATAGGTCGAGAAGCAGGAGAAGGCCAAGACCCCCAAGGGCCGCGCCCACAAGCGTGAGATCTATACTCGCCGCTTCGTCAACATTACCCTCACCCCTGGTGGCAAGAGAAAGGTATGATATTGTTGGGACTGAAATCCTTCAGCCACAGCTACTTACGAGGCCTGCCGAATAGATGAATGCGAACCCAACCGCTTAAATCGAATGAACATCACTGAGGGAGGGGCTCTATCTCGCTAGGCGTTGAGGACTGGGCATGGGAATATGGGCTCGCCATCTTTCTAACGGCGCTTGGACTCGGTCGGCAACGTTGCGCTGGTAATTGCGGTGGCCATCTCAGCCTGGCATCAGGGCGCATCGGCGTTTCGGTCGGAGGATGACATGGTGTCCGTTTGGGGCCGACATCTGGCCATAGAGTTGAGAAATTTTTTATTGGGGCCGTGTGGCCATAATCCAAGAGATCTCATAATCAACACCGGTTTGGAGTTCCTCCCATATCTTGAATGTCTGTCTCTGCTCAACAGGAGGGAATATGCAGCATCCTTCTCATGACAATGAATTTACAAGGTGCAGCATATTCCGACTGACTGGGACCGTGTACTACATCCCATCCCCAGCTATGTGCCAGTGAATGAAGTGAATGCTCACGGATCTGAGCCAAGCCAGGAAGTTGTTCTGTCTGCATGAGATGCTGGTCTGTTTATCTTATCAGCCTCTTGGCTGTGCGAGAGCTGTGATTTGCTGGAACAGAATTAATATGGGGTTACTTGCCAGTCTGGGCATGTGGCTTCAGCTGGCACCAGTGGTGGGAGCTCTCCGGCCCCACAAAGAATTTTAGGGTTGGTTGGCTCTGCGCACCAGTTTCGAGAAATTCGCAGCAAAAAGCTTCCCCGCCTAGAGAAAAAAGTCCGCCTTGAAGCGACCGACCGAGTTCCACGACAACAACATCTCCCCTTTCGACACCCACCGAAACATCGAAATCATGGCTGATCGGGGAACTGGTGCCCGCGGCGGCGGCTTTGCTGCTCGTGGTGATCGTGGTGGTGATCGCGGCCGTGGCCGTGGCCGTGGACGTGGACGTCGCGGCGGCAACAAGAACGACGAGAAGGAGTGGCAGCCCGTCACCAAGCTCGGTCGTCTCGTCAAGGCCGGCAAGATTAAGAGCATGGAGGAGATCTACCTCCACTCTCTCCCCATCAAGGAGTACCAGATCGTGGATTACTTCCTCCCCAAGCTCAAGGATGAGGTCATGAAGGTGCGCATTGTCGCCAAACCACGAACCCCAGCCCGACGATTCGAAAACACCGTTCCGCCCGATTTCAGACCAGTTTCTAACATGCAATTTTACTCCCCTACAGATCAAGCCCGTCCAGAAGCAGACCCGTGCCGGTCAGCGTACCCGCTTCAAGGCTATCGTTATCATCGGTGATTCCGAGGGTCACGTCGGTCTCGGTATCAAGACTTCCAAGGAAGTCGCGACTGCCATCCGTGCCGCCATCATCATCGCTAAGCTCAGCGTTGTTCCCGTCAGACGTGGTTACTGGGGTGCCAACCTCGGTGCTCCCCACTCCCTCCCCACCAAGGAGAGCGGCAAGTGCGGTTCCGTCACCGTCCGTGTAAGTAGCAGATCAAGCCTGGCGCGCCAGCTCAAGGGACTCAGAAATGCTAATTGGACGCCCAGCTCATCCCTGCCCCCCGTGGTACTGCCATCGTCGCTTCCCCCGCCGTCAAGCGTCTCCTCCAGCTCGCCGGTATCGAGGATGCCTACTCCTCTTCTTCCGGCTCCACCAAGACCCTCGAGAACACCCTCAAGGCCACCTTCGCCGCTGTCTCCAACACCTACGGTTTCCTCACCCCCAACTTGTGGAAGGAGACCAAGCTTATCCGCTCTCCTCTGGAGGAGTTTGCCGACACCCTCCGGGACGGCAAGCGTTACACCAACTAGGTTGCTTCTGAATGAGGGTGATGCTCAGTCAGTGGGATGTGGTGCTTTGGGGCGTCTATGGTTTTGCGTGCATGGGCTCCGGCAATAGACAAGGGCTGTCAAAAATAGCATGATTGGCCTAAATCCCAAATTATGATTTGATCACGAAGTCTATGGTTTTTTCTTGTTTCTTTACAAAACAGTTCCGTCTTCTGGTGCACAGTGATAGGCCTGGTGAGGTGTCCGTGTGTCCAACTGGGTCAACACCTTCTCGTTTCACTGGTTGTAATTGACTTTCTGTAGGTTCGCTTGGCTCCTCCCATGCATCTCTCTCCTGGAAGGCACAAACATCAGGTAGCATGTCGATGAACCATATTGAAAACCCGCTCCTTATTTGGACCATAGCGGAGGATTTGATCCTCTCTGCACCCAATCCCGATCAACATACTCGCTTTTGCTTACATGCTTACAGCCTGTGGAAGGGGTCATCTTGGTAACTGACTGCAGGAAGATCGACTTCTCCAAGCTGCTGTTCATCTTGATTCTTCTTGGACACCTACTCTTCCTCAAGTGATTGGACACGACGCTTGTCTTGGATCTTTTTGGACTTTAAGTTTTGGGCTAGTTTTGCCATCTTGATTTTGGAACTGTCTCGACTAAACCCTTACTTTTCTACAGTTGCCCGTTAAGCACTTACGACCTGTCTAGCAGCATGCCTCAAGTCGGTCGTTGTTCGCTTCTCTTTCTCCTACTTCCAACTGTCCACGGCCTGTGGAATTCGACCATTTCCCCAGACCTGTCGCTAGTTCAATCCGATGGGAGACAATGGCTCCCTTTGCCACCCCATGAAGGTTAGGCATCCCCGACCTTCCGCTTCCAAATCTATTGTCTTCTCTTTTTGCTCTGAAGCCCATCGCTGCGCCTGAAGCACCCCCTCCAGTCCCTACAGCAGCCTAGGCTTCCCCCACAATCCCGCAAGGTATGTCACCTGCTTCCTGGCCAACATGGCCATGTTCTTTCTTGCCCGAACTGAAAGCTTCAACCATTACGTCGATACCTGGTGGGATGACCAACAAGCTCTGTATCAAGTTCAGTCTGATATGCCCTTTTTCGCTGGCCGCTACCGAGTACGGCTTCGAGTGCTACTGTGGCGATGTGCTGGTGGACTCTTGGTTGATGGGTGGTGATTCGGACTGCAACAAGCCGCGCCCTACTGTTGCGACAGGCAATCGCGATTGCGAATGGGCGATGAGTCTCTGGAACGCCGACGATGGCAAAGTTCCCAAGGTTTTCGGTCCTCAAGAGCATTTCGTGCCTCCCACCCTTGCTCCTGGTGAAATTGACGTCCTTGCCTACGTGGGTGGCCTGCGACAGACTGCTGTATTGGTTGCAACTCCGGTATATGAGTGGCCGGCTGGGAGTCATACACCCCTCGTCGTCGTCTTCATATGCTTCAAATATCGACATGGCAGCTCTTGCAGCCAGCGTTCACGCCATTGTATCAGCTGCCACGAAGCAGGCACAAGGGCTTGTGGTATCGGAAGTTCGGAGAAAAGTCCATGGGGACCTTACAGAAAGGGTCGCCAAAGCAGCTATTGGTAGCACTACCACCACCACATTCAGCACGACAAGGACGCTCACGACTACTGTTACATGCACCGAGTCTACTAGTTCATTAGTGACGAGCAATTCACCGACATCGTTGATAACCTCCCATCTGTAGCGTCTCATCAGGCGGAGGTGACAGGCACTATCTCGAATGACCCATTGACACCACTGATGGCCCCCATGCCATCCCTGTCTGATCTGGACTCGAATAGCTTTGGGTCAGACCCGACTGTTCCAAGTCCCTCTACGGTTCCTGGGAGCGTCAGCCTCTCAGTTACCCTCGACATCTCCGGATTTGAGTATAGTCTCAAACGAAACGACTGAGTCAACGTTCCCTGATGCTTCCAGTCAGGTCATCGTCATCACAGTGATGACAACAACCCTACCAGTTATAGCTAGTATGGCGGCGTCCCAGCAGGCTCAACCACCATGCCTAGCTTGCCTCTGGCTGTCACACCCTTTCTCGGCGTCAGTACTTGGGAACAGGCACCGCAGGGGGCACATACATATGTGGCTACTGGTGGACAACGGAGGGAACGGTGGTCTTTTGTGGCATGAAGAGGTTAACTTTGAACGAAGGATGTTTATGGGAAGGCGATATGACATTTATTACGTTTTATCTTTGTGTTTAGATGAAATTCTATCGCACCAGGGCCGCTGCATAGTTAGGTGGGGAGGAAGAAGCCAACATCATGAGGGTACACTTTAACTCTTGTGGGCAACTCAGACGGAATATTTTCGGGCTATTGGGTATGTGTGAAGGGCGCTGGGCTGGAAGACTTTGGTCTGCTTTTTGTCTTGTTTTCTCTCGTTTAGCATATCATAGACGACGGTCTTTGCTGGTTTGATTTCTTTTATTGGTTCCAGATTTTGCTCTTATACATGATGCTGGTGGGGATATTACAGTGCAAAGATGATATGTGATTCAGCCTTCTCTTTGCGACTGAAACGGCAACGATGTCCCAACACATTGACAGGACGCTTCCATATCGATCGGATGTCTCGGTACCCAGCTAGACCACAGGCTACGGAGGATAGTCATCATTAACATGCCTTTAAAGACAGCCATAGGCCCCGAAAGAAAGGTAAAGACCTCGAAACACAGTTAATAGGCTTTGTAAGATAGTTGATAGGATAATACCATGGCCTGTTTTGTATTTTGCAAGGTATAGGTCAATGTTTAGCATGTGTTTTAAAGACTTGCTGTGTTCGGTTCTTTTGTCCAAAGTATGCCAGGCCAGGGACTTCGTTGCTTGGTTGCAATGCTGGGTGCTTATTAATCGAGGGCTCCTTCATTACAACACCACAAAATATCCCTCTGCATGAGGTGGAGGTGAATCGACCCCCCCGTGGTCATTGTTACGAGATGCTTTGTTTTAGAGCGCAAGTAGCCGGCCTGGGATACATGGTCGAGGTTTCTCTTTGCTCTCCTCCATCAACCAAAAGTTGCGAGGAAAAAAAACAAAAACAAAATACGTCTGTCTGGAACGCTCGGTGGGTTGTGTCATCAAACTCCAACGGAGTTGGTGAGAACAGAGAAAACCTTGCGAGCTCTCAGCGGTCGTTTGCGCTGAAGGCAGTCCAGAAGGTGTGAGTGGGGTGTTTCGGGGATTGTGCTTTTTTGGATACGGCCCGAAAGAGAGGGCGGTGTTATGGAGATATTGGTGAGGTGAGTAAGGCGAGGAGTGTTTTCAGATGTTTGGCGAGATGACAAGTTTTGTAAATAGTAACTCGGGGGTAGGCTTTTCACATCATCACAAGCGCAGTCAATGTCAGTCATGTTCCGGTTAGGTACCACCGTGAGTAAATAGAGTTGTTGTTTGTTGAGAGAAACAAACGGCAGAGAGGGTACAACCTCGAGGAGACGGTCCCGAGATGCGCGTGAGGGCATGAGAGGGATGGACTCGAGAGGCAGTAGCACAAGAGTTGCAGAGTCGCGTGCCGACTGCCGTGTCCCGCGGAGATAGGATGGTTGAACATGGATTTGACCTCCGTTTAAGAGAGAACATGGCGGAGGGAAAACCCCAGAGAAGGAGGCTGTTGTGTGTTTCTGGGGAGAATGCTGAGTTTTTTTCTCACTTTTGGGGAGTGGATTTGGAGGAGTTGTGTGATGGAGTAACACGAAGCGAGCTCCTGACTTCGGCAGCATCTCTGCCAAGCTTGGCATGAGAGCATAACAACCCGTTACTTGCATACTCCAGGAGCATGCCGGCTGTTGAATATGCACAGACCATCCCCAGTCTGCACGGAGTTGGCCGGCGCAGGGTTCAGATGGTTCCCCATATCTACCCCTCACGACAGACAGGTATTTCCCCTCACGAGGTGTAACGATAATGACGGGACAGACCCCAATACCCCACTTCCCAAGGTGTGGGCAGCTGCCAGTTGCAGTGTAAAAAGGAGTTCGGCTGAATTCTCGCAAAGACAACTTCGCATTGAGGCCATCCATGATGTTCAACTTTAAACAAACAAATATCTCCGCTTCCCCAGATATTAGTGCGATAGATTGGACGAGGGACTCCATTCATGAGAAGATCCAGAATCCAATAAAGCAACAACGGCACTTGCACCAACGCCGCCGAGCGACGAGTTGCCTGGTTTCGCGGTGGAGAGTGTCTGCTGTCCGGACGGCTGTTTACCCGCACTTGGGATAGTTGAGCCCCCGTTTTGATTAACAAGCTGGAGCATCATGAAAGACCACAATGGAAGGATGCAAGATCCACTCGGACCCGGAGACGGTGACTGACAAGTGTGGGTTCTTCCAACAAGTGCAGCAAAGACTGACATGTGTGGCCAGTGCTCCGAGTGTCTGATTACCATCCACCAACGTTGGTTTTGCAAGATACCTATTCAGATGCTTTATACTTCGTTTGGAGGCTGTAATGAGCTAGTGTAGAGATGACATGTGAGTCTGCTCTACCGACTGCTTGGAATGGTGGCCGCTGAATTCTTGGAGAGGTCGGACATTTCGAGGGTTGGAGATTTGCATGATGTCAGAGCCAGTGCAACATGCGGTTATGATCGACTCGAAGGTTCATCTCAACCCTTCGGAAACAGCTGCAGACTCTTTACCCCATACCCGCCGTACCCCAGATGGTGCCATGATAGCTAAAGCTGGGGAAATTTCCATTTTTTCTTTTCAAACCACCGATGCTAAACATTGGGGCCCCGGATTTGCGGACACTCTCATTGCTGTGACTGACCCGCTTGCTTCATCCATGTTTCCGGAAGCCGAGGATGAAGACGAGAGCGAGATCCATTGCTTCTGCTATATGTCGTCCTGGCTCCCACAGCCTGAAGTTTTCCATGTGTGATGGAAAAAGAATATCTGTTTCGACCCCTGATTTTTGACGGGTTTTTCGCCATATGTTTCGCTGACACTTTGGGTTGCACGCCGCGCCTTGTCAAAGATTTCAGCCCTCTCGGGCGACCGGGAGAACGCATGCCCAGGCGGCAGTGACGGTAGTGACGGTAAATGGCGGCGATCTAGCAGGCGTTGGCAAACAACCAGAGGGACGTTGCGCGGCTGCTTTCTTGGGTGCTTGGCCATGCGCATGGCTGCAATTGCCCATTTCGTGGTCGTAGCGATGGAAAGCGGCCATAATATCTTGGCACCAAGCCGTTAGTGGCTTGGGGTCCTCGATGCACCTCTTGGCTCTCAACCTCCAACAACAGCAGGACGCCCCAGACGACCTGAAAACACCAGATTTAAGCGTCGAATTGCGTATCCACTGACCCTATTCAAACCACATGGGCCAACCTGGACAAGCACCCTGCCGCTGGATCTGGAACGTCGTTTCTCCGAACGCACGTCCCACCCACCCATCACGGCACTCTTGACTCCTCAAGGTCTTGATATCTGCGAAACAGGTGCTGGGTAGAACTACGGAGTATCCGTACTCTATATGATTCAGGCCAAACACACGGCCACACTCTAGGTGTGCCACCTGAGATGCTGTGCGCACCACACTTTTACGTTACAAGTCTACATATATGCAGGGATCGTCCCATGGCGCAATCAAAAGACCCCCATGAACCCATAGCCGTCATCGCAGGCCCTAGCTCAGCAGTCACTGGTCGCGCCAAGAAAGAGGCAGTCTTGGCATATTCTGAGGCTCATTCATTGACACCCTGTAGCGCCACTGGCTTGTTCTTGGATGCCGAGCTTTTCAGACGTCAGAGGACATCATTGATCCCAAAATCACCATTGTCTAACCTCTGCGTGGGCGTTTACATACTATCTGCGATGTCCTTTCCAGAACCTGGTTGTCAAGAGTTGATATCACGGGGAGCACGTGGCTCTCTCCCAAACAGAAGAGCTGGTCATGGTATAAGCCAGATGGACAGGCATCCCATGTCCTGCGTTGGGTTCCCCGGATGGGGACACCCCGGGTTCTGCGTTTGCGGACAAACTTCCAACTCGCTGAATACCGGTGAGAGAAGGCCTGTCTTTATCTGATGTGGATGAGTCCCGTTCCATTTTGGTTACGAGCCCCTTTATTGCAGCGCAACCGTCAACCAGGGAGCTCCTGGACGTGGAGCTAGCCCCCTTTGACGGGGACTGGTCCGTCACCATCTTCATCCACACTCGTCCCAGAGATAGGGCACACCTGCCCTGATGGTGCCTCGGCCGAGCCAATGGGCGTGAGACACTCAAACGGCAGGTCAAGTGTCCCCGTCCACTGCCGTCATACCTAGATCCCAGTGACAGTGGACAAGTTGTGGAGAATAGTCAACGGCGCTATATTTCTCCCTTCAACCGTAAATAGTAAATCCACCTTTTCACCTGGGCGAGCTGGGGTACATACGGATTTCATTGTGTCCGGTATGCCGTGAGGCAGCGCAGATGCCCCTCACCCTCCCTCGCAACTGGTGCGAGTGACCCGCTTCGTGCTCCTTTGGGAGCTTGGGGCCGCATCTGGTTCGACGATCCCAGATGATCGCTGCCTCCCCCCAGCAACCCCAGATCCTGGACGTGGCTGTTGGGGTACTATCCCGACACTGCATATATCAAGCCCGCCGTCGCCCTCCCCCATTCCAACCTCTGTCACACCTCCAGTTCACTCTTCTCATCTTCTCTTGAATACCATCAAGCTACGGCCTCTTTCTTGCATTGTATCAGAGGAGAGTGACAGGACTCAACAACCTACTTTACCACACACAATGTCCAACTCCGGGGGTTCTCTTACTGAGAAGGATATGGGCCATGCGACCGGCACGGCGCCGAACGCCCATGGGCCTGCCACCGGTCACTACCGGGGCGGATACGATCCCCGGAACCCAATGGCCAACATCCACGCCGGCGACGAGCCCAGGCTCCCAGCCTTCGGTGGTGAATTCCAGCCCGGTCTCTGGCGGCCTGTGGAGAAGCGCCAGTTCGCCAACCCGGCGCCTCTGGGTCTGAGTGCTTTCGCTCTCACCACTTTCGTCCTTTCGGCTATCAATCTGGGCACCCGCGGTG
Source organism: Podospora anserina S mat+ (assembly GCF_000226545.1). Taxonomy (NCBI): domain Eukaryota; kingdom Fungi; phylum Ascomycota; class Sordariomycetes; order Sordariales; family Podosporaceae; genus Podospora; species Podospora anserina. Next base: position 207,325 of record NW_001914847.1, read on the forward strand.
TCAATGTTCCCAACATTGTTGTTCCCCTTGCCTTTGGCTATGGTGGCTTGGTCCAGCTCCTGGCTGGTATGTGGTAAGTTGACCTCCATTATCAGTATCACTTGTCACGGTTTCACACATGCTAATAACATGCTTTAGGGAGATGGTTGTTGGCAACACCTTTGGTGCTACCGCCTTGTCATCTTATGGTGGTTTCTGGATTGCTTGGGGCCTCTTGCTCACTCCTCACTGGAACATCCTTGGCGACGAGGGCCCTTACAAGACTGATGCCATCACCTCCTCTGATCCCATGATGTACGAGTCGGCCATGGGTTTCTTCCTCACAGGCTGGTTCATCTTTACGACAATCCTCCTCCTGTGCACACTGCGTTCGACCGTCATGTTCTTCCTCCTTTTCTTCACCCTCGACCTCTGCTTCCTCATGCTTGCCTGCTCCCACTACTCTCACTCGAACGGGAACACTGAGATGTACCACACCCTCACCAAGGCTGGCGGTGGCTTCGGTATGGTCGCAGCCTTTTTGGCCTGGTACAATGCATTTGCCGGTATTGCCGATAGCAGGTATGAACTTATTCCCGTTGACGTTGTTCTCTTTGTTGTTTTGCCTCCCCCTAACCCCCTTTTGGGAGTTCTTGACGACCCCGCACCATCAATGACCCCCAACTTGAAGTTGGAGGTTCCCTTGGTTACATCGGCCAAGCAAGCCATGGCACGCCACTTCCGTCAAACCAAGCCGCTATGAGCCGCACGAGATCTTCTGAGAACAGTAACGCTGACATCACCTTTTCTACAGCAACTCTTTCTTCCTCATTCCTGTCTTCCACTTCCCCTGGTCTGAGAAGGGTCGCGAGGCCAGACTCGCTCGCGCCGCTACCCGGGAGACCCGGGACTCGGCTTAGGAGAAACGTCACGACACGCATGTTGGCATCATTTTTTATGAATGATTTCGGTTTTTGGAATGGATACATTCACGGTTGAACACAGCACCGTGGATGATGGGAAACGTTATATTTATATTTTTTTTATTTTTTTTTGGATTTTATCCTGACCAAAGTTTCCTGAACCTGGACATAGTTGGTTTTAACTAACGGCGTTGACGAGAACAATGGATGACGGATGGAGTTTTTTCGTCTTTTACTTTTTTTTGGTTGAATTAAGCAAGCGAACTGCAAAAGGCGCAGCGAGGGCAGCATCAAAAGCTTTGGGATACTGAACGATTACATACCTATATATCACACAGTACATACCTACCTGACTTACATGCTAATCCAAAAGTTTCATGATTGGCAGATGTGCAACACTGATGACTTTCACATTCATGTAATTTTGCACAATTATACACGCGCACAAATCTAAGGGTTGGCGGATTATGCAGGGTTATCACTGCACACAACGGTCAACGGTTTTCAGATGATCTGTGGAAGTGGGCCTGACCTTCAGGTAGAACTGCCGTTGTCGCGGCCCTTGCGGGCTTTGTAAAAGCTGACAGTTTGCATGTCGCAATTGCTCCAGAGATGGACCTGATGTTTGTTGAGTTGTGGAGACATTTTCGGTGGAATCTCAGGTTTCAGGGTTATCTTTTAACCTCTCTTTCTTCACAAGGCACGTGACGCCGAGCTGTCGCTCTGAATCGCTCAGCGAGCTCACTTCGGCCTCGGAGGTGGTCTGACATTTTGGTCAACTCGCTTTGCTCTTCTCTTTCTTCTCCGGGAGTTCTTGCTTCCTGCCTGGCCTGCGTATCATCTTAACTACCTAGCGGCGAACCGTCATTCTGCATGTGCAACAGAAAATGTCGTGCGAGGAGCATTGCGTCTTTGTCGGGTAAATCGGTGATCTGATGCCGTGTCGCTCGAAGGCGTGGGAAGGACAACCATATGCTGTGAAGCATGAAATCGCAAAGATGCATCGATCTTTTCATGATCACATCTCGGGATGTCGGTAGCTCTCTTCCATCGCACGGCCCAGGCCCGTGACAAGAGACTTTTCCAGAAGACATTGGCGGTCAGACATCAGACAACCTTTCGACACCGATGTAATATCACCTGATATCTCCCCAAACCTTGGGTGGCCAGAGCCCAACCCGGCGGACACCTTCCACGTCCATCATCTTAGCTAGAGCTGCTTCCTGTGATAAATCCCCATTGCTGTCGTCGTCTGTTGCCAGCGACTGTCTTTCTCCTGTTCACCTCTACGATTCTGTTATGACTAGGCACCACATCTTGTCTATTTTACTACTCACCATTCTCATACCAATAACAGCTGTTCTATTCCACAATTACTCCGCATTTAGTCCCGTCTTCCGAGCGCGGTTCTCTCAGATGGCTACAACCAACAAGTCCCCGGTTATTGTTGTCGGAGCAGGTCTTGCAGGGTTGTCGGCATCGTATTCGGCGATCCAGTCCGGGGCATCAGTTCGTCTTTTGGAGCGAGCACCGAAGCCAGGTGGTAACAGCATCAAGGCATCGTCAGGGATCAATGGGGCACCTACTCGTTTCCAAAACGTTGAGAAGTATGGTGTCGATACCAGTTTCTGGGATGACACAACCCGATCAGCTGGAGTGAGGCTCAACTCTGCCTCGGTTAGCCCAACAGTGAAAAGACGGCGCGAGGAGCTTATCACGGTCTTGACCAACCGCTCGGCCAGTGCAATCGACTTCCTCACCGACCTGGGCGTTGATCTTAGTGTTGTGGCTCAACTTGGGGGCCATAGCCTTCCACGGACACATCGAGGAGCTGGGAAGACACCCCCCGGTGCCTCAATCGTGACTACTTTGCTCACAAAACTGAAGGAGCAAGGGCCCGACCGCTTCCAGTTGGTCACCGACTCTGAAGTGACCAGATTGCTGACCGACAGCAATGCCCCGAAAGGAACTGTAAAGGTGACTGGCGTGGAGTACAAAAACAGGCAGGATGGGAGCACACGCCTCCTTCACGGTCCTGTGGTCTTCACAACCGGCGGCTTCGCAGGTGACACCCATGGTCTGTTGGCCAAATACCGTCCTGATCTCGACGGGTTGCCATCCACCAACGACCCACGGCCAGGCACACACACGATTCTCTCTGACGTGGGCGCCAAACTCGTCGACATGGACGCTGTGCAAATCCACCCAACGGGCTTTATCGATCCAGCCAACCCGGCGAGCCCCCTCAAGTTCCTCGCTGCCGAGATGCTGCGCGGAGAAGGGGGGATTCTCCTCCACAACGGCAAGAGGGTCATCAACGAGCTGCAGACCCGCGAGAAAGTCAGCAATGCCCTGATGGCTCTCCCTGCCAAGAATGAGGACTCGCTGAGGCAATGGGACGTCCAGCTGCTTCTTGATCCTGGTGCCACCGAAGCCGCGGCGGGCCACGTGGGTTTTTATCTATGGAAGGGCCTTTTGCAGAAAAAAAAGATAGCAGAGCTGGATGAGACGACGAGACAGACCCTAAAGGAGTATGCTGCTGTTGTTCGTGGCGAGAAAGAGGATGAGCTAGGAAGGAAGGCGTTTGGGAATTGGCGGCTGACCGAGGAAGATGTTGATGAGGGCGAGGAGGAGGTTTGCGTGGGGAGGGTCACGCCCATCACTCATTTCACCATGGGCGGAGCGGTTTTCAACACAAAGGCTCAGATTTTGACGGCGGAGTTGGGAGAGGAGCAGGAAGGGAAGGAGATTGAGGGATTATGGGGAGCGGGGGAGATCACGGGGGGTTTGCATGGCGATAATAGACTGGGAGGGAGCAGCTTGTTGGAGTGTGTTGTTTTTGGGAGGGTAGCGGGAGAGGAGGCTGCAAAATACCGGGTGTAGGGGACTGAAGGGGCGTTGAAGGCTATGTCACATCCAGATCCAGGCTGGTACAGCACAACGCAAAGGGCTTGTTTCATTTGGTTTGTTGGGGTATTTGGTGACTTCTGGGCTGCAGCTTCGCTTCTGCTGTTGCTATGTTTTTATCTAGCAATGGTTCTTGAAGGGTCAAATAGAGGAAAGCTTTAGAATTCTTGAGTTCTGTCACCTACAAGGATCCCAAGATCCGGTTTCGAAATAACACTAGTCAGCCCGCTTGGCTCAGTGGTAGAGCGTATCACTAGTAATGATAAGGTCATCAGTTCGATTCTGATAGTGGGCAACTTAATATCAACATCATTCTTTTGCTGTAGTTGTTCTCTATCTTTTTTCACTACACGACAAAAGTTCCAGCTTCGGTTCGATCCCTTCGTTTCTTGCTGATACGTACCCTAAAAGGGTCAAGCGCAGCTTCAAGTCTTACTGTGTGTGATCAAAAACCTGGGACATGGCACGTAACAGAGCAGCTACATCACTGATAGCATCGTACAAATAAAGGCTTATTAGTCATTACTAGCTCAACAGTCGGTATCTTTCTCCCTTTGCTATTCCCCCGTGAAATCGTGGAAGTGGTCCTCCTCCTAGGCACCCGCAACCCATACAAACATAACAACAGTATTCTGAGTCATCCCTTCAACCAGCCCTCCAACTTTGTTTCTCGTCAAGTCATGATTCTTGGGCTTAAACATTCTCAGCCTGAACAAACCCAGCCTGTCTCATCTTCTCATCCGTCGACGACGAGTCCTTGCCCACACTCTCCTCTGCACCGTGGCCCATATCACTGGTCTGCTGGAGCTCGGCCATCAGGAGCTTGTTGGCTCTGTGCACCGGCTTGATCTCAAAGAGCCTATCCATCGCCTCAAGGGGAATAGACTTTGTTTCGGGGACAAAGAAGAAGATGAAGATGATCGAGAGGATCATGAGCGAGGCGAAGAAGAAGTAGACGCCGTACTCCATCTTGAGGAACATCTGAGGGGTGAAGCGGCTGATCAAGAAGTTCCAGAACCAATTGTTGGCGGCGGCTGAAGCTTGGCCGAGAGAGCGAGTGTTTTGGTCGAACATCTCGCTGTTGATGACCCAAGGTGTGCCGTTCCAAGAGGGTGTGTAAAAAGCGGTCCAGAGATAGAAGAAGAAGACTGCCGAGATTCCGGCGGATGTCAGCTCACCGCTGGCGCTCTGCTCGGGCTTAGCAAGCTTGATGTAGGCGCCGATGTACCACATGCAGAGTGAACCGCCTGTAGCACCGATGAAAAGCATGCGGCGTCTGCCGGCGAGGTCGACGAGCCAGAGGAGCCAGATAATCGTCAGGACAGTCTTGACAACACCAAAAATGCCTGTCGTCAAGAGGCCAGTGTTAACACCATCGATTCCAATGCTGCGGAACACGGTGGGACTGTAGTAGTTGATGGCGTTGATACCGCTGCCGTTTTGGAAGAGGAAGAGAATGCCGCCGATAAAGAAGCGCCATTGGACCTTGCGCTGCTTCAGTGAGAGGAAAGGCTTCCAGAAGCCCTTGCCGACCTCGCGCTCGAAACGCTCGAGGTCCGCTTCAATATAGCTGACTTCCTCCAGGATATAGGTATCTGTCGGCTCCAGATTCCGCATCCAGCACAAAACCTTCAAGCCCTCCTCCTTTTTGCCGTTCGCGAAGAGCCATCTGGGAGACTCCCTGAGCCAGAAAGCACCGATCAGAAGCAGGCCAGCCGGGATGAGCTGCACAGCAAATGGGATGATCCACTGCTTGTGAGAAGGGGCCAGTGTGGTGTTGACGCCATAGTTGATCCAGAAGCCAACGAGACCTCCCATCTGCCACCCAAGCTCATAGATGCCCACAAGACGCCCTCTGACGGCAGGCGGAGACAATTCAGAGATGTAGATTGGGACCATATTGGAGCAGCCACCTACACCGATACCAGCAAGGACTCTGCCAGCGATGATGGGCGCCATGCCTCTGTCTCCGTTGGCAGCAAGCATGATACCCGCGCCAATACAGAAAACCACGCTGAAGATGAAGAGAGAAATCCGTCTGCCCCCAAAATGGCTTGTGACGTAGGCAAATAAGCTGCCGAAGAAAGCACCGGCCTGGTAGACTGAAACAATGTTGGCCTTCAGCAAGGCGCGGCCGGATTCGCTATACGAGGCGAAGTCAAACTCTTCTTCAAAGGACGGGAGGGCGAGTGTGCCGCCGATGAAGGCCGAATCGTAACCGATCGTGCATGCTGCGAAGGAAGCAACAGCCGCACATGTGTAGACACGCCAGTTGTACACGGCCTTTGGCGTCGGCCTGTCCTCCTTAAGAGAGAGGAGCGTCATCGTGTCGACAAGCTCTCGAGCTGGGGAGATGCCAACGATGACAACGTGGCGAGTGGATCAACGGTTGACAAGAAAGTTCCCACGGTGGGAGGAGGCGATGGTCCGAATCTGGGGAAGGAATCTGGGGATGGTGGGCATTTGATCATGGCCCTGGGGCTACTTGATTTATAGCAGATAGAACCCTTCAATATGTGCTGCTGTCGTTTTTTCCACACAGGAATTCCAAGACCTTGGAACCCACATACAGGCTCCCCGTCTCCATGGGGAATCAAGCAATATCTCCGTCCTTGTTGGCGAACTAAAACGTTCCTCCACTCGAAGATGCTTGAGCTATACTGCATGAAGATGCAGGTCAGCCATGCGTGACACGAAACTCATGGGGTTGAAGTTTTAGGTGGCAAATCAGGTTGGCCGGAAATTCCATTTCCCAGGAGTGTGGTAGATCTCCTTCCCCGCAAAGTCGAGTGCTCGTCCCCACATGGGTACCCGTCGGTGAAGCACTAGGGCCAGAGATGTCGGCATTCAGGATGAAGACTCTCCCGGATTGAATCTTGAAATCCTCCGATTGCGGACAAGAGGCAGATGGTATCTTTGTTGAATGTTCAAATTGAGTGACGTGCCCGAATACCTCCTCCAGCTTCACAGCAGTTGGCATTGCCAGGTCAACTGCCGAGAACCATGCACGAGCCTGCGGCCAAGACCTGTGGCCTCCATGTACGCTCTGTTGGACAATATCAGACCTCATTGGTATAGATATTATCAAGGTTCTTGTGCAGTTATGTTGTCGAGCCGCGGCTGCAACAGCCGCGCAAAGTTCAGACGCCCTTGGTCATCAGGATACGATCTGAACACCTCCCTCCTCATCAATCGACGTGGTGCGCGCCGACCAGTGAACAATTCAAACTGTGCAAAACCTTGTTCTGGTAGCAGATCCAGGCCATCCATTGTAACCCACCCTCTATGAGCTTCACGGCGAACTTGTTCCAGCAGAGGGGTGATAAGGGTCTTGTAGGCAAGCTCTACTACGACACCGCCTGTCGAGCTTTGCAGCCACGACGCTGGGACGGTAAAGTCAGGAGCGGGGTGGTCTCCAATGCTGTGCGTTGGTATGCAAGATACGATCATGGTAGGGTGTCTGAAGCTCTCGGGCCAAGTGTCGTCTCGGGAGCGAAGGATGTGGAATCTGGTGCCTTCGTGGGTTCTGGAGCCAGCGCTCAACCAAGGTAGGTCATTGCGAGCCAAGAGCCTTTCGAAGTGAGAAACAAGCTTCTCGGCATTGGCAACGGTCCGGTTTAAGATGGCAATCTGCTTGACTCCAAGCTGCAGCATGGCGTACACGGCTGCCCTAGCCATGCCACCAGCTCCGATCACGAGTCCGCTACTGGTGGATCGGACGGCGTTGGCGGGCGAGAGACCTCGGCGGATACATGCCCGGATTCCCACCCAGTCTGTATTCTCCCCGTACAAAGCCTTGACGGGCCCGGCCCTATTTCTGTCATTGAACAAAGCCACGTCATCGCCAATACTGCCATCCGGGTTGAGGTGCCGAACCGGAATCAGAGTGTTGACTGCGCCGATAGCCCGAGCATGTCGGCTCAGGGAATGCGTCAAGCTGATTATCTCGACTTTGAAAGGCAGTCCGACCGAGGCACCAGCAAAGTGCGGGTCACTGACGAGCTTCTCGAGACTTGATATGTTGCTTGTCGAATGTGGCTCGTAGTGGTGGGGAATGCCGCAAGCTTTGAGAGCGGCATTGTGCATTGCTGGGGATAAACTGTAGTCCACGTTGGCGCCAAAAACATACAGTCTCATGTGATCGTAGAGAAAGGCTGAGTAGAGAGCTTCGGTGGCTTGTTTGGCCGTGAGAAATGGACGGATGGCCAGGCTATGTGAGTCAACACCACCGGGGTCTTTGCTCATGCCTTCGGGTTTAACAGAGGATAGTATCCTGTTGAAGCACGCCGAGTGCTTTCCAAGAACGCCAGTATTGTAAGCGATCAGGGGCAGTCTCGAACTAGGCGCTGACTCAACCATGGCGTGCACCCGATGTATGCCAAAGTTATCATCGATGCTGGCAGCTGTCCTGGTGAATCGGACCATGTCGCAGCCGTAATTCTGTGCTTTCTGGTAGTAGGACTGCCAGCTGGAGTCATTCCAAGACGGCGGGTGGGGATCTGATAACTGAACGTTCCCGACTATCTTGCAGGAGCCCTTGATGTTGAGAATGCCGGCAAGCGTCACGCTGTCGAGTCGTAGATCAACAGTCATGTACTCCGGGGCAAGACGAAGGGCATGCGAGACATATGAACTGTACATAGATCGCCAAGTCTCGTCAGACAGCGCAGCCTCCGGAAACGCTACATGGAGGAAGATAGGAATCACGGTGTCTCGCCTTACTTGGGCCACGACGCGGCTGATTTCTCTGGCTCTATCTGGGGGTAGCTGACCGAGTTGCCGTAAGTGAGCGGCAAAGTCTGTGACGAGGTCATCCAACACAATCTCAATCGCATCCGCTCCTGTCTCGAGGTCCTGGACGTCGAGGTTGTCTTTTATGAGCGACGAAAGGGGCAGTGAGATTGCGTAGGTGAACCGCCGTTCTTCTGCCGGTATGCAAGCCAGCGGGAAGGCCGATTCGATGAAGGGTATGGTTCCCCTTGGGAGTATCAAGGAGAGAAACTTGAGGAAGTGTCGTTCAGCTCGTTTCAGGGTGAGATAGGGGGCAGCAATTTCATCAGAACTCCCACCCATGGTCTCTTTGGCTGTGCTTTGCTCTTCTGACGCATTGAAAAACTCAAAGCGGGTGCATCTCCGGAAAAAGGCACTGCTGGCATCCAAAAGCTCGCAGAACTTGCGGGCATCGTTGACCTTCAAATGGGTCCTGATGGCTTCTGAATCTCGAAGGACATATATGACGGGATTTGTTCTTCCAAGGTCTTCGAGGATGACTTGCACACTCCTATCCATCCATGAGCTGACCACGATAGTGTTTCGCTTATGTTTATCAAATACATGCTGAAGGATAGAGGCCTGGCGGCGTTGACAGTCAGTGGCGCCATGCTTTCTCTTGTAAGCTGGACTCGATAGCCCGGTTTTCTCGTGAAAAACATGCTCCAACTCGACGACCTTTCGGTTCATGGCGGTCGAGGCCATGACGGCCAAAGTGGATTTCCCCGAGCCCCTGATACCGACGATGATAATGGAGGCATCTGGGTCGTAGGGACGGGCTGTTTGGACAATCTCATGCTCCAATGGCGAGTGGGTTGCTGAGCGTGGCACTACTAGGAGGTGTTAGATGGGATGGATATAGACAAAAAATTGGGGTTGTAGCTGCATATGCCTCACCTCTAGGTATAGGATCACCAATCACCTGGAAGAGAGCCCCGGGACCAGGAACATAAGCCATATTTTGGCTGTCCGAGGACCAGCCTCGGGACAATGGTCGGGACTCGGACGAGTCGCTCTCACAAGTCGAGACCATGGCCGCGTATGAACGCTTCATACCGGGGACGGTAGTAGAAGCCATCGTAAGACGCGAAACGGAAGTGCCTGTGTTGCTTCACTCGCAAGGCCTAACTGCTCGGGCGCATATAGAAGTCGTCCAAAGCTCGACGATGATGTGTGGCGTCCTGGGGGTGGCCGGACGATCCAAGGCAGTGAGTGCCGTCCAGTAACCAGTGAGCCAGTGGGTGGTCACCTGTAGGGAGCTACAATAGATGGGTAGGTAGGTAGGGCAGATCTCAGGAATAGCCAGATGCTTGGCCGAAGCGTCGTGCTCAGTGTCATGATGGGACCTTGTCCATGGAGTGTGGATGAACAACCTGGAAGCCGAAGACTAGGTGGCAGGGGTAAATGCGGGGATAAACATTTACCCCACAGTGTAAGAGCCAAGCCATCAAATCCATTTCCCCGGATATCGAAGTGGGCTTCCACTTCACCCTATCCACAACACAGACTCACACATCAATGCAATTGCACTCAGCTGCCTGGGCGTGAGGGTGCATTGCTGCCGAGTTCCAGTCGTCTTCATCGCTTCAGCGCGCATCCTTGTCTCTCCTCGCCGGCCTCACCCAGAAGAAGTCGCTTCTCCGCACACTCAGCTTAACGTTCCCCGCACACACCGGGGGACGGCAAAGCCGATACGGGCCCAGTAGCACCATTATGTTCGGTGGGTGGCCTGTCAGGTCTTGATGAACTGCCGCCGCCGCCGCTTTCCTGGACTCGGGAGTTTTGGTAGCTAAAGTCTTTGTCGCAACATCGAGTAGTGGATATGGTGCGTTGACGGCCATTTAGACAGCAATCGCTGTGCAACTGTACTATCACCATCACACCTGGCCATGCCATGGGCCCCAAACGAAATATCAAGGAGACCGAAGGTCTGAGCAGCATCGCACCAGCCACTTCGGACCCGGCATCCCTTCAACAAGCCGCCGGTCATCAAGCCGTACCTGTATCAGTCAAGCGTCAGAGAGTGTCGAGAGCTTGTGACCAGTGTCGAGCAGCAAGGGAAAAGTGTGATGGGGTCCAGCCACAATGCTTCCCTTGTATCTCCCAGACGAGGTCCTGTACCTACAATGTCAGTCCAAAGAAAAGGGGTGTTCAGACAGGCTATATACGCACACTTGAGCTCACTCTTGGATGGATAATGGAGAACATTGCCGGCGCGGAGGACGCCCTGGGCAATGCTCTGGCTCAGGAGGGCAGCCAGGCGCAAGCAGTCATGACGGGCAAGGCCGCCACCGCAGCAACTCGCCTTCACAAGAAATGGGGGAGAAGCCGAGTACACAAGGAAATAGAACGGCTCCTTTCTGGCGGTGTCGCGCCCGTCCTTGATTTGGATGGGCGATCTCCCTCAGTAGACGCAAACGCAAACAACACGGATAGCTCGGTAGACACAGGCAAGAATATTGCTCCGGAGCCGCCAGACCTGCCAACTCGCAACTCTGCAGCAGGCCCTCACTTGGCAATCACCCCGGAACATACATTAGCAGACACCCAAAGTCCACGAACAATGTTACAGAATTACTCATCCGGACCATCATCCAACACGCCCATACCCACTCGAACTCAGTTACCTCCGGAGCATTGGCGGTTATTGGACATCTATTTTTCGTATACACATTGTTGGCTCCCCATTCTCGAGAAGCAAGCATTGTTTCAAACCTCGTATCGCTACACAAAAGAAGGTCTTTTGCTGGTTTCAACAGACCCCTCTTCGGCGGCGCATGCTGAGCTTTGGAGTGTCCTCGCACTGGCGTCCTTTCAGAGTACTACGAGTTCACAGTCTCTTGCTGGTGAGGCTGGGAACACCACCCTTTCACATCATCAGATCTACAATACGGCCCGCGGGCTGATCCCCTCAGAATGCGAAAATTTTCAGATCAACCATGCCCGAGCACTTTTGCTTCTAAGCCTTGTCAACATGGCCCGAGAAAATCGCACTGATGCATCGCTGTTACTTGGGTTCGCCATCAGGATTCTATTGAACCTGCACTCGAGCGAGGCACCGTCGGCTGGGAACACTACCAACATCGAGGCAGCACTGATGTCATGTTTCATTTTAGAGACTACTTTGTCTATCGCTTACAAGCAACTGCCTCACTTGCGAGCCGAGGATCTTGCCAGATTTCCTTCCATACCAGAAAGTGGGCTGGACCAGTGGTGAGTTGACATCCCAGCAGAAGAGTCCTAGATGGATCGGCTAACATTTCTGGATGCAGGGAGCCATGGTCGCCATGTGAAGGCTTTGGGAGCAAGTCGGTCGATTTCCGGTCATCACGGAATCCTGCCTTTTGCGTCACTACGTTCAACCAACTATATGCAATCCTTCTTGTGGTATCTCAAAGGGTGCTGGCAGAAAGACGGGGGGTTTTCTCAGAGAACCAGAAATCTTCCTTCAGTGCGCAGTTGCAACATGCTATCGAATCCGAGACGCCATTTAGGGACTTCATTCTATCCGAAGCCTGCCAGCCTTCCTCGGTTCCAACCGCCTACATTATCCGGATTTTATATCTTTGGGCCATGCTGCGCAATTCCAGATCTTGCACCGAATCTCTGGTCTCGATGCTGACAGAGACTCTTGAGCATTATGGGAACAGTTTCCACGCTGGCACCATGCCTCCTTTTCTACTCACAAGCCTCCGTTCCATGGCAAATGAAGATTTTCTGGCAGGTTTCGGAGAACGGGACAGAGAGCGATTAGTGGAGCTTGCACTGCGGTACTCAGCCTCTCGGTCAACCAACGTTTCAAATATGCCCGGAGCCCATTTCATTCCAGTTCCCATTCACCAATCGATTATAGGACGTGACCACACAGCCAAAGCTCCTTCTTCACTCGCCTCGATGGTTTCAGGCTCAAGCTTAGCCCCATTGCCAGCCTCAACTCCGAGTCTATATGGGGATGGCCGAAGAATGAGCAATGCTTACGACCAACAATTCCAGCATCCCTCTGCCACCGAAAACCTGCAGGGGGGTTTTGGGTCAGTCATGGCTTATGGTGTACCAAACGTCGGCATGGGCATGCATCATTCCCATGCTTCGTTGGGCTTTGGTGGTCCTGACTACGATGCTCTTCTGGATGATATGGCCGCCACCGACTGCACTGATTCCATCGAGGTTGACCCTCAGTTTATGATCAATCTGGGATATGGGCCTGGATGCGACACTTCGGAGGTGTTCAGAAACAGATTCGACGGATATGAATAAACTTGGATCGGAAACGAGGGGTGGAGGGGAATAAGAACGAGCAGTCCCATTGAGGATCTTAAGCTCATTCAGAAATTCTAGAGTAGGGCTCATATGAACGCCATCCACACTAGACTCCACGGGACCACTTGATTCCTCCTGGGCACTTATTTCACTCGCCACTCCCCAATGCCCGGATGCAAGGCTTCGTGAATTCAAAAACCATGCACGGTGGTCCAGGAAGACAACTCGTCCAAGCCAGAGCGGGCCCATAAATATTACCATACAACACGTCGCCGTTAAGAACTGCAACCGCCTGGGCCCAATTAAGATCACAACAAAGTCCGAATGATAGCTAAATACAATGAAACCAAATCTTATATACAATACCATGCCTGTCTGTTATTTTTAACAACGCATAATCTTATCATCATACAATAGGCTTCAGCCTACGCATTCGACAGCTCCGCTAGCCTGGCAGCAATAGCCTCCTTGACCTGAGCAACAGGAAGCTCGCTGGCGTCAAGACCAGTCCAATATTTATCCTGGTTCACTTGCGTCAGCCAAAACGAAAACATCAGTACGGAGCGGGACAGTCCTACCTGCTCAATCCCTTGCCAGATCATGGCCTCTGTTCCCAAAATAACCTGCCATCCTTCCTTCTCCGCGATGGCGCCAAGCGCAGTAAAAGGACTTGGGTTGTAACACATCTCCAACATTGCCCCCTTATGGTCCTTCCCCAGCATCACCTCAATGATCTTCCTCACCGTCTTCTCACTCTCCGTTACGGGGGCGAAATCAGGGATACACGCCACGATCGCTCCAGGGCCCTCGAGCCGCTCGGCTTGTTCCACACTCTCGACATATACCAACTTATCACCATACCCACGTTCTTTGCACTCTTTCATGACGGCCTCCACTTCACTGGGGTCTCGGTTGACAAGGTAGATCTTGGTGGCTTGGAGATACTTGTGCAGAGCATACACGGCCGATCTGGCAGCGCCACCTCCACCGACAACCATGGCGGGGCGGTTCTCATACACATCGGCATTGGGAACGTTTTGGACAAAGGACTCGCGAACACCGATCACGTCGGTGTTGGCTCCGCACAGGAGACGACGGCCCGGGGTGTTGGGGTCGTCACGGAGGAAAAGAGTGTTGCAGGCACCGACGTCACGGCACTCGGGTGTGAGGTAGTCGAGGTGAGGGATGATAGCCACCTTGTTTGGCATGGTTACCGATGCGCCTGGGAGATAAGGGGCGTCAGTGAGATGGGACGATGGGGTCTGGGATCGGTGGGTGGCACGGAAAGTGCGGGCCAGGTGCTGATCATGATTGGGATGACGAACCGTAGAACTTTGGGTCTTGGACAAGGTTCAGGAACAAGTCCATGTCGTCCGAATCGAGACGCAACTGGCCCCAGTTCAGGCCGAGACCCTGGTAGACTACATCGTGAAGCAGCGGGGACATAGATGCTGCCAGCTTTTTGCCGAAGAGGAAGCCATGTTTGGTGAGATTTTGAATACGGGGGTCGAAGGACAGTTGGAGAGCTGGGGCCTGTTGCTGCAACAGCGGTGGTGTAATGGTTACTGTGGTTGTGGTTGTCATCTTGATAATGCGGCCCTGTCTTGCGTTACACTAGGCTCGGAAAGAGGCGGTATGCAGGCGCAATGCAAAGTCGTTCCAGAAGCTCAATGTGTGATTGGATACTTGGAGGCGGCGTAAGAGCAGCGGTTCGGTCGTAGGCTCAGTAAGAGGAGGCGGTGACACGGGCGTGATGTTTACTCAAGATAAAGATAGAAATGGACTTGGTGTTGAGGTACTTATTAAGAGGATACGCCTTGGATAGATAGGGAGTGAACTACGACGGTGGGATCTACAATCACGGAACGACATTTACCCCAGAGTCTTGATGAAGCCTTCGGGTTCTGGGCTTAGCATCCTGCATAACAACCACGGCCATACCGGTATGTTTTCTTGTCTCCGCGATCGGTGGAGCACACTCGGGTAGTGGTGGGCAACGGACCCAGGACGGTGGAAAGCCGATTCCCTACCTTGCGGCAATTGGCAATGGGATGGTGGTCGTGGTGGTGCAAGGTGGGTGGCACAAGAAAATGCATCTGAGCATGAGCGGTGCATTTTCATCCAAAGGCCAGGCAGCGTAAAGATTTATCCCTTCGTTAGGAGTGGCCAACTAACGTCTAGCCCCGCAGACTCCACACTTGACGTCGGTTCGTTCCCATTGGCCGGGTCCAGCTTGTAAGTGCTTGTGACTCGGTGAATTCACACGAGCATCCACGGGGCAGTGGTTGCTGCTCAATGATTCAACACCGGGCGCTCACACGCTCTGTTTGTGAACGGCTTGGAGCGGGAAGAAGCATCATCCATCTTCCCTATCACCAGGGCCTCAACGCGGACGAGCTCCGGCATTCCGCTACTTCTCGCTTACCTTCGGCCCGGACGCCAACCTGGGCCTTTGCTTCTGCGGCTGCACAATGCCTGCTCGCTGCTCACACAAACGGGAGGGATTACACGTATCTCCCAGCACTGTGCCATCCTAGCCACTCTGTACACCGCTGAACGCCCCCGGTCAGGCTGCCGTGGATGTGATTCTCACCTCCTCTTGCACTTTGCCCGTCAGTTGCTTTTCCACCACCTTGACTTGACAAGTTGACAGTTGACAGCGCTGTGTCATGATCTGCACTCGGCACATCACGCCCGTCACTCACCGTGCAGCCTGACTCCATGTCTCGCGGTAGCCTCTGCCGGGATCGAGCAGTCGACGTGAGACAAACAAGATTCGCAAAAGAAAGCCCCCGGGGAGTCTTCCCGAGAGAAAAAGTTTTCTGATTCAACAGGTAGGACACGGACGGAATGGACCTGCCACGCAAGTTAGCCCCTTATCGCATTCCTTATTTTGACTAGGACCTCAATGGGCTCATCTGAAGTCGACATGATGTGAAAACTCGGGCTCGATGGGGCAGCGTCATCAGAGAGGGCCAAGGCCCATATTTTTATCCCCTCCTGTTTCTTCCATGAGGGGTATTAATACGCTCCTCATCTCCCTCGTTCTCTTCCTCCACCGCTCCTGTCCATTCCAGTCATGACATTTTAATTTTCTGTCTCAGATATTGTCTATATATTCGTCTTCTACCTACTACACCAGCACTCAAACCATCACAATTGTTGACATTACCCCTTTATCAGACATCATCAAAGCAGCCTGACAGGATGCCTTCCAAACTCGCCATCACTTCCATGTCACTTGGCCGGTGTTATGCCGGCCACTCCTTCACCACTAAGCTCGATATGGCCCGGAAATATGGCTATCAAGGCCTAGAGCTCTTCCACGAGGACTTGGCTGATGTAGCCTATCGTCTCTCCGGAGAGACCCCTTCCCCATGTGGCCCGTCCCCAGCAGCCCAGCTCTCGGCTGCCCGTCAAATCCTCCGCATGTGCCAAGTCAGAAACATTGAAATCGTCTGCCTCCAGCCCTTCAGCCAGTACGACGGCCTACTCGACCGCGAGGAGCACGAGCGCCGTCTGGAGCAGCTCGAGTTCTGGATCGAGCTCGCCCACGAGCTTGACACAGACATTATCCAAATCCCCGCCAACTTTCTCCCCGCCGAGGAAGTAACTGAGGACATTTCGCTCATCGTCTCGGACCTTCAAGAAGTGGCCGACATGGGCCTGCAGGCCAACCCACCCATCCGCTTTGTCTACGAGGCTCTGTGCTGGAGCACTCGTGTCGACACTTGGGAGCGTAGCTGGGAGGTGGTGCAGAGGGTGAACAGGCCCAACTTTGGCGTGTGCCTGGACACTTTCAACATTGCGGGGCGGGTATATGCTGATCCGACGGTTGCCTCTGGCCGCACCCCCAACGCGGAGGAAGCGATACGGAAGTCGATTGCGCGTCTCGTTGAAAGGGTCGATGTCAGCAAGGTCTTTTATGTGCAGGTTGTGGACGCTGAGAAGTTGAAGAAGCCGCTGGTGCCGGGTCATCGGTTTTATGACCCGGAGCAGCCGGCGAGGATGAGCTGGTCAAGGAACTGCAGGTTATTCTACGGGGAGAAGGACAGAGGGGCGTATTTGCCCGTCAAGGAGATTGCCTGGGCCTTCTTCAACGGGCTCGGATTCGAGGGTTGGGTCAGTCTGGAGCTCTTCAACAGAAGAATGTCGGACACAGGCTTTGGGGTGCCCGAGGAGCTGGCCAGGAGAGGGGCCGTGTCGTGGGCAAAGCTGGTGAGGGACATGAAGATCACTGTTGATTCACCAACACAACAACAAGCCACACAGCAGCCCATCAGGATGCTGTCGCTGTCAGCGGCTTTGTAACTAGTTTTTTAGAATAGCATCTACCGGCGTTTTGGGTTTGGAGAGGTGGCGATCTGCTGGAGTAGACAAAGACGGTTTCAAACGTGAATCTATATACAGAAAAGTTTTGTTCCATTATCTCTGAGCAGTTCTCTTCCGCCCTCTTATCCGACACATAAACGCCTTATTCTCCCTCGATCTTCAGGTGTTTCGCCGCAAACTCTATCGCAGCACTGTATCCGTATGCTCCCATCCCACAAATTACAGCCACGGCTTTGTCACTCAAGTAGCTATGCGCCCGGAAAGTCTCTCTTGCGTGGACATTAGATACATGAAGTTCAACAAAAGGGATCGCCACCGCTGCGAGCGCATCACGAACAGCAACACTCGTATGTGTCAGAGCCCCGGCATTGATGATGATGGCGGACACTCTCTTTCCCGGTGTGTCGGTTTCTCGCACGTTTGGTCCCCAACCTGCAGTCTCTTGAATGCGGTCAACGATGGCGCCCTCGTGATTAGACTGGAATGTGTCAATCTCGACGCCCAGTTCGTGGGCTTGTTGGCGTGCTTGAGTTTCAATATCTTCGAGAGTGGTTGAGCCGTAAATATGAGGTTCTCGTTTGCCCAAGAGATTCAAGTTGGGGCCGTTGATGAGCAGGACGCGACGTGACATGGTGATTATGTGCGGCTGGCGGTGTGTGAGGATGATGTACTTGGTTCAAAGCCAATTCAGGGGTTCAGGAGAAAGATAGAGTTCGGGCAGTAAAGACGTCCAGGGTTGCCATCAGACAAGGCATCTATGACACCAGAGGTGACTTCATATATATTTTACGTGCATGTACCAACCCAATTACCGTATCTCATCTTCGCGAGCCTGCTGATGTCTTTTCCCAATGCTCCAGCAACGGTCAGGAGGAGTGCGGGCTCTTCCTGTCTCCGTGCTGAGACCACCGGTACACAACACACTCGAAAGCACTTTGCCGTTGGTTCACGGAAATACAAACTGTAATACTGGCTAATGATTCTCCCCCAGGTGTGAGGTCGTCAGCATGAGGAGTGTAAACTCGATCCGAGGCTTTGTGCCAAGCCAACGATGGAGGATCCACAGCTGACGGGTAAACACTTATCCAACAATTACCCCCCCGGAACCCTTGTGGCCACCACTTCGGCTCAGACAGCGGGAGACCAGTGCGGAATTCATTCCACTGTCTATCACCGAGGAGCGTTATTCGGATCTCTGGAAAGCAGATCAACTCGCGGGGTAATATATCGGGGTATTGGGCTGCATACATACACAGGCAAGAAATGGAGAATAGGTAGTGTAGGCCCCGTCTCAAAATCCGGGGAAGCTACAGGGGTCTTCCACTTTGGAACCCCTTGACCGATCAGAAAGTACGTCACAGCATGGGGGACTGTGGATATTCTTCTCGGCTTGATGCGGTTCATGTTTGATGGGGCGGAATCTGTACAGGAGGGCCCAGTTGCTGCTCTGAAGTGTTTTGCGCCGTTGTGACTGTAGGATTCTTCCTCGACTTGTTTCTGTTTTGCATTCTCTGGACCTCGCTTCAGAAAAAAACAAGATAGACAATTCAACATGACGCCGGTAATGCTCACCGAGCAGGAGCTCGATGAGATTTACACCTTTGCTGTCCAGCTTGGCAAAGATGCAGGCAAAATGCTTCTCGAGGCTGCCCAGCTGAGATTTACTGGCACTCAAACAGCCGATTTGGAGGTTGAGGAGAAGGATAGTTCGGTAGATATCGTAACCAAGACAGACGAAGGTGTGTGTGTTTTGGTGAGCTAGGCAGTCCATGAGCACAGAACTGACCTCATCAGATGTTGAAGCCTTCATCAAATCTTCCATTGAGGCGAAATACCCCCACCACAAGTATGTTCACAGAGCCAGTCCGTTTGCCTGAGGCGTCTAACGTTCTGCTGGCAGGTTTATCGGCGAAGAGACATACTCCAAAGGCGCGTCCCGCTCCTACCTGGTCTCCGAAACCACACCCAGCTGGTGTGTCGACCCACTAGATGGAACGGTCAACTATACGCACCTCTTCCCCATGTTTTGCGTCTCTATCGGCTTCATCGTCGCCGGTAGGCCCACCATTGGCGTAGTCTATGCGCCATTCCTTAACCAGCTTTTTACCTCTTGCCGGGGCAGAGGTGCTTGGCTTAACGAAACCCAGCGGCTTCCCCTGATTAGGAACCCAATACCACCCATGCCAGCGGACGCTCCAAGTGGCTGTGTTTTCTCGTGCGAATGGGGCAAAGACAGAAAAGACAGACCCGACGGCAACCTCTACAGAAAGGTGGAAAGTTTTGTGAACATGGCAGCGGAAGTGGGAGGAAGAGGAGGAAAGGGTGGCATGGTGCACGGCATCAGGAGTCTAGGGAGCGCAACCATGGACCTCGCCTACACGGCCATGGGGGCGTTCGATATCTGGTGGGAGGGCGGATGCTGGGAGTGGTAAGTTTCTGTTCCAAGACTTGTGTGGTTGAACCTGGGCGCTGACAGCATGGACAAGGGATGTGGCGGCCGGTGTTGCTATCCTCCAGGAAGCTGGTGGGCTAGTCACGAGCGCCAACCCACCCAAGGATATAGAGACGGCAGAAATACAGGAAGTGAAGCTGGGAAGCAGACTGTATCTTGCTATACGGTATGGAATCACACCTGAACTTTTGTCCTTTGGCATCCCGACAAGCTAACACAACACAGGCCAGCAGGGCCAAGCAAGACCGAGACGGGGAGGGAGGGGCAGGAACGGACTGTTCGAGAAGTATGGCGACGTGTGAAAGCATTGGAGTATGCAAGGCCGGGAGCGTGAACCTGGCAGTAGATATAATAAACACGAAACTATAATTATTGCCACAAATATAGATGGGCTGAGTGGTATTTATCTCTGATGCTGAGGTGTACCAACAACCTCGACCAGGTATGGTCCCAGACCTGGTTCTTATCCTACGTGGGAGTCGAACATGTGGAGGGAGTGAAGAAACTACGCTATGAAGCCCACGCCCACCTTTTTCATATCGGTTTCATTGGAAGCATTTGGTGCCAGAGCACCACGGATTGCAACCCAGGCCGCCCTTCGGCTTACTGACCATTGGCGGACCACTCAAATTCAAGTTCGAGACAAAAGAGCTCGAGGGAGTGCACCCTGTCCAAAAAGTTAACGGCAGCTGCTGTAACAATGTGTCAGTCCTGGCGCAGCTCTGGTAGTAAAATGGCCAGTCCTTGTTGGTTTCCCTGATCATACAAACTACCTGAAGTAGTTGTCCATCAGTCTAAGCCCGGGAAAGCCACACTCCTCGCCTGGTTACCCTTTCCCTTTTTCTGCTTCTTGTTGGATGATTTTTGCGGGCGTTCGTCCTCACTGTCATCGTCAGAGTCAGAATCGCTCCGGGCCGGTCTCTTGAAGCCAGTGGCTTCCGCCTCCTCCTCTTCCTCTTCGTCAAGGTCGTCGTCTCCAGATTCAGCCCAAACCTTGACCGTTCTGCCGCCGCCACTAATAAGCCTGTTCTGGTAGTCAAAGGTTAAGGCAGAGACCCCCTCGACCTCATCGTGTTTGAGCACAAACTGCACCTCGCGTCTCTTGAGGTCGACAATACTCAGGCTACCATCACCAACACCAACGATGACCTTTTTGCCCCAGCCAAGCTCGTCGGGAACGCGAACAATGGCATCCAGACTCTCGCCGTCCTTTTTAGTCCGGCCACCAGCAACGTTGATACGCTCCTGCTGATCGTCCCAGGCGCCGCGGTCCCACAGCGTCAAGATTCCATTACCGGTGCCAACTGCCACCACAGCATTGCTACGCATCTTCTTAGGCCCAAGACCGGTCGGGATGATGGTGGAGCAGAGCAGTTCGTCTTCTTGGTCTTCTGAAGTCGCGACAATTCCGTGCCTAAGGTCGGTGACGGCAAGCGTGGTGCCTCCGGTGGAGACCCACTGTTTGGGAAACCCAGAGGTGCTCTCAGCCGAGGCAGGCAAAGGAGTAATGCTGGAGATGTAATCGGCGTGCGGCACATGCTTTCGCACTGGCTTAGGATTCAGGCTACCGTTTTCGCGCAAGTCGAAGATGTAGAGGCCGCCAGAGTCAGTACCGAGAAGGAGGGTCTGAGGCGACAGGACATGGAGGATGGCAGGGCAATCGGTCGTGCTTGTCGCGCTGTTGCGGGGAGGGAGGCCAATCTTGGAGATGACATTGCCGGTCTCGGGCGAGAAGTGCTTGACCACGGAGTCGGTGCCGGCAGAGTACATGGCTGGTCGCAACGAAGCAAACAGTCAGTCTTGAACCAAAAACACAGAGGCAAAGTTCGACTGGCTGAAGGAAGAGGAAACTGACCTGAGCCATCATGGCTGTATGCGAGATGCCGGCAGCTGCCCTTGTGGCGGCGGGTGCTCCAGATACTCTTAATCATACCGCGTCCGCTGCTGGTGCTGGTCCGGCGGCCGCTTTCATCCTCCTCGTCGTCATCGTTCGGCAGGCGAAAGGTCTCAACTTTGCCGCTGGCCAGGCCGACTGTGAGCAGCGGCTCGGACGGGTGCAAGACCTGAGTAAACAGATCCGCTGAGAGCGGAAGAGTGCAGAGGTTTTCCAGCATGGTATGGGAGATAGTGTGCTAAGGTGTGATCCTCACAGTCGCAAAAACAATGCGGAACTTGGATGCCATCGCGACCTTTTTGAAGCAGCCAATCGCGAAAAATTTGGAGCTCCGGGGGTGGCTTTAGTAAACACTGGCTTGGCATTCTGTGTGGAGTCTGGGGTTCAGTGGGGGTCCAAAGCAAGCACAGACCAGTTTGTGACATGAGGAGGGGGGCTGTTGATTTCGTCACTGCTGTCCTGGACCAAGTTTCCCTCTTTGCCTTTCCGCCTCTCATCCAACGACCAGTAGCTGCTGTCCCACGCGGCACATGAAGCATATATGGGAAAGATAACCTACCTCTAGCTAGCAATGTAGTATCTTCCCCAATACAACACCTGCCTCGTTCTCTCAATATCACCTTCCATCCCAGTCGCCAACTCCAGTTCCAGAACTGAGAAAGAACGTGGGCAAAATGAAAACCAGCTGGTACATTTTCTTGTGTTGCCTATCTTTCGCAATGGCGCTGAATCTGACAGCCAAGCGGCCTTTGAGATGCATCATGTACTACACCGGGTATGTCCCCCATTGACAACCTAGACTCTATCAACCAACTAACCGTTTGATCAGTCAACATCCAGTCACGCCTCCAATCGATCAATTAAAGCACGTTACCCATGTTGCTGTTGCCTTCATGAGTCCCGGGGTCTTCAACGAGCCGGGCCGGATGGATTGGCCCTTGTGGACCACGGTGGAAGATGTCAGGAAGAAATTCCCCAAGGAGGCAAAGGTGCTGATCGCAATTGGCGGTTGGGGCGATACCATCGGCTTTTCAGTGGCCGCTCTCTCAGACGAGACACGGAAAACATTTGCTGAGAATGTGGCAAGCATGGTGAGGGTGACTGGGGCTGATGGTGTCGATATCGATTGGGAATATCCAGGGTAAGCCTTAGTCCCATTATTACACAGTTGGACTCAAGTTCGTCTGACAATGCAGTCAATGTCTACAGAGGCAACGGTGAAGATTACAAACAGGTTCCCAACACATCGAAATCCTGGGAAATTCAGGCCTATCCCCTTCTCCTTGCCGAATTGCGAGCTGCCTTGGGACCAAACGTCATCATCTCGGCAGCTGTACCGGGCCTCGAACGCGACATGCTTGCTTTCACCAGAGAAACCGTCCCTAGAATCATGAGGCACCTTGACTTCCTGAATGTCATGACTTATGATCTGATGAACCGTCGTGACACCGTGACGAAGCACCACACCGGCATAGACCTCAGTCTCGAGGCTCTCGACGCCTACATCGCAGCCGGAGCCGCACCCCAGGAGCTCAACCTGGGCTTTGCGTTTTACGTGAAGTATTTCCGCACCCTACACGAAAAGTGTCTGGATGATCCGATTGGGTGTCCTACCGTCCTTCTTGAGGATCCGTCAACCGGCGCGGATCTTGGACAGGCGGGGGCATTTTCATGGCACGATGCTGTGCCTGAGGATGTGGCAAATTCCTTTACAAGGGCGATCGGTAAGGGGAGGTATGATGAGAAACAGGGAGGGTATTACTACTGGGATGAAGAGGAGGATATTTGGTGGACCTTCGACACGGCCGAGGCCATCAAGAGGAAGCTTCCAGTTCTCGTGGACAAGAAGAGACTCGGAGGAGTGTTTGCTTGGGGCCTAGGAGAGGATGCGCCTGTTTACGAGCGCTTGGCGGCCGTCAATGAGGAGTTGGATAAACGATTGGAAATCAAGGATGAGCTTTAAGTTCGGTATCCTGAAGAGACGAGGATGGGGACGCTGATTGGCATTCTGGCTGATGAGACTATTTTAAAACCCAATTGCTCAAGAAAAGCGCATTATGTCGCGCTGGATGACAAGTACGTTGATCTATTCAGAGCTGCCTTGACAATGCAGTTTCATCATCGCTAAGATTAGCGATGACTCCCACCCGGTTTGCCAGACCCTATTCCTCTCCTCAACAGGAACAAGTCGAGGCAGATGTACAACGCAGCCAAGAGCAGCGGCAGAGCAACTATCCACAGCACAACCACGCTAACCCTCTCTTCCCAGTGAACCTGCCTTCCGCTAAACGCTCGGCTTCCATTCACAGAGGCTCCATCCACAACATGTTGTGACTCTTCATCTCCCTGGTACTCGTGATCTTCGACATCAGTACTCGGGTCGGAACCACGGCGTGCGTCGAAAGTGTGATAATTCACATGTTCATTCTGGTGAAGTGGCAACGGGGGCTCCACATGATCTTCGTCGTTGTTATCTCTGGGCCAGTTTGGCACGGGTGGAATAACAGGCATCAAACTGCCTCTCGAACGACAGTATCCTGCCGTTTATTTTTCAAATTAGCAGAGATCAAGCAAGGAGAGGGAAAATCAAAACGTACGGCCAAGAAGGGGTCCTCTGAGAGGATGTCAACAGAGCGAACTATCCCGCTATGGTCGGATTCATGGTCGGAAGAAGAGGTGGATAAAGCAATGGAAGTAGAGCGGGAGGCAGATCCGGAAGGTGACCGCATCTTTTTTGGCAGCTTCTGGTTGCGAGATCGCGGTTCACCTGTTCTTGTATGGGTGATGTATTGAATGTTTGTAGTTTGGGTGAGATAATGGCAATGGGTGATTTCAAAAGAACCGAGGTGCTCTGTTGCACAGACCGGCAACGCAAAAAGCAACAGTCATAAGAGTGGATGAATTACAATAAACAGAGCATGTTGTGTTTGGAAAGACAACAGGTCTCTGACAAAAGAAGCACCTGCACACCCACATAAACCCAACACCGCACTTGTAAAAATTGTAAGCAAGAATGAGAACACGGACACTATCACCATTTATAGTCATTCAGCAATAATGAGGCCACGAGACACTGGAAAGATGAGTACGGGAAATACCGGGCTGGCAACAGTATGACGGATACACAAGCCCGGAAGTGAATGATTGATTCCGCTGTGCAATGTCCTACTTGAACTATCTTTCTTGGAGCAAAGCCAATAAAAATGTCATCTTCTCTGCCCTCTGTCCCTTCATAAGCCTTACTACAATCAAGCACCATCCCACCCTGGTATGGAACTCAGGATTCGTTGGTCGGGGGATCTAGGGTCAGGATAATCTATTTGATTAGCCAGTTTGCAATGCCCAAGCCGTTGTGTTCCAGCATGAGCAGATGACCATTGCCATAGAGCCCAAAGTCTTCAGGGAACTTGAGGTGCGAGACAGGCATGCCAGCCTGACGAAGAAAAGCAACGGTGGCATAGTCATATTCAGTATGGAAACTTGAACCAGCTGTGACCACGCATTGTGGAATATCTTTGAGGTTTGGTAACTTGCGAACTGGGCCGTTTGCTTCGCCCTGGAGGTAGCACTCGGTTCTCGTGAGTGAGTCTACCGACCTGACAAATGGTATCGGCTGGAATCTTTCATGTTTGGGAACTTCATCGATATATGCAACGTCCTGAAGAAGCTCTTCAAAGCTACTGGGAAAGAGAGGCGGAGGGACAAAGCCCATAGGGATGTCGGATAGCCCGTATGGTCGAATGCATGGGAAGGGGAGGCTCTGGGGAACCGGAAAACGCGGCTTGAATATTTGCTTTCCACCATCGTTAACCCATCCATTGGTGAATGGTGGACCGGTTGGCTCGATAGCAACTATGGTAGCAACCAGATGAGGTGCCTGATCAGCTGCTAGCCATGAGATTGTTGCACCGCTCCCATGACCAACTAGGATTGCCGGGCTTGGAAATTTCTCCAAGAAACGCATCAGGGACCGGACGCCACTCTATTGCTGCTCCTGTGGGTCAAGATACTCCGGTACCATACGCGCGTAGGTCCTTTCAAATATCGGTCTCCTGGTTCGCCAGTCTGTGAGCATATTGTTGGTCAGCTTTGATGGACCGGTATTGGGCTCCCTGGGACCTGAGAAGATACATACCCCGTCCACCATGCAGTGGGACTGTACAGACGGCCAATATACTTCGTGTGATTGGCTCCGGGGAGCTGTGTAGTATCTCTGAAGCTCGTCTTTAGACAGGGTTTTGGTGACGCATCCAAAAGATTCATGGCCAGCTGGTTGCTCTGGGTGGCCGCAGCCATGGAAAGGGCGATAGAGTACAAAAGTGAAAAATCTGGCCGCGCAGAAGTGGAAGGCCCATCCAGGCTCGCCATCAGCTTTCCACCCCCAAATGTCTCCAGTTCTGTGATCACCGTGCACGAACACAACTGGATTGTAGTATTTGACTGCTTGCGGGGGGAATATCACAGCTCCAATCTTTTCTGCGCGTGTGGAATCGGCTTCCAAGGTCGATACTCCCATTGTAAAGTATCAGTGATTGCTACTCAAAGAAGCGAGGTATGAAGATGCGAGATTGTGCGTCAACATTCGAAGAATGAGAATAAAAGTTACTTAACAGCTTAGCCACGACTGAGCTCTCTATTTGAAGTTGGAGAAATGACGTTCCAGGAAGTTAAGTTGGCAGGAACAAAGGCACGAGTGGCAGATACTGGGCCAGGAGCAACTGAGCGTCTCCCGCCTTCACACAATGAAACCTGGAATCCTGACAATTTATTAAAACATAACACTCCTGTGCCTTTCTTTGGAATTGACAACAAATTAATAATCATCCAACGGCTGTTTCTCCGAGTCTGAAGCCAGTGGGCTGACCATTTGAAAACCCATTCAACAATCCTCTAGGTACCTATCTACTTAGGCAAGGTCGGAGTGCACAAGCAGCCCGTCATTGATTTCGTTGGTCCCAATAGACTGGTTTGATATGCCCATTGTTCAGGGGACTCCAAATGAGCCGCATGTTCTAACTATGCTAGTATCATTGCCAGTCTCCAGTAGCCAAACCAATACCCCCACCCCATTTGAAGCTTTTGACATCAAAATTGACAACCACCCCAGAATGATCTGGAAATATCAACAGCCAAGCCCCCAACGTACCAGGGCAGAGCGCGCATCACACCATCCCCATCTCCACATCGACTGTCGACATGGTTGGGTACCCCAGACTCTGCCACGTTTTCCAAGACTGTTTAGCCCTGCCGAGAACATGCACCGAACCCACCCCTGTTGTGGACAGAAAGGTACCACTCACAACTTCATCTTGCTCTCTCAAGGCGCCCGACCGACATCGAAACAACAGGTAGGTGTGGAGACATGGTCGATATGTCCCTGAATAGAGATACTTAGTAGGTTCTTCAATGGCTCAAGATGCATAACAAAGCACCTCAGCAATCCCTATCTTTTTGTTCACGATGTGACCCCCGAAGGTGTGCTACGCCGCAAACCGGCAACCGGCTGCCGGGGTTAGGTCCCGCACCACCACCCGAGCCTCCCGATAGGCTCGGCTTGACCTACCGAGATTGGCGGCCGAAACTGATACACCCCATGCTAACATCGTGGGAAAATCCACTGTTTGGTCCCCTAATTTGGTAAAGACCTTCCCCTATCTTGGGGGTCGGCTCCACGAGAGGTGACACTGGAGTGGCATACATAATGCGTGCCATTCCCGGTTCACCATGTCGAGGCAGGCTGGAGATAGTCCTTCCGTCTGTACACCACCCACACTCCTTTGAAACAGCTTTGCCCATTCACAGTCACTCCTTTATCTATTTTTCTCTCAGTTTTTGGTTGTAAACATGTGGTTCCTGCGCAACGACGTCGTCGCAGCCGTGCTGCTCTTGGCGCCCTTTTCGTTGGCTGCCCCTACCGAGTATAGCAAGAAGCTGCCTCAGTTCGCTACCATCATCAACCGTCGCCAGCTTAATGCCAACAACGCTACCTATGATTTCATCATCGCGGGTGGCGGTATTGCTGGCCTGACCCTTGCCGACCGCCTGACTGAGGACCCGAATGGTGTGTTGTCCGGACTTCTGTCTTGTCTCGCTATGGTCTTCTAACATCACCTTTACAGTCAAGGTCCTCGTCATTGAGGCTGGGCCCATCGACCCCGGTCTTGAGGGTATCCAGGTGCCTGGCTCATTCTCGCCTTGGTATTATTTCTGGCCGAATCTCTTGACCGTCCCTCAGACAGCTCTGAACAACAGAGTGATCGGGACAGTCAGCGGTCAGGTCCTTGGTGGTGGAAGTGCGATCAATGCCATGGTCTATGTGAGAGGTGACGCAGACGATTACGACGCCTGGGGTTTCATGCAGCGCCGTGGCAACTCTTCGTTTTACGGCAACTCTTCAGTGAGCTCGAGCATGAGCTGGAACACTATGCTGCCTTACTTCCTGAAGAGCGAGAACTTCACAGCACCCGATGCTGCTTATGCTCTGGAGGCCAACATCACCTGGAACCCCGCTGTTCGAGGTACCTCGGGCCCTCTCAAGTACACCTACCCTCCTTACTATTTCCCCGGCGCCGCCAACTGGTGGAATGCCGCGCAGTCGGTGGGACTTCCTCCCGTCGATGACCCTCTGTCTGGAATCAAGAATGGTAAGTCCGTTCAGCTGTTGTCTGGGTGCAAAACATACCCAAAAGTGAACTAACGCCGTCTTCCCAGGTATTTTCCCCATTCCGTCAGTACTCGATGCAGATACCATGACCAGGAATTACGCCAAGATCAACCACCATGACAGGGTCAAGCAAGCCCGTCCTAACTACCACGTCCTCGCTGGCAACATTGTCGGCAAGGTCCTTTTCGATCCTAGCTGCAAGAAGGCCATCGGCGTGGAGTATCTCCCGACCAGCGGCGGGGCGGCCACCAACGTCTTTGCCTCCAAGGAAGTCATCCTTGCTGCCGGCGGCATCAACACCCCCAAGATCTTACAGCTTTCTGGCATCGGCCCCAAGAAGCTCCTCGACAAGTTCGGCATCAAGGTGGTCTCCAACCTGCCCGGTGTAGGCCAGAATCTCCAGGATCAGCCCACTCTCACCGTCCCTTACACCTTTACAAACAACCTCACCCCCAACTCGGGTTCTCTTATGGCCAATGCCACCTACAATGCCGAGCAGCGTGCTCTTTACGATACTGAGCGCAAGGGTGCATACACCATCATCAGCTCTCTCTCCACCAACATCGGCCAACTCTCCCTCAAGCAGGCCACCTCCGACTACCAGGCCATCATCGCCGCCGCCCGCGCCGCCAACCCTGCCGACTCTCTGCCCGCTGATGTCGATGCTACCGTTCTTGCCGGCTACCGGGTCCAGCGCGAGGCCATCCTCAACCAGTTCGAGGGCGACGTCGGCGTTGGAAACCTTCACTGGGGCACCTCCGACAACGCGCTCGTCTACCATCTCAAGCCCCTCAGCCGCGGCACCGTCGAGATTGTCACCACCGACCCTCTCGTCAACCCCGCGATTGACCACCGCACAGCCACCGACCCTATCGACTTTGCCGTCTACACTGCCCTCTTCCGCAAGAACAGGGAGTTGTTTGCCGCCCCTGACATGCAGGTTCTCGGCCCTGCCGAGGGCGCCCCTTTTGCCGCTGCCACGACTAACGAGGAGATCATCGAGGTCATGCGTGACCAGATCAACCCCTCGAATGCTCACCAGTGCTGCACTGCCGCTATGTTGCCCAAGTCCCTCGGCGGTGTTGTCAACAGCGAGCAGAAGGTTTACGGCGTCTCGCGTCTCAGAGTCGCTGACATTTCGTTCTGGCCCATGCAGACTGCTGGTTCTCCTCTGGGGACCATGTATGCGGCCGGTGAGAGGCTTGCTGACATGATCAAGGCCGAGTATGGTCTTGCGTAAGTTGTCCTTGTGTAAAAGTAGTGGGAAGGGAGATTTTTTGTACATCAAGCTATAGAAATGAATAGATCGTAAACCAGCCCGTCGTTTTCCAACCCCGCCTTTCAGCAAACCTTGACACGGCAACTTTGCAACAGAGTACTCTCTAGGACATTCGCAAAGGTAACAAGAGCGTGTGAGGCTAGGATTCATTGCTGTTATCATATTGCTTAGGTGCGTACCAAATGCCTGCGGTTGTACAGTCTCCATACACCCCCCAAACGCCGTTAATGCCGCCGCCCACCACCGCCACCCCTGATCTGTGTAACATCTGTAATGCGTAGATGACTACTACCCCGCGAACACAGCCCAGCCCTCGCTCCGTTTGTGTCCACAAAGGTGTGTCTTGTTGAAATGCGAGGAAAGGCCAGAAGCTCGCATGGTCGGTTTGAATAACTGATCATGTACAATAAATATGGAATCCAGTGAGCAGTGATTTCTAAGTTGGGGTTGTTGTCATAGCAGTGCTGTATCACTCGCTGTGTTGCTCCACGGTGCGAATCAGCGAATCCGAGGGCTTCACTCTCTGGGCCCATTCCCTGCGACGTCAAAGTTAGCAACACTAACCAATTAACGAATACACCTCGGGCAAGAAACTCACGTCCAGCTCCCGTCGTAGACCTTCCTTGTCTCTGGAGAGCCATACTGGGCCTCGTTGAGCGCCGTCTCGAGCACACATGCTGTCACTCCCGTGCCACAACTGGAGATGATGGGTTTTGCCGGGTCAACGCCCTTTTCCTTGAAAACCTGCTTCAGCTTGTCTACAGGAAGGAAGGCCTTGGTCTGGGGATCCAAGACAGCGTCAAAGGGAATGTTGATGGAGCCGGGCATGTGTCCCGAAGAAAGCCCCGGTCTTGGCTCAGGGTCCTTGCCGGACCAACGGCCATATGATCTCGCATCCAGAATTTGGACGCCCTCAGCGCCCTCCTTGTTGTAATCAAGAGCTACCTCACGCACATCCTCAAAGTGTGCCACTTTCGCTTCGTCCATTTCGGGGATGGGGTACGTGCCGCACTCGACAGTCCATACATTCCCCGACTCAGTTGGCAGACCCTGTTCTACCCATAACCTGAAGTTGTTCAAAATATGCACCCGTGGGTGGCCAAACGTCTTCAATGTCCAGCCGACTCGGGGCGCACTGAAGATTCCCAGCTCCTTGCTATCGTATACAACCACTGTGTCCTCGTGCCGGATGCCCAGCTCGCTCATGGCCGCAGCGAAGCCTTTTGGGGTTGGGAGCATGTGTGGGTATTCGCTGTGCTTGTCGATCACCTTGTCCAGATCAAAGAACCGGGCTTTTGGAATTCGCTTCTCTCGAAAGACGTCGATACCTGTCCGGCCTTCCGGGTCGTTTGGCAGAAACCACGAGGCACACAGAGGAATAACGCGGGGCTCGGACGAGATGGGCGAAGGAGGGGCCTTCTTGAGGGCTTCGGCAAGTTCTTGGGGAGTCACAAGATAGCTGGAAAAAGACCGGCGCACCCCCGCGGCTTTGGCAGCTGGCTGACGAAGCTGCTGCGAGCCAGATCGAGGCAGCGAAACCCGTAAAGGGCGAAGTATAAAGAGAGAAGCCATGGTGGCAGTGTCAATTGGTGCAGTCGCGGAGGATTGGTCTGGTTCTGGAGGGGGAGATTTGTGCTTGTAGTTGGAGATGTTTGAGCACGATAAGCGAGCGCCAAGCAGCTGCTTAAACACTCGAACGATGCCGGGCTTTTGGCTCGTTCCTGTTCCCGAGAACCTGCTAGGATTCCCTGCACCCGTAGCCGTGACGGGGCCCGGAGGGACGACTGGTTTCCAAGGACAGGCGTTGTCTTGGAGAAAGACAAGTGGGAGAGATGCGTGGTGACGACCCTAGGATTCTGTAGGTGCGGGGTCCAGGACTTGGTTCTTTGTCGTTGAAAGCTGCTTGGGGGGAAGAGGTGGTCGGGGATTTGGAGAGGGAAACTTTTGAAATTCCTGGGGAGGGTCGAGGAGCTTGGGCCACAGCAAGCGCCTAATTACGCCATGACCCACTAACACTTGGCTGCCGTTGCAGGGAGAACTGATAACGGCGGCGCCAGCACCTCTCCCGCTCTCAACATCGGATGAGAGACTCCATAGACACTCCAACAGAGACTACCGACAAATAAAACGACCCTATAAGCCACCGGATTGTTAGACTCGCCGGAAATCTGCCAGCGATGAAGGTCAAGATCAAGAGGTGGAACGCGGTCGCGACATGGCGATGGGATCTTCCCGAAGATGATCTTTGCGGTATCTGCCAGAACCCCTTTGACAACACATGCCCTGCCTGCAAATATCCCGGCGATGACTGCATCCTTTGTGAGTTCCACACAGCCTGCGGCTATCAGCGGAATGGCGTTTGTTGACTTTCTGTGTAACCCAAAGTATCTGGAAAATGCGGACACAACTTTCACATGGTGAGCAGATGGAGAAGCATTCCTGAATGGAGCCGGCGGTTGTACTGATATTGGCTTGCAGCACTGCATTCTGGAGTGGATGAAGCAAGACTCAGCCAAGGGACAATGTCCGATGTGCCGACAGAGTAAGCTCGTGGGTTGCCCTTTCTTGCAGCAATTTGTCTAACATCATGGTAGGGTTTGAATGGGCCGACCAAACGAACCAGACGATGAGGGATGCAGCACAGGCTTTGGCCAGTGTGTAGGTTATCGACTTGTCGGTGCCATGCTAAGTTTTACCTTGGGGCATTTTGCATTGGGCGGCGTTTAAGAGGAAGTACTTCTGTATGGTTTTCATGCTTTCTTCCTCGCCGGTAACATGTACATATATTTACACCCATTTCGGGGTGAGGCTGATAAACTCCTATCATCCCAAGAATACACTGTTTTCAGCTGCCCCCAGACGAGGCGGGCGGGTGGGCCGTCCATCGCCCCGTTTTCAGCTCGTACCCTTGACTTAGCGTCACATGCTTGATCACCAGATAGGCGTGCGTCCAGGTCGGTAGATAAGATAAAGGGAATGCGGCGATCTCGTTGACAGCTCCAACTGCCTGCATTGCCATTGCTGCATAGGTCCAACCCGCAAAGCCAACCTTGGTTTTGTCACCCATCTGTCACCCAGGATTGACCAGTAGTGTTTTGTTTGCCTTTCTGTTGAATACTCCGCGTGATGGATTGAGGTTCTGCCTAGGCGTCTCAAGGCTGCCCATTTCCCCTAACCTGGTCTTCGCAAGCAATATGCCACACCGAAACGCGCTTTCTCTATCTCTCTATCAATTCCCGCTCGCTGTTAGATTCCCATCTAGCCTACCAAGCCAGAACTATAGGCAAAATCAGTCATGACCGGTCCCGCTTTCGAACGACCCAGCTCCGCTGCTGCAGGTTACCACGCCTCTTCCATCCCCCCGAGCCCGCGTCCGTCTGTCACTGGCAGGGCCAGCAGATCCAGTCTACGTCGCGACCGGGATAGCCATGATTCCGGCGCCTATCCACGGCCTGCGTCTGCAGCTCTCTCACATGGGACATCTCATGATGAACCCATGTACCGTCCGCCATCCTCCTCCTCTCCGCCACAACCGCAGCCTGCGCCCCAACCGACATTCTCCCCGCCCTTTGTGCTCCTCACTTCCACCTCGCATGCTTCGAGCAGGCAGACCATTCACCATCCGGCGGTTCGGTACATTTTTGCCGATGACGATCCAGAGATCTTGTCTGCCGAGCTGACGCAGTACCACTACACAAAACAAGACGGCAGCGAGGATAAAACTGGTCCCGGTCACCGTGCCGTCATCATAGATATGGATCAACGAGAGGGCGATATTGGGTTTGAAGTAGCCTGGGCAAGCAGCCTATCGCCTGACTGGGCTGTCACATCAGCAAGCATGGCCAAGATGGACGGCGGCGGCGGGGGACTGGTATTAAAGGTAGAAGGTGTGAGCCTCGAGCCGCCCATATCTTTGGCCGCTTCATCAACAACGGGAAAAATGCAGGCTTCTGAAGTTGGTGATATGCACTCTTCCGGTGCGAGCGGTGAAGGGCAGCAACGCCGTCCCCAGCCAAAACAAAGCCCATCATCGTCAGATGAATATGCAGCGTTGCTCCAGGACTTTGAGAAGCGGATGGCGGTTCTACGGAAGGTGGCTGAGGTGGGTGCAGAGAGACAGCGAATAATGCGGGAGCATGATCATGGTGACATGGCTCCTGAGGTCTCAGCGGGCCATCAATTTGCTCCTACAGTTGAGGGCTCAGACCGCTTGCAAGATTGAGACGAGAGAGATACGAGCGTTTGTAGCTACTGGCTTTTCTGGAGCTGTTATATGGCTTAGGCTCGTCATCAGTTTGAAATGGCATAGCCATTTGCCAGTCATCATCAGAATTGGCGTATGGGGGCCGTTCGGCATTATTTTATATGGGCGGATTAATAGTCCGGTAATCAATACGAAAAAAAGTGTATTAAACCCCTTTGCTATGCTATGACAAAGCATTGGCTTCAAAAGCTATCGTGACCAATGCCATTTTACCTTGGTATCCCATAACGACACAGACTGTGTTAACGACCTATACTCCTCCCTGGAAACAAAACAAATGTATACAGAATCAAGGACAATCCATGCCCCTGGTTTATAACGAGAACCCACCCGGTACCGATTACGACATGCAAATGACAAGCCAACAAGCTTTCCGGGCGCCTCGGCGCAGCTCATCACCAACACAAACATGGATGCGTTGGGTTGAGGACTTGTTAGCAAGTCATCTTCCTATTATTTATGAATTGAGGGCTTGAGAACCCTTTCAAGAGCCATCAGATCCCACATCCCACTCAACAACAAATCGCTTGTGCATGGGTTGATCTGGCACTCTGTTTAGCCGCCTCCTCGAGATCTGCGAGAGTTGACCGCTTGGCTCGCCAGCGAGTTTGACGGCACGAGCATCGTTCATATGAAGATCATCGAAAACGTTTCGTTCAAAGATGCTCCGTTTCTGTTCGGCAGCCGGAGTAGGGGCAGGAGTAGGGGCAGGGGCAGGGGCGGCGGCCGGAGCGGCCGGAGCTGGGGCTGTCTGTCTTGTTATCATCACATAGGCCACGACAGCCACAACGATAATGACAATAATGGCGACTAGTCACTCTTGTCAGCACCAAACTTTCACCAAGGGGGCATGTTTTTCAGGGGTGGCAACGTACCGCAGATGCCGAGGCAAATCCACTTCTTCTTGCGCGTTTTCCTGGCGGTTGTTACGGCCACCACGAGCTCGTCATTCGCCTTGACCATATCCTCTGCGGCCTGCTCGGCGTGCTGGTCGATCTGCATGACGACCGCTTCTTGCTTCACCAGCAACTCTTGCATCTCCTCCATGAGCTCCACAAGCTCGTTCAACCTCTTCTCCACTTCCAGCATCTCCTGGTGGCGCTGCCGCACTGCTGCCAGGACAGAGCTCGCCTGACCGGAGCGGTTGCTTTGCATAAGTGCCTGCGAGAAGACGGCGGGCTCGCTGTCCACCATCCGGCGCATGTCAGCGTCGCTGATGTCGCCCTTCACGATGCGGATTTGACGTTCTGTCTGATCTCGTATCCTCTTCCTGTTCTCGCCCTCCAGCGACTGGAATTTTTGAATGGCAGCCTGAACCTGTCGCTCGACCAGCCCGACCTGCCTGTTGTTGCCCCCTAGCTGGTGGTCGTCGGTCTTGACGTCCCGAACACGGTCCTTCAGCGCCCT
This sequence comes from Podospora anserina S mat+, assembly GCF_000226545.1. NCBI lineage: Eukaryota > Fungi > Ascomycota > Sordariomycetes > Sordariales > Podosporaceae > Podospora > Podospora anserina. The sequence continues at coordinate 242,456 of NW_001914847.1, forward strand.
GAACCGGTCCATGATGTTTGCCGTTAGAGTATCGATTTCATCTCGGACGGCCCCTTGGTTTGTCGCACCCGATAGCTTTACCTGGAGATTGGAAAACTTGTCTAGAAGGGCTTCGAGGCTGCGAACATCGTTGCTGATTTCGGAACATTTTTGGAGGATCGAACTCTGGGTTGGTCTAGAGGAGGATGTGGGGAGCGAGTTCATCTCGACATTGGCTATCGCGCCTTTGGGGTTAGAAAATCAACTTGTCCAGCAAAGGTCGTAGCTGCTCAGAACTCACCCGCATTACGGTCGTCGAAAGGATTGCTGTAGCCGCTGGGGCTATTTCCTCCACCATATCCGCCCTGGCCGTAGCCGCCGCCGCCACCACCTTGATTATAGGGGTTGCTGTTTGGGTTGTACCCTGCGTACTGAAAACAAGCAGTTTGGTCAGCAATCTGTCTCAACAGCAGTAAGGAACTGCAAAGAATGTTTCAGGGGCACTGTGCTTGGCATACTCGACCACGAGGGCGTATGAGACATGGAGAGTTCTAGAGCATCGGTTCCCAAGTTCATAAATGGCAAAAAGTGACAGCATATACTCACACTCATGTTGTTTGTTGTGGGAGCGCGAAGAGCCTGCTCGCAAGGGCTATGGGGAAAGTGGAGGGGGAGGGGAGCGCGGTGGGAGGCGCTCGGTACCCTATTCGCGAGTGTAATGAGGTTGGGTGTGGTGTGGTGTTGACGGTGGTAGTAGTCTATGTAGGATGATATTGCTGGCACAAAAGAAACCACGCTGGAGGAGAGGGTATCGAGATCGCGAAAATGAACAGGGAAAACACAAGCGCCAAAAATTGAAAAGAAGTTCAAACAGGGGACAAAAAACGGCGGTGGGCACGGCTGTGTTAATGAATGGTAGCTTTTTCAGGCGAAGGCCATCAGACACAAGAGGAATCTCAGGAGGTCGGCCCAAACGAGGTTAGCGGGTTTGTGGCGCGGTCTCACGTTTGCTCGCAGAACAGCCGCTCGCTCGCGTCGGGATCATGAACCCCTGCTCTGGAACTGTTAAAGGTTGCAGTGGATCCTACACCGAGTACCTACCTTTGCCATGTTCCTTTCTCGCAACGGCAATTGTATGAATATGCATGGGATGATTGGTGGAATAGGCTGTATGTAATAACCAGCACCAGATGTCCCGGACGGCCATTCCCCAGGTCAAGGTCTGAATCGAGTGCGAATCACGGTCAACGACTGGGTCTCGATTCTCGAGGGGATCACCGGTGAAGTGGGTCGCTGATTTGAAGCGCTTGGCTGGTTACGAAGAGCCGTCTTGGCAAGAAGCAGCTTAAATCCAACGCAGGCCGGGGCAGGCTCGGCAGCAAAAACTGTTTCAGAACGGCGATCGTCAGGCACGTTCAATCGTCAAACAGACATCGGCCCCGTGCTCAGTATGAAAGCGACGACAATGTCACTGTCTTGTCATGGCTCTTTTTGCTGTCCAACCCCTCCAACGAAGCCGGCATCATTCCTTTGATGCTTATCCCAACAGAGCACGCTTCCCGAACCCAACTATAAACACCTGCATGCTGCACGACTCAGCCCCAACTATGGCGTGGGCGGCTCAGTGCCGTTACCCCACCGCGGGGAAAGGAATGGGGAGTGTACAGCACAAGGCCCTCTTGAGGACCGCCGCTTGGGCTCGGGGCCTGGTGTGCGGAAAACAGTCAAGACATCGTGGCCAGGGCGGCCGAGTTTGGGCCTCTTCCATCGGCACCTTTTCGGGTTGCTGCAACATCACAAGCATCTTCTGGCGTACAGACCGAACCTCGATTTACGAAACATGCCTCTGTCAGTAGCTGCAAACATCTAGCTGATTAAACCACCAAACTACTTCCCGCCGCTCTGTAAAGCACTCCAAACCATGCCCAGCCAAGAACCGGTGCCCCCTTTCTCAACGTCAAGTCAGACTACCGCATAAGCAGAGGCATAGCTGACGCTGAAGTCGAAGCTCTTCTTCACCAAATTGCTTCTCTGGTACTGCACAAATTTGAACTTTCCTTTTCCATCAACGGCTTCCAAGGCTGCCATGATTACACCAATTGGATGCCTGCCACAGACAGTGTTGTGGCTATCCTGAACCACCTTGTAGAATTCACTATGCTCACCAGACTCCACGGCATCCATGGCCAACTGGTCCAGCACTTTGATGACATCGTGGATCTCAGGCTCTCCAGAACTGATGCCGAGTTTGCTCCAATCTGGCGGGGTGACGTTCAGGACTTCGTGCCGCACACCCTTGGACCGTGGCGCGTCCATGTCACGAATCGCACCGTCAGAAAAATGAGGTCGGTAGCTGAATCGGGATCCCCAGTGACAGAAATCGGACGAGACGATCCAGGCTGTGGTGGGGTCCTTCAGGTACGAGGACAGCAACTTTCCAAAGGCCTTTTCTTCTTCGGCAGATCCATCGCCCACGAGTATCGGAACTATGGGCGGGTACTTTGTGCTGTCGTCTCCGAAGGTCTGCTGAAGTCTCTTCCAGAGGAACGGAACGTGCATTTCCAGAGAATGTTCATCGACGTCTCGGCGGGCGGGTATATCGGTGAACTTGCCCGTTTCCCTCAGCTCGTTTATCGTGTTCCTATCCACCACGAGGTCCCCAAAGGGTGTTGCATATTTGCTGAATGTGGTTAACGCGCATCCGCGAAGATAATATGTGTGGGACGGTCCGAGAATGAAGACCCGTTTCGCCGCTCTGAGGTCGAGAGCCTTGTAGGCCCAGGCTGCGCAAGGCCCAGAATATGAATAGCCGGCATGGCTTCGAATCAAAGTCAGCATATTGAATCATCTCTCACAAGACACCGGGCTGTTTCTCGCTTACGGAGCTATGATCACTCGGGCGCCAGGCACAGGGAGACCATGGTCATCCAGCTGGTCAGGCACACGGCTTAGGAACCCGTCGAGCTGCGATGACAACTCCTTCTCATCATCATCGTACCAGGATCCAGCATGGCTAGCATCCCGTGTGGCCATGTTGTCTGGGGGCTGAGTTTCAAAGGAACTTTGAAAATAACACAAAGAATCTGAGCTGGTTATCTGAATCGAGTAGCATCGAGGAATGGGAGAAGCAGCTCCTTGCCACATGGACGGTTGGGCTACCACCTAGCTCAGGTGGGGTTAGATAGGTAGGTAGCTACTTGGAGCTCTGCCCCGCACTGACGTCCGTGGTCAGTTGCACTTCATGTCACCAGCGAATTCACAGAGCAAAGCGCATAATAAAGAAAAATCAGGTCTGAGCATGTCTTTTGAATGAAATAACTAGAATGTATCGTCCACCAGAAAACCCTGTCCCAGATCCAGTTAACTCTTGATTGCCTCAAACCACAAACACCATCCGACCAAGAGGTATCAACAAACACCCACAACTTACTCAGACACAGTGTATACACAAATCCACTCCGTGACGCCATGCTTCCCAGCCACTTGAACAAATCTTGAACTAAAGCCCGCCATTTCTCACTCGGCCCATCAGTACACGTCAACACCCTGGGTCCGCCCGCTCCCGTTGGCTGCCCCCCAGTCCCGTCTCCCAGCGCAAGCCAAACATCGCCTGTGCTCCCCAAGATTGCTGACCGAGCAGCTGAAGCATACCGTCTTCCCACACGCTCCGCACGTGTTTTCTCCCATTTCGCCGCCTCCATCTATATCCATCATGATGCCATCTTGATCACCACAGGCATCCGATTCCAGCAGCCCCACGCCACAGTCGTCACATGTTGTTGAAACCACCGCTGTGGATGAGTTGGGCATCGCAATTGGGGATGGCGAAGAGGTCAAAGACGCCTGAGACGACGACGGGCTAGCCACAGTTCGTGTGGGGAGCTTCCAGAAGCTGTGGAGGGAGCGTTGGTGTTGGTCGGGGTGCACCTCTGAGGGAACTAAGGTTGGAGTCGGTTCAGTGACTTGAACTTGGGGCGGCGACGGCGCTTGTTGATGAGTATGTTGCTGCTGTTGTGCAGAGAATAGCAGATTTAGGGTACGTTCTGCGAGATGAAAAAAGAGAGGTAAGTCACTGTGCCCAAACTCATCATGGTAAAACGAATCGGGGGGCTCCTACGGTGAATGATTGCCTCAGGTGGCCTATTATCGCGGAAGCGCTTCCTGGTGCGGCCAGGCATGTGTGAAGAGGTGGGGAGACGGGGCGAAAAGAAGCCGCGCCTAGCCGTATCCATCGCACTGATGGCATCGAAGTTGAAGCTGCTCGCCCGAGGTGGTGATGCAAGGGCTGAGCTAAAGGAGCTCAGGTGCGAGTCGGACCGTTTGCGCTTGATGACCATTTTCACAGATCAATGCATTGACAACTTGGGAGTAACAATGTTGGAAATATCCGTACCCTCATCAAAAGAAACCACACGGACGCTGTCGAGGTTGCTCGAGTGACAAGCAAAGAAAGACGAAACCAGCCATCGAGTTCAAGGGGGTCCAGACGCGACTGTGCCACGACCACACGCGTAAATCTTTAAGTGCATGGTCCGTGCTTTTCGCGTTCGGCTCCCTGATGCAGGTTGGTACATACAAGTAGTGTAGCAGCAAAGCTCTCGAAACCTTCCATCCTTGGTCTCTCACTTTACCGGGAACTTTTCGAGCTTCAGTCTATAAGATTGGTTGGACTTTTGTAGAAGACTAGAAGTTAAATCAGTATTCGTTGCCAAGTTCGTCCAGGCCTCTCCAGCTCTTCGTGGTCGATGAGCTCTTGGCGTCCCGTGATCTGGCGCTGCTGACGTGAGGCCCAATCGAACGCGTCTCTTCCTCATCCCCCCGCACTACGCGTCACTTTTCAACATCCTTTTCACAGCACACCTAACATTCTTCGACGATTGGTACAAATTTTAGTCGATGAACTGAGATGTCTTTGCTAGGTCTTAATATTCTACGCCACCTGATTGACATTTCCAGATGACCTCGGGCGAGTCAGCACAGCAAGCAAAGGAGCCATGCTCTCCAGAGCTTGGACCATTCAAGGACCAAATAGCACGACCTCAAGATCCAGATAGTGAAAATACCAATGCCGATCTTGCCTCGCTAAAGTACTCACTTCTTGGTCCGTCCTTGACAAAGGCCGGCCAGGACAAGGTTGATCAGTCCAAGGTAAACCCATCGCTTCCAAGTCTCCTGATATTGCAGTGCCGAGTTCTGACTACCGGTCTCAGGTCGCCGAAGTTATCTATAATTCTTCCAAAGGTTCCAAGTTCTTCAACCGTGAGGAGGAAAGAGACAAAGCCCTGACGGTCAAGATTGATCAAATCCTCGCCAAAAAGCGACAGTTGGAGAAGCTAGACCTCTCTCGGGAGCTCAGGGCTGCAGATGCGCTGCTTGCACAACTCGAGGCCTCACGTGATCTTACTCAACACATTGTTCATATCGATTGCGATGCCTTCTACGCCGCTGTTGAACAACTGGACCGTCCCGAGCTCGCAGACCTCCCCTTTGCCGTGGGTGGGGGCGTTCTGACAACCTGTAACTATGTAGCTCGGAGATTTGGATGTCGAAGCGGCATGGCCGGCTTCGTGGCAAAAAAGCTCTGCCCTGAGCTCATTTTGCTTCCACTCAATTTCGACAAGTATAACGCAAAGGCTGCCGAGGTGCGAGAGATCCTAGCAGACTACGACCCCCGGTTCGAAAGTGCCAGTATTGACGAGGCCTATCTCAACATCACCCAGTACTGCATCGACCACGGCATGGATGCTGCCGATGTGGTGTCCCAAATGAGAAGGGAGATACATGAAAAGACACACATCACCGTGTCCGCAGGGATTGCAGCCAATGCACGTCTGGCGAAAATCTGCTCCAACATGAATAAGCCTAACGGACAATACGTTCTTCCTCGTGACCGGGTCGTCATCATGGAGTTCATGCGGAACCTCTCGTGCCGGCAAGTCAACGGTATCGGACGAGTTCTAGAGCGGGAGCTTGGTACCATTGGCATAAGCACCTGCGGCGACATTTATACTCAACGACAGTTCATCGAGAAACTTTTCGGTGAGAAGACCTACAACTTCCTTTTGCGGTGCTATCTTGGCCTTGGACGCACGAGCATACAGCCTGCCGAAGAGTATGAGCGCAAGAGTGTTGGAACAGAGCGCACGTTCCGTGACATGGATAATCCGACCCAGTTACGTGAGCAGCTCAGACGAATAGCAGAAGAGTTGGAAAAGGATATGCGGCGGGCTGAATGCAAAGGTCGGACTCTCTGCATCAAGGTTAAGCTACATACGTATGAGGTGCTCACACGTCAAATAGCTCCGCCAAAGGCGGTCTATCTCGCCGATGACTTGTACGACTACGCACTGCCAATGCTGGTGAAGCTTGAACAAGAGGTCCCTAATATCAAGTTACGCCTCCTGGGCCTCCGATGTACCCATCTACTCAGCACAAAAAGGCCAGATACAATGGCCTTTTTTGGGTTCAGACCGAGGAGGGCGGGCTCTGTAGAGACTGGGGAATCTACCAGCCGCATGAATCCAAAGAAAGCCGCTGGCACTGGAGAAGAGTGGGAGGAGTGGCCCTCTGAAGCACGCAACGATGTCCTCCTAGCTGAGCGCGCAGGGAGCAGCTCAGGGGCCGACAGTCCATTCTGGAGACATGGCAAAGAAGTTCTCCCCAACCCGAAGAAGGAAAAACAGCCTGCTGAGGTGATGCAGGAGGAGCTTTGGGACTGCCCAATATGCAACCGACCACAAACGCCTGACGAAAGACAGTTCAATGAGCACATTGATCTATGTCTCTCGAGGCAAACTATTCGAGACGCCATTCAGCAGGTGGCTGCTTCAACCCCTCCACCCGGCAAGCCCAGTATTCCTGAAGCAAAGAAGAGCAAAGATAAGAAGAGAGGAAGGCAGTCAACAGCAGCCGATCCTCGACAGAAGAAGCTTCGGTTTACATGAGAGCAAGCTGTGGTGCGATGGGCAGTTAGCTTTCTACCAAGTGATGATTGGTGGAAAGGGAAGCACAATCTCAGGAAAAGTAGATACCTGCCTTTATAGGAGCACTGGAAGGCTCACACATCCATGTAACTGAAAAAAACATGTGACTATGTCTTGGTTCAAAATAACAGACAGAGCGCCGAAATGCTGACGATTACGATGCATCGTATTTGCCCGAATGACGAGATCTACATGTTAAAAGCAATGTACGGTTCCGGCCTCACTGTCTCGCCAGAGACGAGCTGACTAGGCTTCACTGCTAACTCGACGGTTGCCCCCCATGCTCATCCTAATCTGATGATCCTCCTCCTCTTCCTGCTCAAGCTCCTCACCGGGAAGTCGAACAGCCCTATCTAGGGCGACCGGTAACCCCCTGTGCCTGCCACGAAGCATGACAACACAAAGTAAGAGTTTTGACACGGGATGCCAACCCCCACAGAAGCTGTAGGAGTCGTGTGGTACTCCAACGCTGATGCCAACGCAGCCATACGCCGACACCACCTCGAATATGACGTTGAAAACACTGAAGTTGATGGGATCTGCCATGAAGTTGCTCGTATTGATGGTAACGATGACCAAAATCGCCAGACTTAACCACCAGAGGTCGTGGGCCAGTTGTCCGTGTATCTGCTGGCTGATGAAGCTGATGCGCGACTCGGGCCTCCGGAGAGAAGAAGGTGGTCGAGCCCCAACACCATGCCATGTTACCGTCCAACTAAACGCTCGGTGAAGTGCTGACAGGCCGCCTTGAGGGGAAACCCTACTGGGTGGCGGTCCGTGATGAGTGAGGGGAGATTGTTCTGGATCTGAATCAAGCGCATCATCTTCAACATAGATACCAAGAGACCGCTCTTCATAGACGTTTGAATGTCGCATCGTGACCACCACCGGGTACGCTGATATATACATCATGATCACATACAAGACTTGCAGTCCGATGTATACTGATGGGATGGGAACAACATAAAACCCACCCGAACGTACGGCTACACCCAGTGGTCAACAGATCAGCAACCATGTGCTATAAAAGAGGACTCGGTTCAGCTTACCAATAGCTTGAAACAACCCATCAAGCACGCGAGATCCAGGAGGTATGCTTTCGATAGGTGGGTTGCCAATGTTGAGAACCTCGAAAGCGACCCAGTCAATGCTGTTCAGCAAAACGAGCATAAACAATAGCCACCAAGTGGCGCGAGCGGGAAAGAGGTTGGTATAGATGCGGCGCGGGTACTGAAGAATAAATTTCAAGGTGTCCTTAAGGGGGTTGTACTCCTCCTCTCGTGTCACCAGAGATAACAACCTCAAGAGAGACCAAACAATGAGCCTCAAAAAGACAGGATAGGCCGTATTGCCGGCGAGAATCATCAGCCCCATGGTGACAAGAACAAAGTATGAGTTCTGAAAGGGAATCATATTGGCATCCAAGAGCGACATTCCTGAATTGTTGAATGCCGAGGCGCCGTTGAATATCCCCAGCCACCAGGGGTTTATGCCATTTCTCAGCGGCGGCTCGGCTTGGTTGTTGTTGATCCAGGCACCGAGCGCGATGCAGCCAAGAGACTGCCAGAGGACAAAGTAGACAGGCACAAGCAAGGCAAGGACTTTGAGCGCTCGATACTCGCAACCGCCTAGCTGTTCCCGTTCTTCGTTGGTCAGGTCGTAGAACTGAGCGTTTCTATTGCTGGAACGATGAGTGAGGAAGCTTCGCATGCCAGAATGACACTTTGTGCCCTCTTCTGGCCTGCCATGAGCGAGTACGCTTCGGTATACTGGCTGGTTATCGAGGGGGACATGTTGGGCCGCTGTTGACGTGGCCTTGATCCCATCGTGGACTTGCATGTTCGGGAGATGAGTGTCTACAAAAGCGATATGAGTGGGATTTGTGTTTTCGGAGGCTTCGACATTGATACAAGCTCGACCAAAGTTGGTGGTGGCATCAGCCTCGGGCCGGTTCGTTTGGGGAAGCGAAACGTGCTGGTTATCTATGGAACTCAGTCTGTAAGCTGCGGGTTGGTGCTGGGCTGTGTGCGATGATAGCGATCGCCGAGATGAACGAAAATTCGGTAATCTGCCGAGACTGAGAGCGCTTCCTCCATGAGAAGTTCGTCGCCGGCGCTCTGATTGAATCACATCCCGGAAGCGTTGCTCGAAGGCGTGTTTCCTCGTCATGACCGTCCATATAGACACCCAGATGGAGCTGCCAAATATGATGAGGAAAAAAAGTAGCGACTGCTGCCACGTTGTCAGTTGACTTAGGTTGACTGTGTTCAAGCCAGCTTCCGTCATGGCGGATACAACCAGGAACAAGCTGTCAGTATAGCTGATGCTCCAAGCTGGACTGGACGACCCCCAAAAGACAAGTGACGAGACCAGACAAACGCTGATGAAGTAGGCATAATGGATGGTTATGAAGTTCAACGGCGGGAGCCAAGAACGACAACGAGAGATAAGTACCACGGCCCGAGGGTGGTTTTGCGCAAGTTCACGCCGTCGACGCGACATGGTATGGTGGACGCTCTGATGAGAGCTAACAGCAGCAAAGCTGACGTAGTCGAGGGACAGGTCCGAACCGCATCAGGCTATGCGTCTAGATGTCGTGGGGCTTCGCGGGGACCTGCTTGTTTATAACTGGCAGTGGTCCATAGGTGAAGGGTCTCAGTCTTGTATACCGGGTATCGAAGAGGTATGAAGTTGGAACAGTCCTCACAGACGTTTGCTTACCCACATCATTCCATGTGGAGGGAACGTTATGGACTAACTTTGACGGGAAGGCGCAGCTGGGGTCAACGGTGCCGAGGCGGCTTGCTCGATGAACTCAAAACGTTTAAATCAATTCATCTGATCTTACATGGCTGTCTTGTCAGCATTCTAACCAGCAGATTGCGGGCAGAGCTTTGCACCTATCCGACTGGTAAAGGAGGTACACGCCTTCGTGTCATTTTCGGCTGGCTTGGAAGAGCCTTCAAGCTGATTGCAATTATGAACCGTCAAGGTTACCACACCCAGGCCGAGTTATACTGGGAACAAAGCAATCCTGCCCTGTTTCACTCCACATGAAACGACAGGCCACAAGCCAGCAGTTAGTTCACGACGCCATCAATGAAAACATCGACATTGTCACTGACAAACAAGCCAAGATGAAACAACTGTGAGACTCGATGAACATGGACCGGAACTTTGCATGGCTCTCTTTTTCTTTGTGTATCTCTCAGTGTGTATATATACAGACCCTTGTACAAGATACCGTTTTCTAGAGCTCGTTGTGCTCCTGAGTATCGTCGGTGTCGGCAATGATGGTCTCAACAACCTCAGCCGCCTGCTTGGCGACGCTGGCCACCTTTTCAACAACCTTCGCGCTTGCCGTGGACTCGGGAGCATCGGTGGCCGACTTGGTAACAATCGATTCGGGTTTTGGCACACCCTCAATGCCAACCAATTCCGTTTCGAAGACTACAGTGATGAAATGGATTGTTAGTAATTGTACATCACAGCAAAAGAAACCACAGGAGACACCCCGGGTGGGCTGATGACGCACCAAGAGTAGATCCAGCGGGAATAGGTCCAACATTGCGGTCACCATAGCCGTAGCTTGGGCCAATGGTCAATGTCCGCTTCTCGCCGATGCACATATCGACGAGACCCTCGTCCCAACTAGGTGATTGATGTTAGCCTTCGCTCCTCATTTGCAGTTGAAGTTGGACCGTTGGGCGTAGATACCCCTTGATAACCATGCCAGCTCCAAGCTTGAATGAGAATGGCGATTGACGGTCGTAGCCTGGAAAGCACGCTGTTGTCAGCTTCGATCGACCATCGCTTCGTCCCAAAGCCCCCATGCAGGTGCCAGAGACGGAGGGCAAGCACGAGACTAACTCGAATCGAACTTCTCGCCATTGGACTTGAGTGTGCCCTTGTAATGGACATTGATCTTGTCGCCCTTCTTGGTTACGCGATCGCACTCAACGGGGAGCGTGACATCGATCTTGAGGTCATCGGAGGCGAGGACGCCGACAGCTGCCGAGGCGAGCAGGGAAAGCGAGAGCAGAAGGCCTTGCATTTTGAGGTCTGGAGTGAGCTGCGGGTGATATTAGACAGGCAAATCTCACAGCGGGTTTGGGCGCGGAGGGCACGAACAAAATGGTTTCTTGGTGGTTGTGTTTACGAAATACCCAGAATGTGGTTTGTTGGCTGAGTGCTTCTGGCCAGCTGGTCAATAGACAGCTCCAACCCCAATGTGTTTCGTGGCAATGGCCCCTGTAGGCACCCACACTAGCATCGCTGACGGAATTACCCCACAGTGCTTGATTTGTGCCAAGCCAAAACTCCATCTCAAACATTAAAGCATCCACCGTCACCAAAGCAGCACAAGAGCAATGCTCAACTCACTTGATGATGGCCTCCCATTTTCTGCTCCGAACTCCCCGTCATTTTCGGTGTCGGTCATGTCGGCCTGGTAGGCCGCGAACCACTGGTGTGCTTTGCCACATTGCCTGCGCTACAGATTCGACAGGCACACTGGCCCCGCAAACAAGGGGTAATCATGGATGACAACGAGGCGGAATGCACCAAGAACAAAGCCCTTCTTCTCACTTGTGAGTAACGACAAACTTCCTAGATTCCGGTCATGGTCTCTGAAATCACTTGAAGTCAAAAATGTCAGTCAATTAAATTTGGGGGCGTTCTTGGGTCGAAATTGTTGCAGCTGTTCAATGAAGGCCCAAGTATCGTGAAGCACTTGGCAACAACCAGGTTGAAGACCAAAGGAGAACCACAAAACTCACCGAAAATCGAGGGCCCATTTGCCTTTTGAGGCAGTGACCACCCTCAATATCTCAAGGCACTCGTCGGGGCGTTGTGTAGTCTTTTTCCTGGGCTTCATCATCATGAGTCACTCATCCAGCCACCAGAATATCTATGCTGGGTTCAAACTCGACAGTTCCATCAAGTTCAAGGCAACAGCAAACTACTGCGCCGTGCCAGCCCCCAGAAAATCCAGGCAACAAACGACTCGCAAAGTCAAAGGGCCCCGAGCTCAGGGTCTTCCCTGAGGCATACGCAGACAAAGCATCAATACGCGTCGTCGTCAACGTCAATGTAGTAGGTTGCAATGTGAGGCATTCGCAGCCGCTAAGCCAAGCTGTCTGCCCGTTGGCCCCCAGAGAGGGACGCGCAACTTCGCTGCTTCAGCTGACCGAGCCCTAAACTGAAGTCCTGGGGGCACCTCACCTGGTGAGACCTAGGACTCTCTGCCCGCCAGGCTTTACGCCCTGTCGGCATCGCAGACACGACTCGCAGCGGTCGTTGATGCGATGCCAGTAACCCAAGATGTACCCGTTGCAAAGTACCCCTCCAAACCCGAGAATTCCATATGCAGCTGACCTGCAGGTCCGGCTGTCACGACACCCTGCTGTGGCCGCCATTAGAGGAGCTTTCACCCCCACCATCAAGGTCTCTTTGTTGACATGGATGGCCGCCCCCTGGATCTTTTGACTCACGCATTCGAACAGACCGATCCACTCCCAATAGGTTCCTAACAATATAAGCGAAGGATACAAGGCACCGAGCTCTTCCCCAGGTTATGAGACTTGGCCTTGCGGTCTGCCTGGGGTTTGGCATGTCCTCACCGAAGCACTGAGCACCGCCCCTGGTATGATGCCTTGTCCCTAATCGCCTCCACGACTGGGGGCGCAAACCTATTCTAGCTTGGGCCGTCAGGATAATGGTTTGTGGTTCGCTTTCATCGTTTTTTCTCAAACTCGTTTTTTTTTGTATATATATCCTCAGTCCCAAACCATGTTGCCCAGTGCTATTCCTCACCCGACAAGCCCTCGAAAATCCATCACTCTGTAACCTACGGCCCAATTCCACAATATTCTTTACAAGAAGCCTCTTCCACCTACTTTTCAGAGTAACGTTTGCCATGCCTTCCTATAACGGTTCCAAACATAGTACCATTGTTCACCAAAACCCAAGCCGCTCATCATCAACCTATTACTCGAACAATTCTTCTGGCAGCCGGTCATCCAGCCACTCTACTCACTCACACACCACGACCTATACGATGGACTACTCTACCTCATCTGGACCCTATGGGCACGACCAGGCCCAATACCGATCTCCTTATGCAAGTAAGTTGTCACCGCACAATCCCCGAGCCAATCTAGCTGGTACTAACCTCATAATGCAGAGGATTACAATGTCGACGTGTCAAGACATGGCAGCACTGTTGTCATCAATCACCATCGTCCCAATCCAAGCACTGACGAGCCAAGAGCCTCAGAATCTCGAGGTGCCTTTACTGTCTATGGCAACAAGCACAAGGATGATAGGCGCAAGGATAACAGTCGAAACTAAGGCTTGTTTGGGCGTCCGATGTAGCAGTGAGAAAGTATCTACTTGCATGGTCTCGGCGTTTCTGGTGGTTTTTTTGAGCATTTTCAGGGAAATTGTAGGATATATGGGATGGACTTTTGGACACACAACACTGTACCGTACTAGACATCATCAGCTGGGCGTTCATGATTGAGGAATGGGGCTATGGCGATTAGGGTAGGGGCAGCTTTGACAACACTTTTCTCTTTCATACATTCGGGTTCAATTAGTAGAAAATAATAGACAAGAGCAGCATGGCTGCTTAGAACTGCAAATCTGGTGTTGCAATGTCCCGTCTTCCTTCACTCTGCGGCTTCCAGAAGACTAGCTCACCTCTTCCGTGGTAAGAGCAATGAAATAAGGCCTTGGAACCATCGATTGCTCTGTAGAGTGTGAGATACAAACGAAAATCATGAGTCATGAGAAGCAACAAGAAGCAGGAAGAACTAGAAGGTCGACGGAGAAGATAGAAAGAGGCCTACTATCCAATCAATAACCAATCAATTCTTGCTTTGTCACGTGCTTTTGCACAATTTCCAAACTACCTGCACGACATATATCACAGACATGATGCGTGGCGTCCGGTGTGTGGAACCAAATCTCAGCCTTCACCGGCTTGTGGGTGGACTTATTGGGCAATTGGAAAACCAGACGGTCTTGGAAATGGAAATGAAAATGGAATTCTTCTAGGGTTGCTGTATGTCGTTCCACCTAACCAATGGAACTTCCAATCAGAAGAGCCAGCCACTTACACATGTCATCTATGCCAAGACCATTGTCGCAGCCCAAGCACCCGCAAGGGGGGGCTACTACGCACACAATGTGTACCGAGTCGGTACTATCAGAGAAACTTATTGGGATAGGGAGAGGATGGTTTGTCATGTGCGCGCCTGCAGTGACAGTTAAGTCTCTAATTTCCTGATGATTGTTAGCTTGCCCCGTGCGGCTCCCACGCTGACAGGCATTTAAGGTCAGCATCAGCCTTGTTCAAATCACAGACACCTGCGTGGTCGCCACTGCGGAAGTATCAACAAAACGACCAGAAAAAAATTATAACATAAAAGCGGAAACCCAGTCAGTTCGATACCATACAAATTTCCTGTACTTCCAGCGTATGCTTTCGTCACCATTTGTGACTGCCGATGATACCATCTTGGGGTCAACCCTAGTTTCACATGGGAACAAGATACCCCACCAGACCACTACTCTCCCTACGCACCGCCCTCCCTCTTAGCATATTCGTCCTCGATAGCCTCGGCGTACTTGTCCTCGGGCGAACGGGGGTCCTCGTGGATGATGTGTTTCTCCAACACTGTCTCTGGCGCAGGGCGATGGGCGATCTTTTCATTGAGGGAGTCGGCACGCATGTGTTTCTCGAGCTGTAGAAGATAATGCAGGTTAAAAGCTGTGTTTGTGCAGCACCATGGTGCTCTCAAACAGGAACGGACCTCTTTCTGTTGGGCTTGGATAGCCGGCGCTGCGGTTGAGGCGGGAAGTATGTTTTCTAGGACACGCGTGAGTCAGGCCATGACAGCCACAAGAGATTCCTCAGAACCAGGGTGTGAGTCTGAATTACTATTAATGAGCTCCTGGCGATCTGGGCGATGCGCCAGGTGGTGCTCGAGCGAGTTCTTCCTGGCTGGGTTGGGTCGACTGGGCGAAATGGGAGTCTCGTCGACAGGGGCTTGGCTTACGACATTCGCATCTTGGTCGGTCATTTTGATGAGGTTTCGTTTTGATGTTTGTCCAATTTGATCGAGGAGTAATTGTGTTGGGCAGTGATGAAGCCAGAGCAAAACCAGTGCGGGGAACCACAGCTGCTTTTGTATCACTCTCTTCAATAAGAGCATCCCATTCCTCGTCCCCTGTGTTGTCGAGGCGGGGAACAACAGGTGATTGGATCACCCCACAACACGGAAGGGGCAGCGGGGACAAACAAGTAGCTGCTATCCTTGACCAGGTAACAATGACGCATGATCAACACCCCGCAACAGGGTCCCCTTGTCCCGTCCCGCCTGGCTGTTATAATTTGGAATGGGAAATCACACTGCACTACCATGACTGTGACGACAACCGCGATTAACCATATTCCCATAGCGTTTGCAGTTTAGCTGATATTTGGGATGGGAGGCACTCGGATGCCCTGAGGAGCCTAGCTTACCTAGACGCATTCTTGCACTGCCCGTACTTTCCTCAACGCGGTACCTATCATAGATGCAACAGAAGGATGGAAAGATACCGCCAGCACAGCCAAGCAGTGCGAACCGAAGCTTATGTGGGGCACACGAGGCGACTGCTTTAGCCCCAACTTCTTCCCGTGTACTCCAACCTACACTTCCTCATCGATACACCCCGTACATGTAGTTACCATGGGCCAAACTCAATCAGACCAAAGACGGCCTCCTCCGTCTCGAGAGGAGTTGACTAAGGAATTGGCAAGTACCAAGTCTTTTCTCACTTCCACATGACCCTCTAACCAAGTGGCTTCTTCAACACAGGCCGCCAAGTTTGCCGACAAATGCTTCACCTCTCTTGAGATCTACTCATTCAAAGAGGTCTTCAAGAGTCTCGCAGACCAGGAACAGAATGTCCGCCATCTCAAAGAGGATACCATTGCGCGCTTTCTTGAGATACCGGATGTGCTGGGTGTGTCGCCAGTTATATTTCAGATGATATCATATATAGGCGCTTTTCCATTCTTGCGAGATGCTCCAGCAGTGCTGGGCTTGGAGGAAATGGTCATGGTCATCACCATTATGACCGATCGATATCAGAGGGTATTAGCAACGGGTGCTGACGACAGGAGGAAATTGCTGTTCAAGAGCCTGGCTGTCTATGACCGGAAGCTGTCCGAACATGTCAACAGGGACAAGTCGCCTGTCATCGACGGCTCAGGAGCGCCCGCTAATTCCTCACACGCTTCTGGTTTTGCTGTCGACATTGCAGGAGATGATGAGGATGACCTGGGTTGTGAGGATGAGGACGACCTTGTCCTTGCTGCCTTGGATTTGCTGGATTATGCCAACGTTGGCAAACTTGGAGATGGACCCCCACCCAATCACGCCCTGATTCCGGCGGGCAACTTGAAGAAGATCATCGTGTTGCTGCTTCTCGTTGCTCCATTAGGCGCCCAGGAGAGCCTATCTTCACATGCGAATCGTGTTGTTGGGAAGGAGCTTGAGGAATTGGGGGTCGTTGCTGACTGTATCGTGGCGGCTTTCCTCGACGTAGAGCATTCACCGGGCATCAGGTTTTCTCGGTTCAATTCGATAATCCCTTCGTCGATGCCATTCGTTTTCTCTGGGTTCACTCCTCTATTTGAACACTTTTTGTTCTCCAAAACTCTCGACTTCCACAAACACGTGGGCGGCTCCACTGTCGTGCCTGACGTGGTTCAACCTCTCCTGCAGGACAAAGGCTCTCTCCTTAACCTGAGCATCATGTCGCAGCTCTCTTTCTTCATTCCCGGCGAATCTCTCTTTCGCAAGCTCCGATTACTGTACGCAGGGGGGGAAGATGGGTTCAGCATGGGCAGTTTTGAAACGAAAGTCTTCAACTGGGGAGCACCGACCATACTGCTGGTACATGGGATCTGTCTACCGGACAAAACCCATAGGGCAGGTGGTGCGGAAACGGCATTCCTGTCAACACTACCCCCACGGCGATACCCCTCTGGGAATCGCGCCATTGGCGAGAGAGTAACGTTTGGGGTTTACCTGAGTCAGCCATGGAGGCACACACATCGCGAGTGCTTTGGGGATTCGGATTCGATACTGTTTCAACTCCAGCCTGTGCATGATGTCTTCCGAGCATCCCCGAGCAACAAGGACTATGCTTCTTTCACAAAACCCTCGGCATCTACCCCGATTGGCGGCGTGTCATTTGGCTGCCCACCACCGCAACCTACACAAGCATATCGCCGGTCAAGCACCATATCAATGGGCCCCGTATCGCTTGTCATGGATAGCAGTTTCGAATTTGGATGTTTCACCCACAACTACACCTCGCGAGGTAGTAGTGCTTTCCAGGGAAGCGCGTGCAGGAAATTCGACTTCCAAGACCGCTTCGAGATTTCAGATCTGGAGGTCTGGGGTTGCGGCGGGGACGAGGAAGCCAAGCACCAGGCTGAGCGATGGGCCTGGGAGGCTAGAGAGGCCGAGGCGAGACGGAGAATCAACCTTGGGACGGGTGATATCGAGGCCGACCGTGCCCTCTTAGAGATGGCTGGACTCATAGGGGGGAATCGAAGTGGTGGGAGTATGATGTAAAGAAGATGGCAACCATGGCAACGGCTCGCCAGCGCTCCATAGAGGGGAGAGAGTAATGCATAATACAATTCATTTACGCCCACATCAAGCGTTGAAACCTGTGCTGGAATATACACCCTCTCATCAGCTTTGCAAAATGAGACGAATCAAGACGAGAAACCATCCTCATCACTGTCAAGAAAGTACAGCTTCATGGAGAAGGTGCATTTATCTCACATATCTTACATTGCCCGACATCGCAGCCTGGATCTCTGTGAGCTGCCGTTACAGCCATCCACTTCACCCTTAGTTCTTCGGGTCTTCTGGCTTGGACTCTAATGCCGGTGTTGTGTCTTCTGGTGCCTTTTTGGATCCGCCAAACCATCCACCGAGTGAGCCAAGCACCCCTCCATCCGCCTGGTTCGCCTCGGTTGAGGTGGCCTCGCCTGTTTCGGTTTTTCCAGCTTTGGACTCTCTCAAGGCTGCCCTTGCCTGAGCAGCAACACTTTCGGTGCCTGTGCCACCAGCGCGCTCAGCTGCCCTCTTCCGCCTCTTGTCAAGCCGTTCTTGGAGAGCCTTCTCCTCGGCATCGCGGGCTTCCAGCTCCCTGATCCACTTCTGATGCTTCTCCTCGGCATCCTTTTGCTGCCGCAGCTTCCAAAGCTCCTTCTGCTTGTGGCGGTCGGCCTGGTAGTACATGCCGCCAGCGACCATGGCAACAACGGTAAATGCCTGGGCGGCCACACGGGCACGGAACATCTTCTGCACCTTTGCATGGTCACCGCGGCGCATGGCACGGTAGGCGTTGGTGAAGGCGGCAACGGTGAGGAGACATCCGATTGGGACGAGCGGTTCCTCCTTCAGGCGGCGAAGGACCTTTTGGAAGCCATTCTCATTGTAAAAGTCACTGTGGCGGGGCGCGTGTAAGTAGTGGTGCTCCTTTAGGAAACAATGGCAAGCAATATGTAGTGGTCGGGACTCACTCGTTGCTGTCAAATGACGAGGGAAGGGGTCGGTTGGAGAGGGGTCCGTTCGACATTGTAGAAATCCGCCTCGCTGATCCAGGGAAGATCGAATGCGGTCTTAGGAAAAGGGGGTCGTGATGATTGGTGGCGTTGGGGGAATCGTTCGAGGTTGGTTTCCAATGCGGGCCCGCCCATGAATGAATGAATTTCCATGACGCCAGCTAAGGTGGGGATCTGAACGGGCACACGCCCGGGCGGCGGGCAACGGGCGGTGTGGATCCCAACCCCAGCCGCCAAGAGACGCCCTGCAGGACCCACCAAAACTTTCTTTCCTTCAAAAGTCGGCCGAGACCGGGGCCTTCCCAACAGAGAGTGTGTGCATCGTCAGTCTTCTTGCGACTTCAACGACTGTCATACTGAAATGGCTTCCACAAATTCGAATGCACCTCGTCATGAGGGGAGTGTGGCAGAGCAGACGGCCGGCCATGTTAACGGTGACTATGTGGTCAATGGCGTGCCACAGCTGCCCACCGCATTCCGCAACGGCAACGGCGGCCTTGGTGCTGGGGGTTTGCCCAGGAACATGTCGCTGAACAGCTTCGCTCTGACAGAGTACAGCGCAAAGCCAACACCCCCCGCTGAAGACAAGAAAGATGAAGTGAAAAAGGTCGTGCCAGACGAGTATCTGCTACCGAATGGTAACCCAGATGTGAGTCACCCCGAGTCCATTCTTAGTTTTTGATCGAGAAGCTCATTATCCTACGTGTACAGTATCTTCGCCTTATCATCACCTCCTACCCGCGGGTGAGAGAGGTGTGCAAAGAAACTCCTTTGGTGCACGCTGTTGGCCTGAGCAACCGACTGGAGCGCAAGGTCCTGTTGAAGCGCGAGGATGAGCAACCGGTATTCAGTTTCAAACTCAGAGGAGCGTACAACAAGATGGCTCATCTCGACGCTACCGAGTCCTGGAAGGGTGTCGTTTGTTGCAGCGCTGGCAATCATGCTCAGGGCGTTGCTTACTCGGCCCGCAGGTTGAAAATCCCAGCCACTATTGTGATGCCCAAGGGCACACCAAGCATCAAGCATCTCAATGTATCGAGAATGGGCGGACACGTTGTTCTTCACGGCGCCGACTTTGACGAGGCCAAGGAGGAATGTGCTCGGCGGGAAAAGCAGGATGGCCTGATAAACATTCCCCCGTTCGACGACCCTTATGTTATTGCCGGCCAAGGAACTATCGGTATGGAGATTCTCTCACAAACAAACCTGCAGAAGCTTGATGCCATCTTCTGCTGCGTGGGTGGAGGCGGCCTGATCGCCGGCGTTGGTGTGTACGTCAAGCGTATTGCACCGCATGTCAAGATCATTGGCGTGGAAACGTACGACGCGGATGCGATGACTCAGTCTCTCGACAAGGGGGAGCGTGTGCTTCTCAAGGATGTTGGGTTGTTCGCCGATGGCGCCGCGGTCAAGATTACGGGCGAGGAAACGTTCCGTATTTGTCAGGAGGTTGTGGACGAAATGGTTCGGGTAACCACAGACGAGGCCTGTGCCGCTATCAAGGACATGTTTGAGGATACCAGGTCTATCATTGAACCAGCTGGTGCCCTGGCCATTGCCGGTCTGAAGAAGTGGGTGGCCGCCAATCCAACCCCGGATCCTACACGGTCTGTCGTGGCCATCACATCCGGCGCAAACATGAACTTTGACCGCTTGGGCTTTGTTGCAGCCCGTGCTACGTACGGCGAGGGAAGAGAGGCTTTACTTGCAGCCCGCATCCCAGAAAGCCCGGGAGCCTTCGCTGAACTCATCAACGCCGTCATGCCTCACTCTGTCACCGAGTTTAGCTATCGTTACGCCAGCCCAACTGAAGCAAATGTGCTCCTGGGTATCTCATTAACCGCCGTTGGTAGTGAACGCGCACAGCAACTGCAGTCGGTTATCAGCCGCATCAAGGAGTCCGGCACCATGGATATCACCGATCTGTCCAACGACGAGTTAGCAAAGAGTCACATTCGATACATGGTTGGTGGCCGTTCTAGTGTGCCTAACGAGCGTCTGTACACATTCCGATTCCCAGAACGGCCCGGTGCTCTTGAGCGCTTCCTACAGACCTTGCGTGTCAAATACAACATCAGTCTGTTCCAGTACAGAAACCACGGTGGTGATATTGGGCAGGTTTTGACAGGCATCGTTTGCCCGAACGAGGAGATTGGCGAACTAGAAACATTCCTCAAGAAGATCGGCTATCCGTGGGAGGACTGCACAGATGCACCGGTGTTCAAGACATTCTTACGGTCGGAGTCATAGACCGTTAGAGATAGAGGATAATGGTTAAGACTTCTGCAGTTTAGATGGAGAATTATACTGTAAATCAGTTGCCGAGAGCTTTTCGCAGGCCTCTGTATTGTTGATTTCGATTAGTATTTTCTTAGTTAATCAATAGTTCCATGCCTAATAAGATACAGAAAAAACCAGGGAAAAGAAAACCAAAAGAGAAAATATAAGAAAGAAGTTTAAAGTATATAAAGAAAGCGTAAGTTAAATATAAAATATAAAAATGATAATAAAGTTATTTACAACAATTCAAATTTAAAAAAAAAAGCTATAAGAAACTATAGGCATATAAAATATACTTAAATAGTAACTTTATCTACTATATTAAAATAAAAAACTAAACTTTAAACTAAGAGATTCATAAAGCCTTAAATATGGATAGTATTTTAGTATCTTTAAAAAATATTAAAAAAACTATTTTTACTTTGTTAAAAACTAATAGAATATTACAAGTTACTTAATTAATATTAATAAATTTCAAATAACAAATAATTAATTTCTTTCTCTTAAAAAAGCATCTGAGCGTAACGTAAAAAGCCAGAACAGAAGCCCTGCCTACTATTAAAACCAAAAAATTAATACTAATAATAAAACACTAAAACAGCCCTGAATAGTAGTATCATAAACCTTACAAAATCTATATGAAAAAACCTTTCTTTTATAATAGGTTATTAAATTAATATTAAGAATTTATAATAGTAATATAATATTATTTCTTATTAAATATTGGAAAACACTAATTATTTATTATAAAGTTAAATTCCAGCGTTTGAAATACGATATTCTATTTAAAACTATATATAATCAAAACTATATTTATTTCCGTTATACCTAAAAAATTTAGTAACATATGTAAATTTAAAATTATATTATCTTAGCTTTTAAATTACCAGTGCGACGAACTCCTATCAAGAACCTCTGAAAGCGATACTAGTCGAAGGCTGCTTCTGAACAATCCTAGTTTGGTACAGCTAAACAGTGTACAACAATGGCTCATCTCAATCACAATAATCAGGATACCAACCAATGTGACTTGTAATTGCATACTGCGGAACTGTCTATCTAACACTGGCCAGTTCCTCCATATATATACAAGTGGATCACCTGGATCACCATGCCCAGCGTGATCTTGGATCACTTCCTCCAGCGTAGGCTCACTATGGATCACTCCTGTCACCTTAGGATCACTTGGATCACCTTGCCCCTAGCGCTCCGAAGCGCTCCGCTTCCTATTAGCTCCTTTAACGATTGGCTGGGTACATCCCGTGCCCCGCATACTGTGCAACTTGCCTGTTAGCTTAACGGTAACAACCGGTTATTAATAATTATCGAATAAATATTTATACTTACGATGTATTTTAACTTTTCACTCTTCATGGATTTCGGATGCATAATCTTAATATATTTTGGCTTTAAATCAAGAATTAAATAGAAAACATACTTTAAAAAACTGTTACGGATTTTAAAACTAATAAAAGATTTATTAATATTATCATAAAATTTAAAGATTTTAAATAAATAAAAAAACTAAATTAAATATAAGATTTATTTTTTTCATTAAAGTAAAAAAACTAATACCGCAACAAGATAGGACTAAAAAAAAACCTTATTAGTGGTTAAAGATAACGAAAATATTTAAAAGGAATTAATGTATCAATATTTTATAATTCTTGACTTTAACTCCTATCAAAAGATCTACTACCCGTCAAGACCTAACTAACTAGGTCCCTACAAATAGAGAAAAGAAATTTTTAAGTAAAATAAATAGTAAATTAATGTCTAATATTATTGTTAATGTGTGGGTACTACTAAGTGCCCTACTTACTGCCCTACAAATTAATATTACAGTGGGCAGTACTGCTATAAGCAGTAATGGAACTTCCCGGCTTGGATCCCTTTAGAATATTCTTTACAAGGGACCTTTGAAGGCTTACAGGGCTACTGTGGCCTGAGGCTTAGTCAATAGATACTAGAACCTTCCAAAGTAGCTACAAGCTTACGCAGTAAGTTGCCACAATAGTGTGATTTACAGGGCATCTTTGCTACCGAAGGTTCTATAGATTTCCGTGAGTCTACACTAGACCCACCTAAGCCCACCAAATACCCCAAAGTGGTATAGGGGCTTCCAGGGCCTACAGGACCCACAGTAGGCCTACGAAGGCCTATATATAGACCTCTCCTCTCTCCTATAGAATAGTTCCTTTCTTTCTTTCCTTAAGGGCAAAAGTTTAAGGTTAAAGCCAAAAGCTAAGGCCAAAGGCAATAAAGGCAATTCTTATTCCTTATACCTCACTGTATTACAGTGCTTTACCTTCCTTCGGCACTGCCGTCGTATCCTCCTGCTTCCGCTTGCGCACTGCTGTATTTTACAGCAACCCTGTATAGGTTCTATATTATAGGCCTATCAGGGCTCACCAGCTAACAATTATATTTTCTTTTATACTACTTGAAGAATTTATTATACTGGTCAACTTTTTATATAATAAAAAAATTGGGTTTTTCATATGGTACTTTTTGAAGGGTTGGTAGCGCTATTATTTAAAGCTTTATTACGCTATTATTTAAAGCTATTTTATCTCTTTGGGTCTAGCATTAATTTTACCATTTTATTAGAAATTAAAGTTATTATTACTGTTGTTAACATTATATTATGGCACTTTGTTTATATATATTATATTATAGTACTATACTTTCTTTATAAAATTATTTACTATGAAGGTAATAGAAAAATAAACATTAATAAATCATTGAAACTAATAAAATATAATTTGATTTCTATAATATAATAAAAGTAAATGTAAATTTTGTATAATGAAATATTTAATAAATCAAAAATTAGCTCTATGATAAATAATAAATTCTTTTTATTATTTACTTATAGACTTAATGGTATATTTAAGCTCTATAGATTATAGAGCTTGTGAGATAATATTATGATTTAAAATTGATAATATTTATGAGATTTTAGAGACTATAGTAACTAAAGTAAAGTTTAAATATCTATAGTAAACCGAGGTTCCGGAAAGCTAAGTGTATAGTTAATATTGTGTAATAATGAAATAGTAGTACTTTATTTAATAGCTAATAATCTATAATAGTAAAATAATAACATTATATACTCTACAAACTTTATTTAATCTAATATATTGAATTAATATTTGATTTTAAAGGAAAAATAACTTTAGAGATTGATTAAAAACCTAGAGGGTGTCACGGACCTGACATAAGTGGGGAGCGTGGGGCGCGACCTGTTTAACCACTGGAATAGAAAAGTGGGGAAGTTAGATTATCACTAGCGCCAAGGGTGATAATCACGATTATTACTAGCCTTCAGTAAACGATAAGTAATAATCGACACTATTACTCATAATAATAGTAATAAACAGGTCTATATATACGGAGGAACTGGCTAGTATAGATAAATAGTTCCGTAGTATGCAATTACAACTTATATTCACGGTATTTTATAATTATATTAAGACATTTTATTATACGCTGTTTAGCCGTACCGAACTAATTATCAAAAATAACCTTTAACTAATATCCCTTTCAAAGGTTCTATACAGGGGTTCGTTACACGTTATATATTTACTTTAACTCTATTACGGATAAGTTAAAAGTATTAAGTTAATACTATAGCCGGAAATATTAATAATATCTAGGTAGGGGTATTTACTTAACTTACTATCGACTAGCTTCTTACTTATATTTAAAAGCTTAAAAGTAAATTATATTTTTCCCACGATACCCTTACGTAAAAAAACGCTATACTCTACCAGGAGATCGGTACTTTACGTAGAAAAGGAGAGCGTACTAAGCTCGAGGTACCTGTGACGAACCTCTGTACAGAACCTCTGAAAGGGATACTGGTTGAAGGTAACTTCTGACAATTGGTTCGGTGCAGCTAAATAGTGCACAACAAGATGTCTCAATCACAACAGCTAAGATACCACGATTGTGACTTGTATTGCATACTGCGGAACTGTCTATTTACACCAGCCAGTTCCTCCGTATACATAGACCAGTGGACCGTGGACCGTGAGCCCCGCCGCGGTCCCCGGTCCCCATCTTATTGGTCCGTTCCGTCCACTCGGACCGTGAGCCCCGCTCGATCGCTCGGTCCAGTCCTGATTGGTCCCTCGTGGCCCCACTGTCTTCCAGAACCGTGACAGTACCCGATCGCTATAGAGGTATAAAAGGAGAGCTATGAGGATTCCTGATCTAACTTAAAGCTTACTTTCGGTACTACCCTTCTCGTTTCCCGGACGAGGAATCTAAGGTTATATATATTACGTCTAGGCTTAAAGATATAGTATTTATATAGTTCCAGACGATTTTAGGAAATTACTTTAATAATGTGTATAATAAGAGGGGGGATATTATTAAGAAGTGTTTTAAATTATATAAAGGCTTTAAAAAGAAAATTAAAGAGGTATTTAAAAAATATAATAAGGGTAGGCGTACCTAAGAGTAACTAATTAACCTTAAGTAAACTCGATTTATTACCAATTATATTATAGTATTTAAAATATATATATTTTATAATATAATTAAAAATAAAGGATTAATATAATTATTTTATAACGGGCTTAAAAAAAAAGTTAAAAATAAATTATATTAAATAGAATAACCGGAGATTATCGACAAGTATGTTATAATAGTAATCCGTATTAACGATCGATAATATTAGCGCCGCAAGAAGCGTAAGGGCACACACGTATAAGGGCCCTACTACCCTAACGATAAAAGGAAAAGACGGCTGTACGGGACTTACGTCTCGGAGACCACTTACGTAAAATCTATAGAGGTCGATACTATTTAATAATAAAGGCCGTAAAGCTAGGGTAAAAATAACCTTAAGTATTTTAATTACGGTAAAGTAAAGTATTTTAAAAAGGATTGTAGGGTACCTAAACTCATTCGTCGTGTCGTTGGAGGTACCTTCA
>NW_001914847.1:268390-269573 GCF_000226545.1 Podospora anserina S mat+
AATATAGGACTCTCGAAGGATATAATCCTAGGGTAACTATAGTATAAAGACTATAATCTAGATATCGATTAGAGGGATAGTAACTACTTACGACTAAGAGAGCTTTAAAAGTATTTAATTAACGATAGGAGATTAGGCGTATATATAGAGCAGAGTATAGGATAAGTACCTTCTATAGTACTACCGTAAGGAACCTAAAAAGTAATAGTATACTCTATCGATATAGGTAGTAAAATTAAAGAAATAAAGTTAACGACGTTAATAAAAATATTAAAGGTTAATAAATATATTTACTATAATAATATAAAAAAAGTAAGAAAAAAGTAATATCGGTAGAATATCGAGGATACTTAACCTTTACGGCTAAGTATTTAGAGGGACTTCTAAAGCGAAGACCGTAGAATTACGAAATTAAATTAAAAAAATTTAAATTATAATTATTTAAGGTCTACTATACTAACGATAAATAAAGTAAAAAACTATAGAAATATTTAAAAAAGATTTTAAAGAAAGGATATATTAAGAAGTTTATATCGCTAGTAAAATACTTTATATTCTTCGTACCGAAGAAAGATAGTAACTTATAATTATATATAAGTTACCGTTAATTAAATAACGAAATAATAAAAAATAATTACCCGCTACCGTTAATATTTAAATTATAAAATTATTTAATTAAAGTATTATACTTTATACGCTTGAATATACCTATCTAGTACGCCTATATATAGATTAAAGAAAGAAAGAAATAAAAAATAATGTTTTGTATATTTTATAATTATTTCGAGTATTTTATAATATTATTTAAGTTAACTAATATACTCGCGATATTTTAATCTTTTATTAGTTATATAATTAGGAAATACCTTAATAAAATAATAATATATTATCTTAATAATATCTTTATCTACTTACGTACTCTAAAGAAATATAAGCGATACGTGCGAGAGATATTTAACGCGCTATACGGAGCCAGACTCTTAATAAATAAAAAGAAAAGCGAGTTTTACGTATAAAAGATAGTATATTTAGGATATTTAATATTATTAAGTAAGGTTCGTATAGGACTTAAGAAAATTACGGTAATTAAGGACTAACCTACGCCGTATTTATAAATATATATTAAAGAATTTTTAAGGTTTATAAATTTCTATCGGATATTTATTTATAAGTATATAGGAAA
>NW_001914849.1:0-5445 GCF_000226545.1 Podospora anserina S mat+
ACTTAACCCGGGTACGACCTCTATTTAAAATAGTAAAAAAATATATAAAATAACTATAATACTATAAATATACCCTTAATAGGTCTTAGAATAAATATATTTACGTAATAGTAATTCGCTCGTAAGCCGCACTTTACGTAAGATAAAGAAAAGACACTATAGGCTCGCAGGCCACATAATAAGCACCGGATTAGCCTAATTAGAGGGCCAGAATTACCTGCACGCGTGCAAGGCACAAAATACGAAGAAAAGAATAAAAGTCGATGTCCTGTCTAAAATAAAATATCCGAAGCAGACCGCTTATATACATAACCCCTAAACCCCTAAGTCCTTTAAGAGCCCCGCTTCCTTACTTATACTCTCAGGCCTGTGGCCGCACCCCAAACCAATATCTGCAACAACAAAGCCTTATTTACTAACCTACAGTTTTCTTTTTCCCTGAGCTGTATTAGTATAGGCGGTGGCCCAGTCAAGCCACAAGGCAAAGGCACTATAGAAGTTAAATTCTTCAGTGGTTTTAAGGGCAAAAAAGCGGTATATACTACTGTAGCCCTTAAGGAGACCCTCTATATTCCAGACTTTTCACTAAATATAATTAGTGGTCATAGGCTCTACGCCTCCGGTAGGACCCTTCTTAAGGACCGCCTATATTCGGCTTCTAAGAAGCTACTGGCCCTCCTTAACTTTAAGAAAAATAAGTTCTTTTTTATTACTAAAACCACGGTTCTAGCTAAAATAAAGCATTTAACGCTACAAATATACAGCTCTATTTGGTGCTACAGCACTAAAGACAGCGATTCAGACCCTGAATCAACCACCATTACGCCTAAATTTCCAGCTACCACAGCGCCTACCACAGCGCCTACCACAGTACCTACCACAGCGCCTACCACAGCGCCTACCACAGCGCCTACCACAGTGCCTACTATAGCGCCTACCATAGCGCCTACCACAGCGCCTACCACAGCGCCTACCAC
Source organism: Podospora anserina S mat+ (assembly GCF_000226545.1). Classification (NCBI taxonomy): domain Eukaryota; kingdom Fungi; phylum Ascomycota; class Sordariomycetes; order Sordariales; family Podosporaceae; genus Podospora; species Podospora anserina. Next base: position 978 of record NW_001914849.1, read on the forward strand.
AGTGCCTACCACAGCGCCTACCACAGCGCCTATCACAGCGCCTAAACCAACTACCACTACAGCGCCTACCCCTCGCCGTACAAAGCATTCGCCCTACTAACGTAACCAAGCGTTAATTCAGGCTGCAAGACTCTAGCACGTTCGATTAGGTCATATAGGCCTAGACCTTCTAAAGAAAACTGCCCTAATTACTAAAGGCATACCCAATTTATAGAAGGTATAGCCTACAGATCTAACCTATAAAAGCTATAACGCAGCTAAATTACTACGTAAACTTTCTAAAAGGCCTGTAACGGACCTACTATATGCGCTAAGTCGAATAGAAGGGGATATATTTGTGATTCGACCTACCCCACTAAACAGCAGGCCTTACGGGCTTATTTTAGTGGACCGTAAGACCCGGTACAAGCTTATTAAGCTCCTAAAAACTAAGGACGAAGTCGCTACAGAGGCTCGCTCCGCTATAGAGAGCCTATACAATACTTATAAGCGGTATCCAGCATAATTCCACTACGACGGGAGCAAGGAAATTCGAAGGCTACTACCCTACCTCACTAAAAAAAGTATAACCTTTAGTAAGTCTAGCCCATACGCCCACTACCAAAACGGCCTAGCCGAGCGCTCTATTCGGGTAATTTTAAAGCGTCTACGAGCTACTATAGTAGCCTCTAGCCTACCACTTACCCTCTGGTGCTACGTAATTAGCTCTATTGTAAATATTATCAACCGTACAGCCACTTCCACTAAGGAATTTACGCCCCCCACCAATTATTTCTTAACGAATTTGTGCCCTTACAGGCCCCTTACGTCCCGGACCTCGGACTTTACAGGGCTATAAGCGCTAAAGTTTTAGTACTTACACTGCCTAAAAAACGTATTACCGTAAAGAAGCTAAAGCCTAAAGCTACTAAAGGCAAGCTTCTAGCCGTACTAAGCAATAACACTTACTTAGTGTGGCTAGGCCACCGGCAAATAATCCAAACGCCATTCATTAAACTATACGAAGATTATAGGCCTTATTTAGAAAGACCTATAGCCTCCATATCGTAACTAAGGCTTTTAAAACTGGAAGATATCGAGCTTTTAGAAGGGGAACCCCCTATAATTACAGAAGGGGCACCTACTGCAACAGCACCTTCTAGGCCTATACTTACGGCAATAGCACCTCCAAAGCTTACTAATATCGAAGTACTACTTCCGCAGGCCACTAAGCTACAGAAGGAGGAATTCGAAGTGGTAAATAACGATACTATAGATACCACTGCTCTAGTAAATTATTTCATCAACCAGGCTACTACTACTATTACTTACAGCACTGCTTCTATTAGCACAGAACCTAAGACCTTTAAACAGGCCCTAAAGCACCCACTAAAGGACCAGTAGCTACAGGCTTCCTTTAGTAAACTATAGCAGCTACTAAATTCCAAAACCTTCTACTTCATTAACCGCTCTCAGGCTCCAAAAAAGCCAATTACTAGCCGTTAGGTCTATAAGGCTAAAAAGGACTCACAGGGCTAAATTACTAAATTTAAAGCCCGGCTAGTAGTCAGAGGCTTCCAATAGGGGCCCGGAACCGACTTTACCGAGACCTTTGCAGCCACTATAGCGCTACCTACCTAGCGGGTTTTACTAGCTATTGCAGCTAAAAAAGACCTAGAAATTGAGCAAATCGATTTCGTTAGGGCCTTTCTTAACGCTAGGGTGGACTCCGATATATATATAGAAGTCCCTAAAAGCCTATACGAATATAGCCTTAATAGCCAAACCGCTATAGACCTTCTAAAACAACACTGCTAGGACCCTTCGAAGGACCAAATCATAGTACTAAAAAGGTCCCTATACGGCCTAAAATAGGCCCCCCACCTGTGGCAACAAAAGGTTACGGCACTAGCCAAAACCCTAAACTATAGTCCATTAGTTTCAGATTCGGCTACCTACTATAACCCTCAGAAAAGCATCTTTATAGTAAGCCACGTCGACGACTGCTTACTAATTGGACCCTCTATTATAAACATTCAGGCTCTAAAGCTATAGTTAGCTCAGGCCTACGATATAGAGGACTTAGGCCCTACTAAGTTCTTTCTCGGGGTCCAAATTAAAAGAAATAGGCGTAAAAGGCTACTTTGGCTCCACCAAAAGGCCTATATCCAAGAGGCTGTCAAGCACTTCGAAGTTAGCACTCACGCACCCGCCTTACCGCTCTCTCCAGGCCTTACAGGCCCCGAAACTCCCTCTAATCCACTAAACAAGGCCGACACTAAGCTATATCAGAGCCTACTAGGCACTACTACCTACCCGATAACCCAAACCCGGGCCGATATTGCCCACTCCGTTCAGTGGCTTTCACGGCACTTACAAACACCTAAGGTAGCCCACCTAAAAACAGCTAAAAAGCTGCTAAGTTACCTATATAGCACGATGGACCTAGCTATATAATTAGGAGGTACGGGTAGTATTAAGCCTATAGGCTATACCGATAGCGATTTCGCTAGCTGTAAAACTACTGCTCGGTCTACTTACGGCTACTTATTTTTAGTAGGAGGTAGCCCTATAAACTAGAAATTTAAACGAGCGCCTACGGTTACCTACAGCACCCTCGAGGCCGAATATATAGCCTTAATCGAAGGTAACCGGGAAGCCCTGTGGCTTAGAGGGCTATACAGTGAAATTCAGTGCTCTCTAAAGAACCCTACCCCCCTAAGGTGCGATAACTAAAGTACTATAGAGATAGCCCACAACCCGAAGCACCATAACCGTACCAAGCACATACTCCTTAAATTTCAGGGCGTTAGGGAGAGCGTTACAGAAGGAAATATCACTATATCCTTCGTACCTATAGAGGATATAGCAGCCGACGGCCTAACAAAGGCCCTACCAGCACCCAAGTTCCAGCGCTTTTTAGAGCTAATGAACTACCGGAAGCATAGTACTTATAAGGGCCCTACGGCCTAGTAAGTAGGCACTTAGCACTCTTACAGAAGGGGTGTTAATGTGTGGGTATTACTAAGTGCCCTACTTACTGCCCTATAGATTAATATTACAGTGGGCAGTACTACTATAAGCAGTAATGGAACTTCCCGGCTTGGATCCCTTTAGAATGTTCTTTACAAGGGACCCTTAAAGGCTTACAGGGCTACTATAGCCTGAGGCTTAGTTAATGGATACTAGAACCTTCCAAAGTAGCTACAGGCTTACGTAGTAAGTCGCTATAATAATATAATTTATAGGGTACCTCTGCTACCGAAGGTTCTATAGATTTCCGTGAGTCTACACTAGACCCACCTAAGCCCACCAAATACCCCAAAGTGGTATAGGGGCTTCCAGGGCCTACAGGACCCATAGTAAGCTTACGAAGGCCTATATATAGACCTCTCCTCTCTCCTATAGAATAGTTTTCTTTCTTTCCTTAAGGGCAAAAGCTTAAGGCTAAGGCTAAAGGCCAAAGCTAAGGGTAATAAAGGCAATTTTTATTCTTTATACCTCACTGTATTACAGTGCTTTACCTTCCTTCGGCACTGCCGTCGTATCCTCCCGCTTCCGCTTGCGCACTGCTGTATTTTACAGCAACCCTGTATAGGTTCTATATTATAGGCCTATCAGGGCTTACCAGCTAACAATAATATATACGGCTTTAAAGTTTTTAGAGGTATAAATTTAATTTTAATTAAAATCCTTTTTTAATAAAGTTTTAATCGTATAAACTAATTAATTTTTAAATAAATATTTAAAATAGCTTTCGTCCTTACTATCCGTAATTCGTATAAGATTATTAATATTAATTAGCCCTATATTAAGAGGCTAATAAATAATTTTTATATTAATATTAATATATATTTTATTCGTATAATAATACTTTTCTTTATAAATATATAGGAAATATAATAAGTAATTTCGGCTCTACTATCGGCCGATATCGAATATATTTTTAGTAAAATAAAGGGGGCTAAAGTATTAGCTCGTCCGAACTACTTAAATATAGTTTTAATCTAAAGCCGTAATTTAGAAATTACTTTTTTTTATATTACTTATATTAATAAACCTAATAGGGGGCCCTTTAAGGATTATTATACGACGGATAAGTATTAAAGTAGTGTTTATAATAACTATAAGTAAAAGGATTATAAGAGTAAATATAACTTTTATACCGCTAAGTAAAACGGTATTAAAGTTAAGGAAGAGAGTAAAGAAAATAAAAGGTTACGGGAGCGATTAAGGAGCTTATAGTTATTAATAATTCCAATAATTAAATATATCGTACGATAATAAAAATTTAATATATATTTTTTATTTTTATTTTTATTTTTATTTTTATTTTTATTTTTTAAAATTAATTATATAAATAACTTTTATTATCGGCTTTAATATTTCCTATATACTAATAACTTTAATAAAAATAAATTTATAATATAATATTATAATTTATATTATATTATATAGCGTAATAAAGTAATTTTAATAATGCTTTTTT
>NW_001914849.1:5555-11828 GCF_000226545.1 Podospora anserina S mat+
GGTTAGGTTTTATATAAAATAAGTACCGGATTAAATTAATTAAAGGATTAAAATTATATATATATCTTTTAAACTATTTAATTCTCTAAAGGCTTTATTTATATATTAATATTTATAGGCCTATAACCGTACCTTAAATTAATATAATATATTATTTTATAAATAAACTATACTTAATTATTTATATATATTATTAATATATTTTTATTTAATTTTATATTTATTATATATTATGATATATTATAATATATTATTAAATATTATTTATATATTTTTTATATTAAAATATATTCTATATTCTTTTATATAGTTCGTACAAATAATTCTAATAATATTTTTATTTTTTATTTTAATAAAAAATTTTTTATCAGATCGTACAATATACCATTTTATTATTTAACTTTACGTTACTATTTATATATATTACTAATATACTTATATTTAACTTTATATTTACTATTTATAATTTTATACCGCTCGTACAATAATATACCTTATACTATTCTATATAACTTATATAAGTAATTCCAATAATATCTTTATTTTTTACTTTAATAAAAAAAATTCTATCGGATTATATAACTAACTTACTATTTTACTACCTAACTTAACTACACTTTCTACGCATATTACTAACCTACGTATACCTAACTTCACACCTAACTTCACATCTATTATTTATAATTCTACGCCACTCGTACGATAGTACACCCTATATTATTCTATACAACTCGTTTAAACGATTTTAATAATATTTTTTTTTTATTTTAGTAAGGAAAATCTTATCGGATCATATAACTAAGTTCTTAACGGATTATACTTACTTTACTATTTACGTATATTACTAACATACTTATACCTAACTTTATATTTACTATTTACTATTTTATACTATTCGTACAATAATATATTCTATATTATTCTATACAGTTCGTTTAAATAATTTTAATAATATACTTTTTTTTATCTTAATAAAGAAAATCTTATCGGATCGTACAACTAAATTCTTAACGGATCGTACTTACCCTACCATTTACGTACATTACTAATATACTTATACCTAACTTTACATTTACTATTTACCATTCTATACCGCTCGTACAATAATATATCCTATATTATTCTATACAGCTCGTTTAGGCGATTCTAATAATATCTTTCTTTTTTATTTTGGTAAGAAAGATCTTATCGGATCGTACAACTGAATTCTTAACGGATCCTACCCCCTATTTCCAAAGTGGGGCGTTTTTTTTGGTGCGTTTCTTAACGGATTGTACTACAATCCATCGGAGAATAACTGATATGATAGATATTCTATAGATACCTTAGCCAATTCTACGACTTGTCATGGTATAATGAATCATGGATTGGAGCATAAATCCATAGTATTCGCGCAAAGCTTTCTTTTCATGACAGCATTGCGCAACCGTTGATAATATCCCATGTGCTTATCCATATCTAACTTTGAGCAAGTACAGTGCCCCTTACTTCTCATTGACATCCTTCCCCACTACCACATTCCCGACAGCATCAACCTCAACGTCACGCTTCCTCTCAATGTCACCGAATATTTCGTCAATCTCCTCAAGTGACTTTCCTCTTGTTTCCGGATAGGCAAGCCAAAAGACAACCGCACAAAGAGCATTGGTGAGGATAAACAGGATCTGTAGCGAGTGTCAGGCAATAGATCGGTTATATGAAGTTATGGCGTTGACACTTACATAATATTTCCAACCCACCCTCTCAAGCGCGATAGGCGAACACTGGGTGATGATCAAGCTGATAGAGTAGTGCAGGACCTGGACGACGGCGTTTGCTTTGGCACGGAGCTCCGTGGTGAAAACTTCGGGCCTGCAAGCTCTGTCAGCTGTCTGAGCCTTCTCAGTCACAGATCTCGAAAGAAAAAACTTACGGAATGATCCAAGTCATGGGGCCCAATAACGCCGAGTAGTTGGCTGAAACCATGAAGATGCAGGCAATCAGGCCCTTCTGGGCTGCCGCGTTGGTCGGGAAACCAGGTCTCGCAGGGTACAAGGCGGCAAGAATCGTGATGATCATGTAGGACACCGACAGAAAGGCCGAGCTGCTAACCAAGATCTTCTTCCTGCCAACGCGGTCGACGAAGAAAAGCGAAAGAATGCACGCAACAGGGGCAACACAGCCGTACAAACCGCTCACCAGCAGCTGTTGGTCCTGGTCGAACTGCAGCGTCGCATAGATGGCGGTCTGGTAATACTGGACAAAGCTGATACCAGACAGCATGGCAGCAGCCCAGACGAAGCACCCGACGAAAAGACGTTTCCGGAAAGAAGGGGTGCGAACGAGATCGACCCAACCGAGGTGGTGTTGCGTGTCGACCTCCTCAGCAATACTGGTCTGGATAAGGACGAACTCGGTCCGGCACCATTCATCGTTTGTTCCGTCGTGATGCCACCGGTTGAACGTCTCCTCGGCATCTTTATAGCGGCCTTGGAGACAGAGCCATCGTGGTGACTCTCCGATGAAAAGGACGCCGACCCCGAGAACGAGCGCGGGGATGGCCTGGATGGCAAACCCGAGTCTCCATTGGTTCGCGTTGCCCCATTTACCTTCTCCCACGCCTACCCATAAGGCTACGAAAAAGCCCCAGGCCACCACTGTTGGAAGATCAGCCGCCGGTCAGTATCTCCCGTAGAGGTTGGCACTCACTCATCTGGTTCACCGCAGTGATCTTTGCGCGCTCGTGCGTCTTGGCTATTTCTGCTCCAAAAACAGGAGCAACTCCGGTAATGGTCCCGACCGCGTAGCCGACGAGAAGGCGACCAATGATCACTTGAAATACCGGCTCATCAGCGTATGTTGACATCATGAGACAAGGGAACTTACACATGGCAACATGGGCAGCGCCGGCCATGAGTGCGCCTCCAAGTACGCCCCATATACACCCAAAAGCAATGGCCTTTCGCCTACCCAACCTGTCACTTGTCACACCAACTGACGCACTGCCCAACCAAGCTCCAGCTTGATACACAGACACAATGGCACCGCGAAGCGGCGCGTCGGGCTTGTCAAAGTATGTCACGAACGAACCCAACGCCAAACTCGGGGTGATGATTCCAGAGTCGCTGAAGGGAAGTCAGTCCGCATTACTTTAAGAGACCTAGATCATCAGACTCACTATCCATAAAGAAACCCCCCTATCCCCAAAAAGAGGGAGGCTAGGAAGGGCTTAGTTAACCACGCCGGTCTTGGCAACATGGCGAGCGGAGAAATCGTTACGGTTGTGTTGAAGAGATGGAGTCGATCCAACGAACGAGGTTGAGTATTGAGGCACCACGAGCATTATCATCTATTTCAATGTAACCTGCTCCCACTCTCAGAGTTGAACTGCCGGTGGGGAGCTGTGGGCTAGGGCGAGCTAGTGTGCGGAGAAGACCCTGGATTGTAGGTAATCCATTGCCGGATTCAGGCCTCGTGAGGTTATTCCCGGGCGGTTCGCTTCCGTGTCGGTGGTGCTGGGTACTCTTTTCCCCACGCTGTACCCTGTCCTTGGGATCCCGATCCATGCTCTGCACTTCCCTTGTTCTTGAAGATGAAATCATATCATCTCTGACCGAAGATGGTTTGCTCACCGCTCAAACTTGTTATGGGTCAGTTCGGTCTCCAGATGTCCGTGCCGGAGAGTGCTGCCGCCGTTGCTTTGTTTGTTTGACTTGAAAATGGGACCATCAACTGTTGAATTCGCTGACGTTTCGGGGGCCCAACAACTCGGGTTGTTTTGTTCGTCTTGTTCGTTCTTAGAAGCCATCGATCTGTGCAGCAAGCTGATATAGACTGACAGAAAAAACGTGGCACAGATAAGTTCCGTTCCTATGGTTGGTTCATGAGTCCTGCACCGTCCCCTGCATGTGTTTTCCAGATCTTGGGAAGCAAAGACAGGGGAGCACAGTCCCTGACAATCGTTCGCTTCCTGCAACTAATGTATGGTTCCTTCAGGAAAGTGGCTTGCTGCCCCCGAGATTAGAGCGCCACACTAGCTCAGTGCCGGGTGGTCCCCGCAGCTTGGTTCAGACATCCTCGGCCCGAAACCTGGGGTCGGGTACTACCCCCCACCTTGGATGATCTGTCACTCCTTGTTTATCTGATCGGGGAATGTGGCCCGGTGCTATGTTTGCTCTGGTAACTGGGTGTCGATTGTAAGAACGGATGAGGCAAGTATGGACTGTCAGAGAAGGCACAATTCCGTTGAAAAAAAGGGGAGAGATCTGAGTCCAAACCAAAATCATCTTTTGCTTTTTGCACCTTGTTATTTGCCTGCTTTATTCAGGGGTACTGGGTGAGCGTGACGAGCGAATAATCATGCTCTATACACCCAGGAGCCTATCACAAGCCATCGAGCAATGCTCCTTTCAATGAACCAACTCATATTGTCATACTAAACACAAAAGGTATTCACTGAACCAAATGCCGGGCTATGAATGCGCCTGGATCTGCCGGGTGTCCATATTCTAGAAAGTAAAAGACTCTGCTTACTCGGGAGATTTGTGCAGGCAGAAATGAGCCAAAGTGAAAGAAGTAAATTCATCTACTAGACAAAGGAAATCTTAGTAAAAAAGAGCGTAGAAATCACACCAATATATACATACTCCCAAGATCCAAATAGCACTAGAATATCTATAACAATGCCGAAGGCTGAGTCCGAGCTCTCACAAAGCCATACCGACTACCAGCCTACTTAGGCAGGTAATCATCGAATCTACCAAACATCCAAATATCACGGTACCACCTTCGCCACATAAGTCGCCTTGGAGAATTCCTCAAACTTCGAGCCATTCTTTGGAGGTTTGTTGGGATCGTGGTAAATCACATCCACCACGGCTCTATTCGTGTCGTTGTAGACTGCCCGGTGTGCTCCAGGTTTAGTCCCTGGTACATATGGAGTCAAACTCCCAGGTTCGATTGGAGTATGTGTAAGGGGCTTCGAAGCTGCCAAAGGAAGGCCAGCTTTGTCGCCGAAATATGATGGGTTTCCCCATCCCCGTGGATGTTGTGGCTGCTCAGCGGCGACCTGCGCCCTGACATCCCTAGCATAATGCCATGACTTGGAACTTGGATCGTACTTGTCAGCCACTACGCCATCGCAGTCGTACTTTATTCCAGTTAGCCTTTAGCATGAAGGGAAACTCTCCGCGATGCTGCGGACGGGGGGTTTTTACATAGGATGAGTCCGTTGGACTGCGTCTCGGTGCGCGTTGTGGTGGATTCGTCGAGTCCGACATGAAGGAGGGATGAATTATAGCCAAGGTAAGGAGGAGATCTAAACTAAAGACTCAAAGCAAGTGATGGCTTCCACAGTTTACCATGATTTATGTGCAAACGGAGACTAGAGATTGGAAATATCAACCAAGGATATGAGGACGAACGTCTCTATTTATTGTCCTTTACCTCAGTGAGGCTTTACATACAGCCTGGACACTGCAGCACATGATGACTGGGCTGGTGCCCTCAGCGCCGGTCAGATGGTCCACCAGTAAAGCTGTATGCTCAGTTGATGAGTACGTATCTGTTCCATGTAAATTTCATTCATCAGACATGATACATTGAATGAAGGCCATTGTGAACAAAGAAAGTGTTGTGGATAGCACCAGATTGCCAGTGGCTTTGTATTCAAGGGAGTATTTATGCGCAAAGCCTCACAAGGCTTGTTACAGGTAGGTGAGTTGTTGTTGGTGTGCTTGCCCTTACCACCCAGTTGCTGCTACGAGTCCCGGTCAGGCTAAGTGATGCGGGTGGTTCAAACAAAGCAAGTCTCGCCCTGACGCGGGTCAAAATCAACTCAATTCACATATAGTAGTCGGTGTGGTTGCACGGCGGTTGTTCCAAGCCCTTTGATCTGAAGATGGGACGAAAATGTGACCTGTTCTTTGTTCCAGCAGGCGGGCGGCGTCAAACCACAGGGTGGAGCCACGGCTCAATCAGCAAGTTCAATCTACTTGCCCTATACGTAGCACCATGACCTGCTGGCGAGTTAGAAGGCCTGTCAATTGGACCAGTAATAACAGCTTATGAAACGCCGTTCTTGGACGTAGTCTGTTCGGCCCCCAGCACACAGCGGCCTGGCTTTATCGGCAACTGCTGTTTCCGTCTTTCCCATGGCACCCACCATTACTTCCTCCTCATCCTCTTCCTCCTCCTTCCCCCCCCCCCCTAAATAATAACATAATAAGACAGAGAAATCTTAAGTGCCGACGAAGAATGATTGAATATGAAACAAAACAATAAAAAAAGAAATAA
>NW_001914849.1:11978-39607 GCF_000226545.1 Podospora anserina S mat+
CATCCTCATCCTCCATCTCCACAACACACACTACTTTCTCTTGACAGTCAATTTTGTCCGACAAACTACCATATACTCACATCTTCTTCTCGCACATTGAACCACGATGCCAAACATAGATCTCCAGGTCCTAAAGGAACCCAGCATGCCCCAGGGCGAAGCAGATGTTCTCGACACATTGGCCAAAGCATTAAACTCTAGCGATGATCCTGCAGTCGTCGCGGCCAACCTGGAAGACGAGCTACGACAGTTAACTGCCTCAAGCAAGTCAACAAAGGCTGCAGACACCCTGCTTTGGAATCTGTGGGTGATGCTGTTGGAGGTGGTGAGAATCGTGCCCATCGAACATCCATGGCACGCCGCGCTCGCCGCTGGCATGAACAACTTGCGCTCGAGAGGCGGGCTTGTGGTTGAACTCGAGGTGAGCGGAAACTTGTTCATTACCATCGCATCAGCAGGATATCTGACAGCTTTCTTTTCTATCTAGGATTACACGCTGAACTGGGCGGACCTGCCCGATCTGAGCATGTATGTCTTCGACAAGTGGTTTAACCCTACCGAGTTGGACGACTACACCTCGGAGGACGTAGACGCCTGGAAACGCTGGAACTCATTTGCGTCACAGCTCCTGAATGAAGAGTACATGAACTGGATTATTTTACCCTACTGGGAGATACGCTCGGCGCTGGAATTCCCCCGCCGGAGGACCCAACTATATTTGAGTGCAGACTTTGGGTAGCAACTCAGTGGCTGACCCAACGCGCCGAACTTGTGTACAGCGAGATGACTTGTGGGGTAGACTTGGAGGAGAAAACAAAGTCGGCAATCAAACCCGGCCCGCTGTGCGAGGGTGTCTACCCGCGCAGTCTGCAGCGGTGGGAGTTTTGGCGGGGAAGACTCGAAGCGCTGGCGGGAGAGAAGGGTCTGGAGTAGGAGACGGATTCGGGGGATGGCGGTGCAGGGCGGATCATCCCCAGTGCATCGTTATCCCGAATTCAACAGGCGATCAATGCTATGGACGCTTCGAGCAACAACGCCCGAGTCTAGTTAGACACGCTTCTTGTATTACTACTTCCTTTCCAATACTAGATGTTACACTGCAACCAGGTATCAAGATTCGCCCCTGTCTCTCCGCCTATAGAGCAACCAACCCCACAACCCCAACCACAACCCCCATACCCACCCCAACCAACCCTGTACACCTCGCCCCCAACCCCCCATTCGTAGAAGTAGGCCCCACCCCTCCCTGATTAACAACAACACTCCTCGTCACACTAACCGTCGGGTCGGTCCTCGTAACCGTCTCCGTCACAGGACAAGAAACCGTACAAGGCAAGAACTCCGTCCACGGCGTCGGCACCCCCGTCCCCGTCACCGTCTCCGTACCCACCACCCTGAAAGCGGGACTCTGCACCACAGCCTCTACATCCGGCCCCTTGGTCCCATTATTCCCCCCCTTCGGATTCAACACATTATCCACCAAATGCACCGCCCCATTCGCAACAAGAATATCAGCCTGCAAAACTTGCGCAGCATCAACAAATATAAAATTGCTGTGCCTCAGTACACGAATCGAGTGCTTATCCTCCGCGGTAACAAGACTAGACTCGTTCCGCAGTTCCCATATCTGAGACACCTGCCCGGGAACGATGTGATACCGGAGCACAGATTTAAGCTCGTCTTTCGACAGGGCAGGGAGCGTGCTCGCCAGTTTTTGAAAGGCAGCGTTGGTTGGGGCAAAGATTGTGACCTCTTTGGCCGGGAGGATGACCTCGTCGTAGAGACCGGTTGCAAAGAGGGCGCCGAGAAAGGAGGTCATGTCATGGTAGGCGTTGCGGGCTGTGGACTCGAGCCCTTCGGGGACGCGCATGACCGAGTCGGTTACCTGGATGAGGCCCTTGTCCCATTCAACGTCTTCCACGACGACGGTGCCGCGGTTGGCGAAGCCAGATGTCAAGACGACCTCCCCGCCGGGTTGCTTGGTCAGGATGATGCGTTGGCCGCCTTTCATGGGGGAGAATTTCGGGTCGGTCAGGAGCGTGGGTGCCCAGATCGAGTCGCCTTTGATGATGGAGGGCATAGAGACTATCGAGGTCATGACGTGGTATTTCAGGACGGCCTCGACGTGGGTTTTGTTTTCGCGCCATTCGTCATAGTTGCCGAGTTTGTCGAAGGCGTCGTCGTTGGGGGCGGCGATGGTGACGCCTGAGGGGAGGTTGACGAAGATGTCGGGGTGGTCCTGATGAGATTGATCAGTGGTGACATTTGAGGATGGAGAGCAAATGAAGGCACACCTTGACTAGCTCACGAAACGTGGTGAGATTTGTTTGTCCAGCGAGGGCACTGCCCAAGTCCGCTGCTCTGACGCCGGACACAGATCCCAAGACAGATATGATGGCGAGAAGGACGGTTGGAAGGCGTGATGCCAGCCGGAATGATGACAGTCCAAGGACCATCTTGTAAATAGATGCAACTAGCAATGAGAAAATACGTTAATTGTGAGTGTCACAAGAGGAAACAATAGCAGAAAGTCAATCGTCATCACCACACATGGATGATGTGGAGGAGTGAGTCCGGACTCCAACACGGAGGCGGACACGAGGTGGCATTTTAGCTGCCGCCATCTACGCCCTCCCCCAACGCCATCCATGCCACTTTACCCACACCAAATTCATGATGAAATTTGAGCTCTGCACATTTCGGGACACGCGCGACGTTGTCTTCGCTAGCGACCTTCCCCGCGATTGGGCGTTCCTGCTGGCGAGCCACGACCCTGGGGCAATCTGGACCCCTGTTTCCCGATGCACCGGTGCAGGCTGAGCCGCTCGATGGCAGGTGCTCATTGGTCTCGATCTGGGCCGTGTCAGCAACAATTCTTTCCGTCGGGGTGTCATGGCGACAACCTGGAAATTTATTGTTCTCAGGCATCGCTCAGCTTTGGAACGGAGGGTCGTACTTTAGCGTGGGAAGCCGCTGACCGACGTGGTTCCTCCCAGAACCTAAATTCGACACCATGATATCCACCAGCTGGGTCCGGGGATCGACCCGCTCATTTGGTCTTGGGATATCAAGACTGGGCAGGCGGGTTGGAATAAGAAGCACCAGGAGCTGGTCGACGGTGCATCTCTTTGGAAGGAAGGGCTCCAGAAGCATACACGGACCCTGGGTCTTCAGCTACCAATCTGTGCCTTGACTGCCCTGGTGAGACGACATGGCAGGATCTCATCAGCCATGCCGCCCAATTGCATGCAATGAGGCTTGGTTTAGCGTGAAGCATGTGCCACTGAGCAACCACCCAAAACGGACTTTGCTGGTGGGGTTGGCATCGGGCTGGCTACGAATAGTTAATGTTTAAAGAAAAAGAATTTCTCTGAATTGAGCGCAGAATTAAAGGTGAAGCATTACCATTTCAGATGTAATCTCTTTCCATTATTTGTCTGAGCTTTACCTTTTAACTTAAGGCTGGGACTGTTGAACAAACCAGATCCCTTGGTGATTCTAGAGTGGATGGCACTTAACTCTTCAATCTCACACTGACTAAATATTATATGCTAGAAATATATATGTGCATACCTCATGGGTGCAATAAAAAGCCTCGCGATAAATCAGGCACTGGAGGCTATGTGGCCGTGGACAAAGAATTAGTTACCGCAATATGGTGACAAGGTCACCCCAAATATGGTTATGAGGCATGACTGTTGAGTTCTTCCTCGAACAATAGTCAATTAGGCCTATTTTCCGGTTCGAAACATGCAAGTCAACAGTTATTACACGTTATGTGCCCATTATGTTGTCAGCGACAGACACCAATCCCTTGACGAAAACGCTCAATGCCATTAAACTCCCTATCCAACCCCACCCCTCAGCTCTCAGTCAAGTTATAAATCTTCTGAATATCCTTCAACATGCCCTCAAAATCAATCTGCAAATCCCTCAACAACCCATCATTAAACCCGAACACCCATCCATGCACAATCGGAAAGCTATTCTCGGCGTAACTTTGCTGCACCCCCGCCGTCTTGACCACATTCTTGCACTGTTCAATCACATTCAGCTCCACCAACCGGTTATACCTCTCCTCCTCGTTCGGAATCGCATCCAGCTCCTTCTCATGCAGCCTGTACACATCTCTGATATTTCTCAACCAAGGGTTCAAAATCCCCAGATCCTTGGCCGACATGGCAGCCTTTACACCGCCGCAGCCATAGTGCCCGCACACAACAATGTGCTTCACCTTCAAATGGCGGACGGCGTAGTTGATGACGGCCATGACGTTAAGATCGGTGTTGCAGACCAGGTTCGCGATGTTGCGGTGGACAAACGCGTCACCGGGTTCGAGGCCGGTGATTTGCTCGGCGGGAATGCGGGAATCGGAACATCCTATCCAGAGGTACTCTGGTGTTTGGCCGGCGGAGAGGTTGGCGAAGAAGTCGGGGTCGGCCTTCTTCTTCTCAGCGGCCCAGGCACGGTTGTGCTCGAACACACGGTCGTGGGTTTGGCGGAGGTAGCGGCTGATGTCCTTTTCGGCCATGGCGCGCCAGGTGGATTTGTCCGATGAGGGGTTGGCGTTGGGGAGTTTGGACTTTGGGTTTGATGATGATGACGAAGAGTGGGAGTCAGAGGAGCAATGACGCAGGAGGGAAGGGGTTGTGGCTGTTGGTGTGGGGAAGCGCAACGGTCCGGACCTGACAAGAGAAGAGAGAAAAGAGGAGGAAGGGGAGCTGGAACTGGAGATAAAAGCGCGTCGGATAGCGGCGGAGGTTGGATGCTGCAAGAGCGACGTGGTGACACGTGAGTTGAGCATGACCAAGGTTTCTGAGCGGGTTGTCCGGTGTTTTTTTTTTTTTTTTTTCCTCTGGTCTTCCCCTCTTTCCGTCCTTTCTCCCCTCACTTGTCCGGCGGCCGATGGAATGTTGAGCGAGACTAAAAATGCGGTGTGGGTGGGCTCCGTCAGCCTCTAATTCTCATTTTTTTGGGGCTGGGAATTGGTCCCATTCTGTGACGTAGGGAAGCGGAGTTGTGCATCTCTTCATGCAGATGAGAGAAATGTTGTGATGTTTTTGATAGTAGCCCTAACCCTGTTTGCGATTCCGGCGGAGTGGGGGCGTGGAGATCGGATATTGAAGGGATCGACGATCTCGAGCTTGGCGGGAGCTGCAATTCCCTCAACATTTTTGGTCAAGAAGATGGCATTTGTCCATGAATTTGCAAGGTCTTTGGGACATTTTGATCCGAAATCGCGTGTCTCAGCACCTTGGCATTAGTTGACTTGTGCGAACGTAGTGCACTCGACCTGCCAGAACGGGCTTTTTCGGCTGTCAGAATGGATCTGCCAGTGTTGCTAGGCCCGGCAATTGGCGAGTTCTCCCCGCAACCCAGTCCGACCTTGTTTCAACGTCGGTGATAGAAACTTTGTTCACCCGCCGTGCCAAATCCAAGATTACTTGTTAGGCCTTGAAAATCGGCACTTGGACCAGGCTGCCACCTAGTCAGGTTCCTTAATTCGCAAATTCCGGTTGATTCCCAAAGAGTGATTTTTGGCCGCTAACCCTAACCCGGATTTAACGCACGTACCACATTTGCAGCTAAAAGGACATTTCACGAATCAACCAGAATTTACGAATCAAGGAACCGAACCATAGTAGAAGCCATGGTCAGTGCCGATTTTAAAGGCCTAACAAGTAGACAGCTCGAAGCCAGATATTTTATAATGGTTTTCTTGAAATCACAAAGTTGATAAACCTCTGCTTGTTTACCTATCTATTCCCATTGAATTAGGTAATTGCGGGGGAGAATTCAAGCGGTCTCTTCAGTTTATTATCGGATAGCCAAAAGCCTGCTCCGTCACGTTTACCCGAAGCATTACGACAGCCTTTTGCTAGACACGGAAAGGTGATAGAGCTTTGTTAACATGAAGCATGGATTGAAACCGAAAAACTATTTGTTATATAAAGTGCTCTTGATAACGGACCATTACCCTCTCTGTCACTCCCTGAAAGCAAGAAAGCAGACGCTCATTATACTGTCCATCTGTCTCCCATGACAGGGCATGGAACCCACCCGATCGATCCTGATTAACCAGAACGCCTAGGGTTTCTTCTCTCTCTTTCCGCTCTCGCCCTTCCCCTTCTCCTCCTTTTTATCCTTCTCCGGCTTTTGGCTTGTCGAGGTTAAGCTAGCAGGAATGGCTAATCGGGCAGTGATGGTGAGAGCCTCGTTCAAGTAAGAGTCCAGCAAAGTGCCTGGCCATCAGTCTTGAGGTCCAGTTCAGGATCAGACATACACTCTCCCTCCGCACAGGGATTCAGCCCGGGACCAATTGAAAGTGCCCCAGATCATACTAAACAAAATGGCGGCATTTGTGACCATAATGATTTACATTCTAAGTGTTAGTGTGGGGGTGCTTGTAATACATAAACGAGGGGTGTATCTTGCATCTTCTCATTATCTTAAGGGCATTGATTTCGGGGGAATATGCTCACATACGTTAGGATTAGGTGTGGATGGATTGGTTTTACTGCGGCAACGTTTGCTAGTCCGAGAATGCTCTATTCTACAAGGTTCCCGGTGTGTTAAATTCCCAGAGCAAGCTTTCCCATAGGGATGTAGTTTCAATTAGGATTGATTTACGTGAAGCAGTCAACTGTTCGTGGTTCTACGATTTGACCTGTGTCTTTGATTTTCTTGAAGCGAATTGATGTAGCGAACGCATCGTGATTCGCAGCTTTTCTGTAGGCCCGGCAACTAACAATACAGTTTCAGCCAAGGTAGGTAAGTGATTGTATACATGAAAAGAAGCCAGGAGCCTTGGAAGGTTCCATTATTAAGTCATCTATTGAAAGTCTCCCGTTGTGCGACTGGGGATTTGTCAATGGCATTGGAGTTGGCAACCTCGATCAATCACCCCAAGGGCTGTTGGCTATGATGTGGAGGCTGATAGGTAAGTCACCTACAGGATCAGCTGTTGTTGAGATTGAGTCGACGGTATAACTCATGCGGCTATATTTAGAGCAGGATCCATATTACAGAAAAACGAGTGCAATGTCACAGCCTCTTTGCATTGGATGGAAATTGCGCTCAACAAAACCCGACAAGGCTCTAGCTATCACATGATTGGTCGTCATGTTGGGAGAATGGATTGAGCTTCCAAGCGACTTGTCAGCCCCATGGTGCAATGTAGACTCAAGTGATTAGCTCCGGGTCCCAAAGCCTCGAAACATCGAGTTAAGCGCCTGCCTAAGACACAGACAATAAGTATTACGTCTAGGGCCTCGAGTTCATAATCTGACGAAATTCAGAGGTAGTACTAGGATACAATTGTTATTCAGGGGTATTGAGGGGCATTATGTATACCGTACCGGGTGTGGGCCAGGGCAATTAGACTTTGCCTATCAACTAGATATATTTAAGTCAACAGAGCCTGCAATAAAAACAGAGTCTACAGGACAGGCCCACTTTCTGACCAAAAGCTACAGTGGCCAGCCCAGTGGTCTTCCACTGAACCGGCCTCTATTGGATTCCACTGGTGACTGGGCCCAGTGGGTGAGCTAGTGGGTGAGCTAGTGGGTGAGTCAGTGGGTGGTGGTGGGTGGTGGTGGTGGGTGTGAACCGTGGAAGCGCTGCAAAAGAAGAAGGTTAATGGGTGCGCACCTGGGATCGGACGCAGGGCCTATTAAACAGTGGAAGACTTATTGGGTTGTTGGACGGCCGCGAGGATTTGCTAATGTTGATGGTATTGTTAAGTACTCGAACAAACAACTCCGGAGAGCAAAACGCCAAAGCCCTGGAGCAACCTGACTGCCAATCCCACAGGAGTATTGCTCCCACATGGGTGGACGGCAGGGTCGTCCATTGAGCCACTGAAGCAGTAGCTAATTGAACGAGCCAGGCGCGAGAAATAGGGACCGTATAGGGGGGTGTACGGCAGGTGCCTCCTATATCTTCAGTGACGATATGTGGGCCTGCCCTGTAGACTTTGTTGGCCTCCTGCAGACTCTGTTGGCCCACTGCAGATTCTATTTGACAAGTCAAATTCCCACTATGGTACCTTCAACCATCACTCTCCTCATTGTATGTCCTAGGTATCTCAACAGCCAGGTCTCATAGCTACATTGTGTCCTGCATTGTTTAATAGGTCTAATATAGGTACCCTGCTACTTCTACCAATTTTACCGGACTACTTATACCTCGCGAAATCCAATGGTCGTGCATCTACACATGTTCCCTACCTACACAAGGAGACAGGTCACCTCATGTAACGAACTAAACTCGATCCAAATGCTGAAGAAGATTGTCAGGACAAACTTCTCAATATACCTATCGCCTATATCGATTTAACCTTTTACCACGCGGACCTCAACCCATCAATCGCAAGACGTTACATTCCCTCGGAGCTAGGCTACGGGCGGATGAAGAGGTCATTAATTGACTTTATCCGGATCCGACCAAGTTGTATTGGTGCGGCTGCAATATGCTATCGACCAAGGCTTTTCGACTCCATAGTCACTCAGATCTTGTAATTATCCGGTCGCCCAGGCCATGAAATATGGAACCCTGTTTGATGAAGAACTCTTGTCTGTATCACCCATCAAGGGGTTCTTGAGTCGCCACATATCTCCGAATTCCCAGGTAAAGGCTTGCTTTTGGGTATATTAGGGCAAAGTCTCCCTCCGGGTAACCGCCATGCTTTCCGGTGCACCTCCATCTTCCGCGCTATCAGTCGCTTTGCCATACAGCCAACGAAGACGGACAAGATGAGATTCCTTCCTTCTGTTGCCCTCGCCCTTGGTGGGTTTGTCACCGCCAATCCGGTGCCCGTTGACCATGAGGCTGTGGAGTATGTACCAGTCTCGCTGCCCCTGACATGCAGAGAGAACCTAACATCCGCTGCCACAGGCTCTTCCACCGTCAAGTACGGACCCTCAACCAGGCCATGATTGCCGCCGGCCGCGAGTACATCGGTACCTCCCTCACGGTCCGCAACGACAACTCAGAGCAGAACATCATCCGCAGCGAGTTCGGCTCCATTACGCCGGAGAACGCCCAGAAGTGGGATGCCACCGAGCCTAACCGCGGGCAGTTCAATTGGGGCGCCGCCGATCAGCACATGAACTGGGCACGCCAGAATGGCAAGCACGTTCGCTGCCATACTCTTGTCTGGTACTCTCAGCTCCCTGGTTGGGTGTCCAACAGCCGCTTCAACAACGCCACCTTGATCCAGGTCATGACCAACCACATCAACCAGGTCATGGGACGGTACCGTGGGCAGTGCAACCACTGGGATGTCGTCAACGAAGGTAGATGTCTTGAGAAATTTTAAAAGCCAGTGACGGTGCTGACATCTTTGAAGCTCTCAACGAGGACGGCACATACCGCGACAACGTCTTCCTCCGCACCATCGGTGAAGCATACATCCCCATGGCCTTCCGCATTGCCGCTGCCGCCGATCCTTCCGCCAAGCTGTACTACAACGACTACAACCTCGAGTACCTGGGACCCAAGGTCGAAGGTGCCGCTCGTATCGTGAGACTCTGCTACAACCTCGAGTACCTGGGACCCAAGGTCGAAGGTGCCGCTCGTATCGTGAGACTCTGCCAGCAATACGGAGTCAGAATCGACGGTGTTGGTTACCAAGGCCACTTGGTCACCGAGAGCACCCCAACCCAATCCACCCCCACCCCCTCTGAGGCGGACCTTACTGCCGCCTTGAAGATCACCGCCGACCTTGGTGTTGACGTTGCCTACACTGAGATCGATATCCGCATGAGGACACCATCCAATGCTCAGAAGCTGCAGGCTTTGGCTGATGCTTATGGCCGTGTTGCCCGGTCGTGCATGAATGTCCCCCGCTGCGTTGGCATGACCATTTGGGTACGTCCGCTTGATATGACAAGTCTGGTTTTACAGTTGCTAACAGTGAGAAATAGGGCGTCAGTGACAGGTACTCGTGGGTTCCCCAGACTTTCCAGGGTGAAGGTGACGCGCTTCTTTGGAACAACAACTATCAAAAGAAGGCGGCGTACGACTCTTTCCTGCGGGGTATTTCTGGGCAGTAAATTCGACCTTGGTTGAAAGGATTCTTGTATATAGCACCGAAGAACGGCCAGCCCGAGTCCTAGAATGGCAAACCCACACATCCCGTTGGCGTTCACTATCCATCCGACGACGCACTCGCTGCTGCTTTATAGTATGTTCAACACGTTGCTGGCCGCTTATTTCCGCAAGTTTAGGCATGTTGAAGCAGAGAGTTCGGGATAGACAGGCTACGCCGTCGCAATTCCGCCGGGCAGGAACAACTGGTTCGAGTGGATTAGGTTCCTGGATCTTGTTCTCTCTCCAAGAAAATGGTTAACGTGCATGATAAGCGAGCGACGCAGATAAGCGAGCGACGCACTCTCCACCACCTTACTATAACTATCCTCAATTGCTAGACCACAACATTAAGAACCAACTACAATTACGTCAGAAACAGCTGAATCAGACCCTTCTGCAGCCTCCTGGCAAGTGCGGGCATTATGGCCAGGCTTGCCGCACACACCACAGCACTGAACCTTCGTACGAGCCCCCCCTGCACTACCGCCATCCGGCTATATTTCTTCCACTACCTCCCCACCCACGGCCTTCTAGTCCAGTAGATCCTATGCATCTTGCACAGTAAGTAATCCTCCGAGCCGTACACGTGTTTTTTTAGCTTTCCGGCGCTTATTTAGTGCTTTATTAGTTTTACGGAGCGAAGCGTTCTTTGACTGAAAGAGGGCTACCTGGTGTATTACAGTTATCGTACCCTTAGTAAGCTAGTTTATAGTAATTAATATCGAGGCCGGGAAACTATTTTAATAATTAATAATACGAATTTTAATAAACGTTAATTATAAATTAGTTTTTCGGAGGTTTTATAGTATTTAAAATATTTATAGTAATATTATACCCGGCTTTAAAGATAAGGGTATTAATATATAAAACTTTATATTTAATTTAAAAAATATTTTTTTTAAATTATATAGTATAAAGTTAATACTTATAAAGCTATTTTATATAATTTTTTTTTATAAATGTAAAAAAAGTTTCGCGGAAAGTATAAAGAAATTTAAATTTACTTACGTAATTAATATATATACGTAGTAAGCCCTCGATCTAGCGGCCGTACGTTTATTTTAATAGCCTAAAGTAATTAATATTGAATTACTAAAGGAAGTAAAAGAAATATAAAGGTATATAAAATAAAATAATATTATTTTATTAATAATAACGTTCGAATTTAATTAAATAATAATTTTTATAATTATCGAAAATTAATAACCGGTATTTACTTTTTATATAAAACGCTATATAATAATTAAAGTACTTAATTTAATTTAAATTTATTAAATTAATAATTTAATTATTATTAATAATTATAATACGTTAAATAAATAATAAATTATATTCGGTATATTAATTAATAAAATAATATTATATAATTAAAATAATAAAAAATAAAATAGTTTAGCCGAAAGTATTAATTCTTTAAATTATTATTATTTATTTACGGTTATTAAATTAAATTAATTTTACTTTATTAAAGCCGTCCGAGGTTATAATTATTATACTTATGAAAATAATATTTATTATAAATTTAATTTCGTTAAAATTATAAATATTATTATTTATAATACTATATTTAATTTTAATATTCTATATAAATATAAATTATTTAGTAATAACCTTTAAATTTTTATATTTAGCCCTTTAATAATTATATTTATACGTAAAACGCGTATAAAATTATAATTAACGTTTAACAAAATTATAAACTTAACGTTTCCTAATAAAAAGCGTATTACATACGCGTAATAATTAATTAACTATATTTTCCACACTACTTAATTTAGGTAGGAATATACGTATAAATAGTTTAAAAATATACTAAACTATTATCTTTTCCTTTAGATCCGTTAAATTATATAAGTTAATTAAAATATTATATCGCATTAGTCGGCCATTACGCCTATAGCGGAAGGTTGCTTCTGGGACGTTATATAACTTAGCTGCAGTACGGATACTAAGATCCTCCTATTTTAAATAGCTTCGAGGGCAAGAAGAAGTCTAGCTTCTTTTAAAGGGCCGTCCATGGTTGTTGGTGGTAAATTGTAGTAGAAGATATTTAAGAGACGTGTTGTGGTGGAGAGTGCGTCGCTCGCTTATCTGCGTCGCTCGCTTATCATGCACATTAGTAATCAAGGAGTTGAGTGTCTTCTCCACATCGTCGACCGTCAATAGCATGGCTGTGACCCTGATGACGTTCCAAAACACTTCGCACAGAGATGAATTGCAATCGCAAGTAATGTCCTGCCTCTCCTCGGGCATGATCAATCCAAGAAGCGCAAAGATGCTGTCCCGAGGGTCAGCGAGCTCGAATCTTTCGCCGCGTCCATCCAGAATATCAAAGGCCATTGCAGCCCAACCGAAAACGCTTGTCTCCCTGCTAACAAGTTCATCCTCAGCGCCAACAAACCCCACAGCTCAGGTTGGACGATCTGGGCTCCTGATATTCGGTCGAGCCATTCCAGATATGAACTCACAAAATGTCTGGAGCATATCTTCGTCTAGAAACTCATGCCCACACAGGAACAAAAGATTTTTCGACACGATAAACTCTTGCAATATCCACATGTGCTGCCACCAAGCTCTGCTGAAGAATGACTGGATGGCCAGGGGTGAGTGCTTGACCTCGGGGACTATGACCTTGCGTATATCTCGCAACAACTTATCGCTCCCATCCGCCGAGGGGCCCATCCAGGCGACTATCCAAGCGGCGTTGGAGAAGACATCGCGCATGTTGGCAACTTGCGCGGACTTTTCGACCGCATCCTGCTGATTGATACACAACGCGTCGATCCAGATTTCAGAATAGGCTAAGACGGGTAGCCAAGTCTCCCCGTGCCGTGGGAAGGTGTGTCAGAGCCTCATAGAGACTCTCCGTGATGAGAGCTGGCTTCCCGTTGACAATGAGAGATCTCGACAATTATCTCTCTTCGTGCGACAGAGTCTCCTCATGTATATGACAGAGCAACGTATTTCCCTTGACAATCGCCCATGGACCGCTCCGTCAGCGTGCATTCAATTTTGGGACTGGCTATGTCGCACGGGGACTGGAATTTGAGCAGTCGAATAGATTGTTCAAGTCTGAGAGGCTTGTATGATACTCCGCAGTTGATCGAGGATACAGCTGGTCCAGCCCACGGTTGTGGGTGTTCCAAGTGCGATCCTGGGGCCACGCCCTTGACCGCGTTGCTATCGTCCATTGGAAATCTCGTCTTGGGCAGGATTCGCCGTTGATCTGAACAATGAGCGCGGCGAGCAATCACCGGAAATAGTGGTCTGACTCGAGATTGTGGATAGAACTAGGTGCCATCGACGTATTCGTAAGTCTGAGTAGCCCCGCATGATGGAAGAGAAAAGAGCTGACAGGCTTCAGCAACGCTTCTGCCTGCCGGCAGCACAATCCTCGGCTCGGACTATTCTCTGCCCGAAAACGCAGAAGTGCGAGCACCCAATAAGACCTCGTTTTTTTGGATAGTTTCATGCATACTACAGCACTCAGGTCTAGCGCAGGCATTCCAGTTCCATGGGTGTGGCTCTAGACTATTGATTTAGACGACAGCCCCCAATGATGACATTTATTTCCGGAGCTAAAATGTCAACAATCGCGAGCATAAATAACATTATGCCGTTTCCCAAAGTCAACATCCTACTTTTTACCCATCATCTTACCCACCGACAATGAAACTCCTCCTCGCCACCCTCGCCCTCTGGGCATGCTCAGCCCTCACCCAAACACCACCCCCCAACCCCCCCATCCGCAACATCTACACCTTCCCCCCCAACCACTTTATCGAAAACATCGCCGTCCGCTCCAACTCCCGCCTGCTCCTCACCTCCATGAGCGTGCCCCATTTATACTCCATCAACCCCCTCATCCCCAACCCCGCAGCCGACATCATCCACAGCTTCGCCAACCCCAACAACGCAACCGGCATCTCGGGGATAGCCGAGATCGCCCCGGACGTCTTTGCTGTCATCGTCGCAGATTGGGACCTCTTCGCTACCCGTGCCATCCCTGGAACGCTGGCAGTCTGGACAGTCAACTTCAACAAAGCCCCCAGTCAACGCGTCAAGTTCATCACTCAAGTCGCCAACACAACTATCTTTAATGGAATTGCTCGTCACCCTACCAATCCCACCTTGTTGCTCGCTGCGGACTCTGCCTTGGGAGCAGTGTGGAAAGTTAACCTTTTGACAGGTGCCCACAGCGTGGCGTTTTCGTCACCTCTTCTCACACCTACTGCCACTGCTCATTTGGGAATTAACGGTCTTAAAGCCCAGGGGCAATACCTCTACTTTACCAACTCCGCTCAGGGGTATTTGGGCAGGGTCAAGATCGGCTGGAACGGCGAGCAAGTTGGGGCCATTGAGGTTCTGTCTAGTGCTTCTGATGCGGGGGCTGATGTGGTGTATGATGATATCGCGCTTGATTTGGGACATGGTGGTAGTGGGAAGGTTTGGATTGCTTCTCATCCCGACTATGCTGTTGGTGTTACGCTCCCAGAGGGGTCGCAGTGGGTTGTGAAGAATGCGACGAAACTGTTGAACCCGACCGCGTGTGCTTTTGGGAGGGGGAGTGCAAAGGAGAGGACGACGCTTTATGTGACGAATGGGGGGGAGTTTTTGCCTGACTTTACGCTGGTGAATGAGGGGGTTGTTGCGCTGGATTTGTGAGTCAGTGCAATACAGATATCTAGACCAGAAAAAAGCCATGCGTAAAAGAAACCTGTCTATCAACCACTCTACCACATACTGGCCAAACAATCTCCCTCAACTCAAGCACCATTCCCGTTAT
Source organism: Podospora anserina S mat+ (assembly GCF_000226545.1). Classification (NCBI taxonomy): domain Eukaryota; kingdom Fungi; phylum Ascomycota; class Sordariomycetes; order Sordariales; family Podosporaceae; genus Podospora; species Podospora anserina. Next base: position 26,857 of record NW_001914849.1, read on the forward strand.
AAGCCAACAAGTTAACACTCCCCCTTCCCGCCTCCTTCACCACCCCCTTAGTCCCCAACTCCCTAACCTTATCCACCACCGCCCCCACCAACCCCCCCTGACCTCCCCCCTCCAAACTCCTGAGATACAACACCAACCCCGCAACATGCGGACTAGCCATGCTAGTCCCCTCCACCTCAAGATAATCACCATCATCCCAATTCCACGCGCTTCTCACCATCACCCCCGGAGCCCAGATATCCACCCCCGGCCCCCAGTTGCTAAAGCTAGGCCTGACATTCTCCACATCCACCGCACCCACCGCCAACGCCTCAGGAGCTGAGGCCGGACTGCCCCACCCATTGTCAGAGGAACGGCCGTCGTTCCCTGCGGCGACGACGGTGAGAATACCAGCGGAGTATGCCGCTGCAATGGCGGAGTCGACGGCGTCGGATTGGGGACCGCCGAGGGAGAGGTTGATGACTGATTTGGCGGGGGTGGTGATGTTGTTTACTGCCCAGAGGTAGCCGTCGAGGACGATGGAGGTTGTCGACTGTGTGAGGTGGTGGTGTTAGCAAAGGTGGGGTAGGAAAAGGGGGAAAAGGGGTAAAAGGGGGTGTTAACAAGGTCACCGCACTCCAAAAGAGGGCGTGAGAGAGCGTCACAACAAACCGGGCACCCTTGCAAAGAAAGAAAGAAATAACTTACAGAACCCCAATCAAAAACCTTCACCGCCACCACCCTCGCCTTCTTCGCAACCCCGTACGTCTTCCCAGCAATCGTCCCACTGACATGCGTTCCATGTCCAATATTGTCCTCATCGCTGTCCGCGTCAGGGTAGGCGTTATACCCAAAGATTGCCCTACCCCCCTCAAACTCATTGTGGGTGGTGCGGATGCCGGTGTCGACGACATAGGCGGTGTACCCGTCCCCGGCATCGCCACGGCTGTCGTAGATGTAATCTGTCGAGTTGGGGGCTCGGTGGGAGATACTACCCAGCCCCCAGGGGGCGTCTTTCTGGGTGGTGAGGCCTGTTTGGCGAGGGCGGGGTTGGGAGGGGAGGTGGTAGGTTAGGTGGAAGGTTTGGTCTTGTTCTACGGAGGAGACCTGGGTGGGGGTTAGTACTATGAGAAGGTAACGGGGGTGAGAAGGTGGTGGTATGTGTTGGAAGAATGTGGATATGTGTTAAGAAACACTGACATCAGGGTTGGCCCTGATCTGAGCTATGGTCTCCTCGTCAAAGGACCCAGCATAGCCATGGAAATCAAGGGCAGAGTAGACCTTCTCAATTCCAGATTCGTCACGGCGCGAGAGGCTCCGAGTATGCACGTCTCTCACCCAAGACAGGTGGGTCTCCAAAGAAGGTGCCACTCCCGGCCTGAGGGTGATAATATATTTTCCGGGAATGGGCACTGGTGCGTTGTCCCGCTTGGCTACCGGTAGGGCTAGGGCGATGCCCACGCATAGAAGGAGGTAGGTGATTTTGACCATGTTGTAAGATTTGTATCGCAAGTAGCTGCGCAAGATGATGTTGATGACTTCAAAACACAAAGAATGAGTGAGAAATCAGGGGCTTTTATACTTGCAAAGCTCCTTATTTCGCAGCGGTGTCGGCATGCACTCCCAAGCTCGCTGGCCTAAGCAAATGAGATCAACCATCAGTCTTCCCACCATCATCGTTAGCATCACGTATCTCTCTTGCTTCTTCTTGTCCGGTCTGCCTTGCCGAGACTGTAAGGTATCTAACCACCCTGCAGTAGCAGCCACTGCACACCCTCTTCCTTTTCGTTCTCCTCAACTTCCCTTTCAGACGCAAGCTCACATAATTCCTGCCTGAGCACGACATAGAGTCGGTATCTTGCAAGCGAATGTAGATGTTTGAAGATAAGAGCTGCAAGACGAACAGGAAGGAGGTCGTGACACCTTGGGGGGTGGCCATGGAAGCACGTGAAAAATCCCCGACATGCTGAATGGTGGGTGGTAAGGTTGGCCCATGCAGCCTTGATACAAGCCACAGGTCGGTGTGAGAGAAACGTCGCACGAACCAGTCGTGTTAGACCCTTGGATTACTCTTCATGTGCATGGAAGAACTCCGGTGCAGAGTGGACGACAGTGGCTTGGCCATTACGTTAGGTTGGACGTCTTCTCCTTAAATGCTTATGTTCTAGGTCAATAGAAATCATCTTTATTTCCCGGCGTAGGATGTTCGAGTCAACATTGTCCGTCTGATAGCAAACCCATTGTAGAGGGCTATCTTCCCTCTCAATGTACAACCTTCCGGCAGGCAGACGATTGCCTGAGTCCAAGCAAAAAGGTAATGAACCCAATTAAAAATCCCACCCTCCCTCACCCTCCAATCCTGGGAACAAGTGAGATCAGATGGCCCCTAAATCACCCAAACCCGGCAGATCGCATCCCAGCATCCGGGTAGGAAGAGTCGTTGACTAATTCATTCGCCTCAAGACCAGTCGGAACATGCCCGGCTTTGCTGGTGACCGGGAAAGAGCGAGCTTGTGGATATTAACCGTGTGTCTGTTAATATCCCCACAGATGAAATGCAATATCGAGTTGCCATTGCTGTTGGCTTGTCGAGTGTCACGTCACAGCGCGGTGGCAGATACGGTAGTATTGTTGTCAGCATACGCCAACGTGAGGAAGAATCCTTCTGGTTCCAGGGCTTAGTTGCTTGGATTCATGGCGAAGGTTCGCATATGACTTGGGAAGAATGGTGGGCGAGTTATATCGCTTATCTTTGTGAGAAATGAAATCTTTTGCGAAAGGGGGGAGGGGGGTTCGACAAAGTTGGACAGTGAAGTGATAGAGTCATGATGACATCTGTGCTGGTTGGTGGCCGTGTAGGTTGACTGACGCCTCCAAGTCCCAGGCAAATGACGGCCCCAAGCGAAACTCAAACGAAGTCTTATCTCTCCCCTGCCGCCGCGGAACTATCCCACGCTTCCACGCGACGCGTCACGAGGCCACAGACGTCGATTAATATCAAGCCGGACAATATATCCCGTTCAGAAAGGTGCCGGATGCCGCCGCGATAAGAATAGAAACCGCAACAGTTCCTACAACCGCATGCGACCTTCCTTGCCGGTTTCCACGGGCGGGTAAGGGGAGCGGGAGAAGACCACGTGGGATGGATAGGTGACATGGCCCGGTTGGGACCTATACAGCGGGTAAAATCTCTCGGTGAGGATAGGCGAAATGTTTGGCATGATAGGCGAGCTGCAAGAGATCGACCTCAACTATAAGACTCGGGCATCTTGCGAAATGCCATACGAAGGCAAGTATCCGGAACGAAGAGGACTATTCAGCGCTCGGCCCGTTTGGCTGTGTCACGGCATGCTGTAATAAATCGAGGCAAGAGATACGAGAAAGTTTGCGACGTGGACGATTGCTCGTGGTAGCGAAGATATCGGTGAGGGTGAAGGTGAGGCGTAGTTCTCTTCGTACCTGAACAGCGAGATGCGGTCTCAGTCTACCTCGTGTGAGACACTCATGTCAGAACATTCGTCAGTATCACAACCAATGACAACACGCGAATACCGTATCACCTTCCAGAAAAGTCCCTCCAATGATATGGATCTCCCAGGCGGCTGCCCGTTCTGTCTTTTCTGCGTCTTTCGGTAGCATCCGACCCGACAACTGAATCGTGATTGGTATCATTTACATGCAACTTCAACTACACCACCAAATCCAACAACACCCCGTACTCATCCTCATTCTCCCTCCTGACCTCCACCGTCCCATGCGTCTTTGTCTTCACCGACATCGTGTTCCCCTTAAACCACACCAAAACACTCTTCTTGGCATCATTGCCAGAGATCTTGTACATCGGCCCTTCGGCATGAACGTTTTTCTCAGGCATAAACTGCAAATCATTCTCCTGGCACCACTCCTCCATGACCTGTCTGAACGAAACCTCCCTTGGCGGCTCCCCAACAGGCGTTTCCACCAGTGGTTCAGGTTTCCTTGTCTTATGCTCCCTATCCCGCCTTTCACTCCTGAGAGCAGGGCCCTTCTCTGGTGGCTTGAGCTCATCCTTCGCCCTATCGCCCAAATCAAGCGCCTTCTCAATGAGACCAGTACCCTTCTCAAACTCCGCCGTGATGGATGGTAACACTCTAATCTCCTCGGGGAAAACCTCCCCCTGCCACCACTCAAACCACTGACCAATCTCATCATAGTTGGCATCTTCCAGCAAAAGCCATTGGTAAAGCGCCTCATGCCACATGGGGAACACCTCCGCCACCAGCACCTCCCCAATCATAGTCGGACTCACAAACTCCAACCACTCAAACGCCCTATCCAACACCTTCATGTACGGCTCTTGGTCTCGCGGATCAACCTTGAAGCTCTTCCCAAGATACCTCGCCAAACCAGGCAAAAGGTGGTTCATCACCAGCGGGCCCCACTGGTCGCTCTTACTACTGCTTCCACGCAGCACTTGTTTCCAGGGTTTCAAGCCGGGAATGACACCCCTCTTGAACTCCCACGAGTCAATGAGCTGTCTGAACTTGCGCTTGACATCTGCCACCAGACCAGACGAGCTTCTTGGGTCGAGATGGACCGAAGGCAAATACGGCAGCCAGGGAAAGATCCAAGTGTGAGGGAGGTGCTCGCTGTGTCGTTTTGGTTGCCACTTCTGAACAGCCTCCTCCAGCTTGCGAATGATATCTTGTAGAAGCTGAGTGCGGACAAAGCCAGGCAGGAGGCCATCCCAAGCTTCTAGCACAGCAATGAGCTGGTCTGGTTCCCGGACGTTCCATTCGCGGACTGCGCTGGTGACGGTTCGGTACCACAACTCGTACATCATTGTTTCGTAGGGGTTGGCGGTCGGTCGGCGGTACGTCTTTTTGGTTTGTTGGTCGAGACCGAGCAAGCCTCGGATAGACTTGAGACCGTCGACGAAGCTTGGTTTAGGTTCCTCGAGAGGCTCCCAGAGCTGGCGGTATTGATTGAAGTCTGGGTGGATGGCAGCGACGACGAGGGATGTGAGCTCTTCCTTGATCTGAGGTAACATCTGGTCGGACAGAGACGAGTAAGTATCACTGAGCCCTGAAATGATGCGACCCAGTCGATAGTTGAGATCAGCCTTGCGGTCAATCTCGCCGCTCTCGGTTGGGTTGGACGCTGCAGCGCAGGCACTGGTGAGTGATTGATTGCCTTGCAACGTTGTGGCCAGCTCTTCCATCTCTTGCCTTTCTTGTTTCAACTGCAGCTCAATGTATGCCTTGCGCTCTTGTAAGCTCTGCCATTCCTCAAGCATAGCCATGAAGTCGTTTTGGGCACGGCGGACGAGCTTCCGGGATTCGGCCGTTTCAGCAGACTCAACAGGCGCAGTACCACCAGTGGGGGTCATCAAGCCTGACGAGGTGGTCAGCATCTTTTTGCCGGGACCGGTCAGATCCAAGATAGGGGTAAACGCGTCGGGAATATTGAGGCCGGGGGCGGCCTTCTTGATCTCATCCATTGTCAGGTACTTTGGCTTCTGGCGTTTGGGCGTGCTTGCGCCACTACCTGTACCACTGCCCAGTCCACCAGACAGAGCCTTCTTCCTGCGCGCGGCCTTCTTTTTCTTTTCCTCCTCTTCCGAGTCAATAACCTCCTCGCCCCTGAGACGTGCTTGTCGTTTCTCTTCTTGCCTTTCCTGTTCAGTCTTTTCCTTGACAGCACCGAGACCGGCGCCTTGTGGGCGCAGGTTGGCCTCGATGACAATGTTTCGACCCTGGCCCTCCTTTCCAAGACCTTTTCCTTCCTGATAACCCATCTTGGCCATCATTCTCGCCGCGAAAGAATTGGTATTGGTCTTGATCTTCCCACCTTTGCCCTTTGTGAACGCGCTCGCCGCAGGTACGCGTGGTTTCGCTGGTTCATCGTCGTCACGGTTTAGAAGACTTGGACCTCTCGCCGACATTGGCACAAACCCAGTTCCCAGAGGGTTGCTAGGATCTACTTTTGACTTGACGAATGGCATCGGCTTCAAGACGGCGCTTTTTAGAGGCTTCTGTTGTTGCGTTGGGGGGGTCCACCCGAGACCTTGGGCAGCGGCAGCGGCCTCACCACCACCACCAAAGCCCAGGCCGAAGCCTCCCATGTCCTCGTCTTCATCGTCTTCGTCTTCGTCTCCGTCGGCGGCGGTGGCAGTCGAGGTCATCATGGTAGGTTTTCCATCGTCATCCCACTCGGCGTACTCATCATCCTTATCGTCTTCCTTGTCCTCATCATCGTCTTCGTCGTCAACCGGGCCGGGCTTCACGTTGCTCGACGATACGAAGCTAACGCCCTTGTTGCGCAATGGCTTGTGTTTCCATTTTCGACTGGGCCCTTCATCTTCGCTTTCGGATCCGAAAATTCCAAGGGCGGCGCTCTCTTTTGCCTCGCGGCCGGTGCGCCTTCGTTTTCGGGGGTTGTGATCGGCGAATTCATCGTCGTGGGGGTTGGTCGAGGGTATCAAATATTCATCATCTTCAGCGTCGGACTCTGAGGAGGAATAATCGGCGGCCGTGGCCTTTGTGAATGTTGTTGGATCAAAGGGCATCTTGCCGTTATCTTGGATGAGGAGGTGTAAAAAAAAAATTAAAAAAAAAAAGGAAAGGAAGCGCAACAATTCTTGTCTTGTGTTGTAGTCGGTGTTCGTTGCGCGCTGGAGCATGGAGGACCGAGGACGCAAGTGGCCTGTGGCGTCAGAACTTTTGGCGCAGTTGGCTGTTCCCTGCTGGGGAGTGTGGCGCGCACTGTGTTTGTCTGGGCTCCTTATCTTATCAGCCCACTGATGCCTGCTGAGCCCCACCGAGAGGGCACTGGAAAGCTTGTCCCGACCTCCACAATCATCATCATCATCACTGTCATATCCGGTGAAGCAAATCATTATTTATTTGTATGCAATTTAATCGAGGTTGCCTCGCGTTCTATGTTATGCTATTGAGCTGGGTATCTAGTATCTTCTTTTCGACGCTCCTCGTCCTCCATCGTCCTCCGTCGTCCTCCGTCGTCCTCCGTCGTCCTCCGTCGTCCTCCGTCATTCTCCGTCGCTTGATGATTGCTCGGCTCTCGCTGTCTACTGCCATTCCGACTCATTCCAGTCATGTCTCATTTAACCCGAACGCCAAGATGATCGTTTTTCCCCAATGCCGCCTGTTGCGCCCAAGAAATACATGTACAGAAAGAAACACAGAAAACTACCACCACGCATCAGCAAGCGATGGCGCTGACATTGACCACCACCCGTTGCTTCTTTGGTGCGCTGGAAGACACCATCTGGACCCCTGTCTTCTTGCGCAACCGCAGCTCCAAGAAGTGCTCAACAACATTGATCACCTGGTCCTCGTAGCTGGCAAACTTGAAGCCGAACGTCTCCTCGGTTAGACTTGCGTCGATGGGAAGAGGCGTTGTCTTGACGCTGCCACCCGTCACCAGCAGCTTTGTCTTGATGGCCTCGGGAAACTCCCGCTTGGCGATGGCGATGGCATCGTTCCACCGCGCCGACTGACTGAGAATGTAGCTCTGGTTTCCGAGAACCGTCGGGTCCAGTGCCGACACGTGCGCCCGAGCCACATCAGAGGCATGCACTGTCGCGCCCGCATACGGCCCAAACCGCTTGCCCAGCAGCAGCGCCAGTACCACCGAGTTGGTGCCCTGCATGGCTTGTCCTGCTGTGGTAGCCGTGTCGTTGCGCCCCAACACGAAGCCTGGGTGAAGGTGCACGACATCGAACGGCGGCCTCTCACGCTCCATCCACGCCTCGACATGGTGCAGCGCTGCAACCTTGGATGCCGCATAGGCCGCAAACTCGGATTCGTACGGTCCAGGGGCAAACGGGATGCGGTCATTGGGAGACACAGGCTTGGAAGGGTCTCGCTTCCGTCTGCCCGTCAGCTCGTCCATGGGAACCAAGGCAATGAAGGAGCTGGTGATCACGACACGACGGACCGTCCCACCGAGGTTGGCTGCTTCTAGGAGGCTGATGGTACCACGCACAGCTGGCTGGATGAAATGCGCATCGTGTTGACTGAGCGGTACGCCGTTACCACCTGATGCCAGTGGCGAAGCAATGTGGATGATGTGTGTTGCGCCCTCGACAGCGTTGTCGTAAGCACCGGGGACCGTGATATCGGGCACAATGATGAAGGAGAGTCGGTATCCTGGGTTGAGTGCCTGGATTTGTGGTCTTGCAAGAACAGCAGCAGCTTTGGCATGGGATCGAACGGCGGCCCGGACCCGGTATCCCTCTCGAAGCAGTTGCACCAGAGTCCACGACCCTACATGGCCCGTGGCCCCTGTTATCAATACCAAATCTTTTGGCGAAACCATATTGTATGTGTATGTGTGTGTGTTGGTGAGTTGGTTGGTATTTGTTGGAATGATGGCTGATAGATGGAAGGATCTGGGAGGTATCAGATCAGACAACGAGGGTGTCCGTCGGCGGCATATATACAACAGCAACACCCCCTCCCCCCCCCCCCTGACGGGGCGTGCCAAGACGATTGGGTACCCTTTCGGAGACAAGGCAGAGAGACCTGGTGTCTCGTTCCAAAGGGCGCGGCTCTCTGGCACCGCCTGTATTGCTGTGGCCAGACCCGCCAACCATGGTACTCAGCTGAGCGCTAGTGGGCGCCAACGGGACAGCCGGCCAGTGGCGTGGCGTGAAATCTCAGTCGACCGCATACTAACATGCGCACCTCAGGAACTTGTGATGATGGAGTCTAGACTCCAGCTGCTCGCCGAGTTTGACGCCTCTTCACTCGTGTCGAGTTGTCATTGTCGCTTCTCCGTCCGTCCGCAACACATCAAGAGGCTAGGAACATCGCTGACGGATCATCGCCCTCTCCTGGGACTGGCCTGCGAGCTAAACCGTCTCATGCCGTCACCGCCCATGCTGGTGGCTCCTCGCATAATCTGGGACGATGTGGCTTGCCAGCCACGCAAGCTTGACATGTGAGCGCTTCATGTCTGAGGGGGAGGGTCGTTTATCGGAGTCTGCCGCTCCGACATCCGACCTGCAAGACATTTTGGTCCCAGCCTGAGACCTCACGCGGGGTGTCAGCTTCTGGTCCCAAGACAGCCATGAGAAATATCTACGCTTCGGCCGAGAGGTGACGCAGTTGTCGCAAATCGGTTCTAGGGAGTGAGTGGCCTCGTGGCGTTGGCGTTTGGGTATCTGCATGCTTGGATGAACCACAGCCCCTGTCTTGGAAGCAGCATCTTGACTACGCAAGCCCTCCGATGACTGTTTTGATCCCACAAGAGACCTCCACAGACTTTGCATCAGAGACAGGCGCGGCACCGCAGGCAAGCCCGGGCGCGAGATGTCTCCCCCGGCACCGGCTTCAGACGGCACTTGCTGACACCCACTGTCCACTGTTACACGACCTGCATCCTTCCCAATTTGACAACGGTACGTATGCGGGGGGGTAACAAGACGGGACTTTTGACGCACAGGGGTTGTCCCCCGACTGACAAGGACCACCCCCAGCTCCAAGCACACGCGCGTAAATGGAAAATGTCCGACATGAACGACATCTCTTCTGGCACCACTTTGCAGCCGCCAGATCTTGTCCACCCCGACTAAAGGCTCGGTCGGTTATTTCCTCCTCCTTCGCCTCCGAATCGTGCTCTGTTTACGACTCGCAAATTCCCTTCCACACTCTGTTCGTCTTTGCCGGGAGAAATTCTAACCGCCAAAATCACATCATTCATGACTGTCCCATTCCACCTGCTCGGGACCGAGGGGGGGCACACCCCGTTCACATCCCACTCCGCTCCGTCATCGCCATCACGGCAATAGCTGTTGTACTAGACACCCCGATCCTCCTCTCCGAGACCAAGCCGCTTCAACGTTTTTTTGCACCATCGCCCTACCGTCCAGTCCTAACCCAAAGCTGTTAAAATCTCCGCCCCCGTCAGCTCCGGTGTTAGGGTGATTGGCAGTTGGTCGCGGTCTCACAAAGATCGAGCGAGCCAGTTTGCGCTGCTTGGCGGTTATGCTGTTTTGATCGTCAGGGGGGACAGACGTCATCTGCATCAAACAGCCTCTGAACGGGTGGGCTTGCAGGGTGGCGCGACGCCAGTGGCGGTTGAGGCGTTACCGTTGACGGCCGTAAGGCAATCAATCTGCTCTGGGGGCAGGTTGTGTGTTGAGATGGCGTGTGGGATTGATTGAAGAATATCAAGGACGGTTGTTCAAGGTCTTCAAGTCGGTGTACGGTTGCTCGCGCCTGGCTAGAATGGGTTCCGGACAGGGCAAGCGGACGGGCCGACTGATGACGGCATCGCCGCCGAAATCACCATGTCTTTTGTTGCTTGCTGGCGTACTCGGAGAGAATGAGGCCATGGAGTGATATCATGCGAGCCCAGCTGGCTCACAGTGGACCTGCTATCAAAGAGCACTCAGGATTGGCCATCTGTCATGCCCTACTAACAAGACCTCTGGCTTTCCATCATTTCACGTGCTCTTTCTTTTAACGTGCTTGCAACTCTGGTGTAATTGATACGAGTCCATAGGCAACCTGTCCTTCATGAATAATACACTCCAGGAAACTCCGTTCAGGTTAGAGTGAACCGATCAGTTCGACTGTCAATGTCGAGACTCTTGGTAGCGACTCGCTATCGCCACTAGCGAGCAAGACACCTTTCCAAGCGGAGCTGTAAAGGGGCATATCTTGTGGTACTTCAAACTTGCAGATCGCATCTTATGTGGCAGAGATTACCTTGAGGCCCATATAGCGATGTTAAGAAACTCAGGCCCAAGTCGCAGGGTCATGGTCTCGTCTATGGGTATGTCAGAGGCAACCTGAGATTCAACGCTGTGTGCGCCGTGGCTTCAGCCCCTTTTGATAGGTACCTACTCGAGCCACCACTGGTGGCAAACCCGCATGCTATGCAACGCCGCCCCTCCAGCACGACCCGTGCAGTGTATTCTCCTCACCCTTCAGAATATACAGCCCTTTCTAAGACACTTAAAATTAACTCTATTCGAGGACTGGCTTCTGATGTTGCTGACGGGGACACGTATCGTGGCAAAAGGCCCACAAAATGGGTTGTTGAAACTGCGCGGAAGAACTTTTGGATTTCCCGTCTTGGATCATATCAAGCCAGGACAACTGTTAACAGGTAAAAAGCCCCCTTTAGAGATATATGATGTCCATGAGGGACATCAACCAGCTAGAGAAGGCAACTCTGCTCAAAAAGTCTAGTTTTTCCACGTCAAAACTCGCCTCATTGGCTCCGCATTTCATCAGCAACACATATTCTCTGACCGAGCTGTCACACTTCCTCTCCCTACCTACCCTGCACTCACTACCTATTTACACGAATAAAGCCAAGTGGTTCATCCCTAAGTAGGTGAATCTAACAGGATCTATAAACGGGGTGCGTGTCTGGTTGGAATCCTGCAACTCCAAAACTGCACGTTGATAAGCCAGCCACGATCATTGGTTAGCTACCACCACAACTCCCCTCCATTTCATACCAACCTCTTGATTGTGAAGAAAAGGCCGTGCTGCAGCCAGCAACTAGTGCGCCATTTATAAACACATCAACCCCAGTTAATCCCTTCAACCCCTCGATGCCATTCCCTGGCGCCAATCGCGCCATATCAACCTTCCTCATTAGGATGGCGTAGTTTCAACGGGACAATAGTTGTGTAGAGCTTACTTCCAGGGGTAAGGCGTGACATGCATACGTAGGTATTCACCTTGGAGCTCGGCGCGGGCCGCCATTGATATTCTAAAGCCCATAACACTGGGATGCCGCACTGAATACACACATAAACACCCAGCCTCATCCTTCACCACCCACCCCCTCTCCCCTTTTTCTTTTCCAACTCTTCCCCTCGCCCTCCGCCTCCCCCTCGCCTTCCCAAACCAGCAAAATGCACCCTCTCACCCTCCTCCTTCCCCTTTCCCTCCCACTCATTCTCGCCCAACTCCCCTCTTCCCCCCGTTTCGACCTCACCAAACCCTCCTACGACCTCTTCCGCCACAAAACCCTCCACGACTCCACCGTCCAACAATCCTTCACCTTCGACAACCCCAACGCGCGCCTCTTCGTCTCCCAGCGCCGCAACGGCGCCGACTCCTCCCTCGGCAACCTCTGCATAACCCAGCTCGACTTTTCCGGCAACCAGGTAGGGTATATGCACCTGACTGGCTTCGGCCACGGCGTCTCCTTCGGCGCGCAAGCAGTCGGTACCTCCACCTACCTCTGGACAGAAGTTGACGCCAACTCCAACGGCTACGGCACCCGCCTAGCCCGTTTCAAATTCACCTCCGGAACCTCCCTCTCAGCCTCAAGTCCCACCCTCCAAAAATTCAAACCCATCCCAGCAGCAACCGAATTCACCTGCTCAATCGACCCAGTAAACAACCGTCTAATAGTGCGTTATTACCTCCCCGGATCAGGCAAGCACATGGCCGTCTACACCCTCGCCGCCGCCACAGCAGGCGACTTTTCGTCCCCCTTGGTAAACTTCAAAATCCCAACAATCACCACGCTCGGCGGCGCGTTTCAGGGGTACGCCGCGCATGGCAGGCACTTGTACCTCTTATGGGGCGACAGCTACGACGTCACAGGGGGCAGCGTCAACTCTCAAGTGGCAACTGTCGACATGAACACTGGGTTGCTGATGCAAGGACCGACGTTGACAAAGGCGGGAGAGAGTCTTGTTTTCAGGGAAGCAGAAGGCATGGCCGTCTATCGGACGGCAGCGGGCCAGACAAGATTATTTTTGGCGTCGCGAGCGGTGTTGCCATACGAAGCCGGGTGA
>NW_001914849.1:39757-85485 GCF_000226545.1 Podospora anserina S mat+
CATCACTATCTAGTGTATATTATAAGCGAGTCGTACATATAAGCGAGTCGTACAGTCTCCACCACCCTACAACAACTATCCTCAATTATACCGCAACAACATTAGGAAGTAACTATAATTACATCAGAAACGGCTGAATCAGATGATTCCCCAGCCTCCTGGCAAGTGCGTGCGTTATGGCCAGGCTTGCCGCACACACCACAGCACCGAACCGTCGTACGAGCCCCCCCTGCACTACCGCCATCCGGCTGTATTTCTTCCACTACCTCCCCACCTACGGCCTTCTGGTCTAGTAGATCCTATGCATCTTGCATAGTAAGTGATCCTCCGAGCCGTACACGTGTTTTTTTAGCTCTCCGGCGCTTACTTAGTACCTCATTAGCCTTACGGAGCGAAGAGACCTCTGCTTATAAGAGGGCTATTTAATATATTATAGTTATTATATTTTTAATAAATTAATTTATAGTATTTAATATTAAAGTCGGAGAATTATTTTAATAATTAATAATATAAATTTTAATAAACGTTAAATATAAATTAATTTTTTAAGGATTTTATAATATTTAAAATACTTAAGGGAGTACCGTACTTAACTTTAAAAATAAAGGTATTAATATACGAAGCTTTATATTTAATTTAAAAAATATTTTTTTTAAATTATATAATATAAAGCTAATACTTATAAAATTACTTTATATATTTTTCTCTATTATAAAAGCGAAAAAAGCTTTACGGAAAGTATAAAGAAACTTAAATTTACTTACGTAATTAATATATATATATATATTAAACCTTTGATTTAATAGCTATATATTTATTTTAATAGCTTAAAGTAATTAATATTAAATAATTAAAGAAAATAAAAAAAATATAAAAATATATAAAATATAATAATATTATTTTATTAATAATAATATTCGAATTTAATTAAATAATAATTTTTATAATTATTAAAGATTAATAATCGGTATTTATTTTTCGTACGAAATACTATAAAATAATTAAAATATTTAATTTAATTTAAGTTTATTAAATTAATAATTTAATTATTATTAATAATTATAATACGTTAAATAAATAATAAATTATATTTTATATATTAATTAATAAAATAATATTATATAATTAAAATAATAAAGGGTAGGATAACTTAATTAAAAGTATTAACCTTTTAAATTATCGTTATTTATTTATAATTACTAAACGTAAAATTAATTTTATTTTACTAAAGCCGTTTAAAATTATAATTATTATATTTACGATAATAATATTTATTATAAATCTAGTTTCGTCGAAATTATAAATATCGTTATTCATAATATTATATTTAACTTTAATATTCCGTATAAATATAAATTATTTAATAATAACCTTCGGATCTTTATATTTAACCCTTTAATAATTATATTTACGCGTAAATCGTATATAAAGCTATGGCTAACGTTTAACGAAGTTATGTGCCTAGAGTTTATTAATAGGGGGCGCGTTACGTACGCGTAATAGTTAGTTAACTATATTTTCCACACTACGTAACTTTAGTAGAAAAGCTCGCGTAGATAGCTCAATAATATAGTAAATAATAGCCTCCTCTTTAGATTAAGTAAGCTTCTTTGATCTGGGCGTAGTATCGCGTCGTGCAAGCCGGCCGGCGCGTCGGTTAGAGAGAGTTATAGGTGGTACGTTGTAAAGCTTAGCTATAGCTCGGAGGCTTAATTTTTCGTCCTTTTAGAGAGCCTCAAGGGCTAAGAGTATCCTGGCTTCCTTTGAAGTAGGAGGCATGTTGGGTTGTGGAAAAAATTGATGTTAGGTGTAAGGAGGACGCGTCGTGGTGGAGACTGTACGACTCGCTTATATATACGACTCGCTTATAATATACGTTATCCTTTTCGTCTTGGAGATGGGGTCGAATCATGGCAAGCTGACCAGATGGTTAGCACAAGTTTCAGCTAGGTCTCTCTGACGATGGTGTGACATATCTTTTTGGCTGTGGTCATCGATCTTTTCTTCAAACATCGGGGGTTACCCAGCGTTCTGAGAAAAATAACAAGATTCCTAAAAGAAAATAAAAAAAAATAAACAATGCGCCGCAGTGTTAACCTTCACTTCCCCACAACACTAGTATGCCAACTTCTCCCCCCGTGTCCCCCCATGATGTGACATCAAAGAGACAAAATTCCTGCTCAGTCACCGGCGGCAGCGACCAGTTCAAGCCCTCCAAAATTTAACGCCATCATACTCACGTGCTCGGCAGCGAAACAAAAAAGAAGCCAGAATCGGACCGACAGCCAAAATGTCCAAAAACCAAACACGCTCGGCCTAGGGTAACTCTAAAAGTTACCATGACACCCCCAGAGTCGTTCGCGCAAACCTGGGCTATTCCTAGCATCTCTTGCGCGACCCTTGATTGGAAAACCAAAATCTCGGGGGGAGGAAAGTCGAAGAGGAAAAAAACAAAGCTGGAAAATGGAGCGAGGAGTAACGAGGATGTGGAAGGAAGAGTCGAGTGGGACATCAATGAAAATGAACAGGTCGGAACTTGGCAGTCGAAAAAGTCGAAGGACGGAATGGAGAGAAGACCGGCAAAACAAAAAATAAAATATTAGCGAGTATCAAATGGGTGTGTGGAGGGGTAGTGTGTGATAATAAGGAAGGAAACGAGGGAGTGGAAAACACGAGAAGAGAAAGATGGAAGAGCTCTTCGGCTTGACAGGAAAGTGGGGGATAGTGCGGTCGTGGACAGCAGGATTGTTATTGATGTTCACATGGAATTTCCATCTATCTAGGTACCCTTACCCCCTTCCTCGAAACAACCCAGCTGTTTGGGAAGACGCGCCCTCTGGAAACCTGTCACCCGCAGGTGGGATCAGCACATGTCCACGATTAGACGCATCTATCTCGCGCGCTGATATGCTCATCAGGGACCCAGTCCCTGACCGCGGGGGGAGCATGCCTTGTGGTTCTCGGTCCTTCAACCTCAGTGGTGTCGTTGTTGGCGGCGTTGTTGTAAATGAAATCTGCCCGCACGCAGTATCAGTCCATGTCAACAGCGGACGATGTTGAATCGCCCGGTGATCTACTCTGCGGGTCAGGCATACCTGATGTGTTGTCGGCATTGCTCTTGTTGGAGTTGTTGTGAGACATGTTGTTGATGTTGGCGTAGCATTGCATCCAAATACTTGGACCACATGATGGAGGTGAATTATGAAAGGATGAAAATGAAGAGATGACAACGGGAGCAGAACAGGCTTGATTTTTACTTGTCTCTGCATGGCCTATGCACGCTAACAAATACTTCAAACTCGCCGGCCCAGGAGCCCAATTCCACTCAACAGAGAAACTGGTAGGCGGCCTGAGGCTCTGGAGCTGGGCACACAGCCAAAACCCCGCTGATAAAACTTGAAACGCTGTAGATTTTGGTTGCTTGGATCCAGTTCGGTGCCTGGAAGACTCTGATTCCTGCCTCGACGAGTGGAGCATTGGTCACCGGGATGGATTGCAAATGAGACGATGAAGACAGCCGCAGTCGTGTGATGGCTGGATCAAGCATCGTCTGAGCTGTTGTCTGGATATTATCGGCTCTGCCTATTAACAAGCGGCATCAAACGCCTCTAGTTGTGAAACGACATTTGTTGTCCTTCTGATACGGATAGTTCACGAAAGAGGCCACGAAGTAACTTGTGAGGTCATGGATATTTAAACATGGCTCACTCTATTCTAAGGCTGGTTCAGCCTTCTCCTCATCATCACCATACTCGATCCAACTCAAGAAAAAGAAGCATCATCCATCATGTGCACCATCATAGACATCACCAGCTCCGGCTGCACCAAGAAAATCGGGCAAAGCACGAAGGAATGCGACAAGTCGCTTGGGTGTAGGAAGATCACTAGAAGGAAGGAGACGAGGCTTTGCGATGAGTGTAAGGAAAAGGAGGAGGAGGCTCGAGAGAGGGGGGATAGTTACTGCCGAGGATGATGAAGAGGGTTGGGTTGTGTTTTTCGGGATGGTAGGTGGTGGGCAAGACATATCGGCTAGGACTCGGGTGAAATGAGGAGAACGCGACTCTGCTTCCCAGGTCTGTTGCCTTAATATATCAAGTTTCTGCCTTGGAATTGTTCCAGGAGTGGAAGGTGGCTGTGAGCGTGACAATCAGGCGTCTCGATGATGGTGTCTGTGAAGTGCTGATCGCTACGTTTACAAGACATGTCGCATTCAGACGAGGTAGTCGCTCTTGCTCATATGACACTGGCTTGGTCCATGCTTTAATACTTTTCAACCCTCCGGGTTTTAAGTCACCCACTTCGTGACCTGGACGACAGCCCGCAGCCAGCTGTCTAGGTAACACTTGATAGGACACCGTTTGCACAGTCGTCTTTTCGGGGCCAGACCCCAAATGCCTCGGTATATCAACATGGCGACTCCCTTGCCAAAACCACTTCCTCTTCCACAGACACAACCATTCCGAGGATCCAAAACAAAAACGCACCTTAGACTTCGCGTAAACGCCTTACCCAAGTCAGTGACAATCAGACCTGAACACTTACCTACCTACACAAACGCAAAGATCGACAGTCATATGCAAATGCTGGAACAAGAGTTGCGTGGGATGCAACGTTTTTCTACGGAGAGCGAAAGTGGCTTGCAGGTATGAAGGTACCGAGAGATGCAGAAAGGTCGAAACGGCGCCCCAGTCAAACGGCTATTGTCATGGGTGCAAAGCAAAAGCGAAAGCGAGAGCGGAGGGGAAATAGGTTGGGCTAGTGCTAGGGGATAGGTTGCCGGAGTGTGAGGCTAGGCTGGTGTGGCCGTGGTTGTCGATTGGTGGGATTCAGATTCGTGGGTGGAGGTGCTGGGACACCTTTGGGATGTTGGACAGGGTCTTTGATGCAACGCTTAGGAGGGTTTCAATACACTGGGTGTTTGAGTACTTGAATTTATGCAACAGTGACTTTTGATGTGCTGGAGGTGATGGCCGAGGCTGCGAGGCTGCGAGTAGAGCAAGGCAATTGAGAAGCGGATCGAATGACCAATAGAAATGCAGTAATAGCTAGCGCCAAGGCTCTAGCCCCACCATAAGGGAAATCCCCGCCGCCACGTCACTCTCTCTTTCATTTTACACCACTCTTCAGCAACAACACCACTCCTCCATCGCCGCACCCCACAACCGCAACGACACCATGGAAACTTCATTCTATCTAGTCACGATTTTTATCGTACTCTGGGTACCGTCCATCCCCCGGTTGATATCCTTCTGTGCTGACATCCACGTCCAGATCCTAAAGCGACTCTTTACACCCACCACGCCCATCCCTGAAACCTCGGGCAAAGTCTACAAAATAGCCAACGCCGCCGAGTTCGACGCCCTCCTGTCCTCCGCCAAGCATGTGGTAGTAGACTTTTACGCAGACTGGTGTCCGCCTTGTCGCGTCATTGCACCACACTTCTCCGGGCTGGCCGACAAGCACTCTTCAGACGGCCAGCTTGCTTTCGCCAAGGTGAATGTCGACCACGTTGATAATATTGCCTCGCGGTATGGGGTGTCTGCGATGCCGACTTTTTTGTTCTTTGAGAATGGTGCGCCGAAGGGGGTGGCGGTTCAGGGAATGACAGCTCGCCCGTCGGTGCCTTTGACGGGTGACGGGTTGGTGGAGAGGGTACGGGGTGCTGATCGTGCGGCGTTGAAGGCTGTGGTTGAGGTTTTGGCGGGGAAGGGTGGGAGGGAGTGATGGGGTTGGGTTGGAGGGTGGCTTTGTAAGTAGGCTGGGGGAGATGGCGTGTGGGGAGAGTTTGGTGTTGTGGTGTCTCTCTTCCTATAAAATGATTGGCAGGGAAAAGTGAATTAACCAATTTTATATTGTGAACCGTGCTTCAGAAGTGAATTAAGAGGTCCTAAACTATCATCAACGGCTATTCTGTTTCCCTCAAGACATCTAAAGACAGGGGATACGCGTTCGAAAGGTATGCTTTCAACTTCCATTTACTTTTGTAAGGCCTTTAAAGATAGTCAATATGCACTCAACTATGTTTCCAACTCCTATTCAAGACCTTTGAAGGCCTTTTTTTTGTTTTAAAAGGCCTAAGAATTGTACTTCGAGCTATACATCACAATATAATAGAGGTTATTTTACTCTTATATGCCAGTAATTTCATAAAGGGGATGGCACTGTATTCCCTTGACTTTTTGATAGCAAGTGTGAACTTTTTCCATCCCATAATTTATATTCTTCTTTCTCTGTTTGTACAAATATCTACGAAGTATTACGTCTCAAAATCGTCTCAGCATAACCATATTCCCACACGAGCGAGCGCATCCCCCCTCAAGCAAACGCATCCCCATCCCCCATCCCCCCACCCAGCCCCCGCGAGGAAACGAATCCCCTCACGCGAGCAAACGAGCACCCCTCCTCGCCACCTCTCTCAAAAAACGGTTCGGGCCCTGGTAGCCCTGGTACTCATCAATGTACCCCCTCGCCGACTTGCCCCTCTCATCCACCGCCCTGTCCAAATCCACCCCCGTCCTCATCAGAGCAACCGCGCACGCCATCCACCGCGTCAACTGGGAGAACCTCACGCCGAGGTGCGAGGTCCCAGCGACGTGGTGGTACCTGAGGTCGGCGACACCGTTGCAGATGTCGTGGAGGTTTTTGAGGAGGAAGATCGGGGGATCTTCCGACCTGCAGGCGGGGTTGCGGATGAGGAGGAGGGAGAGGACTTGGACGTCAAGCCTGAGGGTGGCTTCGTTGATGTAGAGGGTTGTGAGGGGGCAGGGGAGGGGGTGGCGGGAGAAGATCCTGAGGGCGGGGAGGTTGGAGGTGCAGATTGCGTATTGGAGGGGGTCGCGGCAGTGGGGGTAGCCTCGGTGACCGGCTAGGCCGCCGAGGTTGGTGTTCTTGTCTTTGGGCTTGCAGGTGGCGTGTTGGAGGAGGCCGGTGGGGGATTCGAGTCTTGGGTTTGTTGGTACAGGGCGGCAGGGAAGCGGGGTGCTTTTCTGGAGAAGCTTCTCCAGGATTGCTGAGCTGACATGGTTGGCTTCGGTTAGGGAGACTGCCATGATGAGTGTCTCTGGTCGGATGATTCCTTCAATATTCAGGTCAAGGAGAGCCGAGACGATTCTGAGCTCGGCCGCGAGGACTGCCTCCTCCAAACAAACTGTGGCCACCATGATGCGGTGGGATCCGTAACGGGGGTGCCACCGGCGGGCATCTACCATTTCGAGGAGGTGATCCCGGTTAATACCGAGGGACCAGATGTCCCATGCCAGCTGGGAAACGTCTCGTTGCTTCAAGCCTTTGCACGATCCTCGAAGATCATGTGATGGGGCATCAGTTCCGCTGTAGCAAAGGCAGTTGACATCGTCCGTCTCGAGGATTTTTACCAGGCTCAGAGCACACTCCCGTAGTAGTGCCAAAGTCCATGCAAGCGCAATGGGGCTTCGCAGGGCCCGGAACTGTGGTTGTCCCGGTGATAACGCCAGTAGGTTCAACCAATCTGTTCGTCTGAAGTGACAAAAGATTTCTACGGGGCTGGTCATCAGCGAGTAGATCATGCCCTGAAACATCCAGAAAATGTCGGCAGCCGGTGGAACATTGCCGTAGCTCATCAAGATTTCGAACAGAGAAAAGTCTCGCGACCAGAACGCATGCTGGAGGGGCGACCAAGGCCAGGTCTCGGCCGGTCGTGTTGTGGTGGCGACGGGGGATTGCTTGCACAACAACCACGACTCATAGCGCTGCGGCAAGGGGTTTAACACCACCGTTGAGTCCGAGGTGAGGTACGGCATATTTTTCTCGATGCTCGATATCGTCGGAATCCTCATTGAGCCTGATCGTAGGTTAGGATTGGCGTGACGGCTCATGAACATGTGAGCCAGGTTCTCCTTGTGTTCCTCGGCAAGATACCAGTCTCGCCTCATCCCAACCTGGGTTGCTCGGCCCTTGGATTCGGCGGATCGACGGTATCTCGAGGGAATGGCAAGCCGTAACAGTGCCGAGTCGCTGCCAACAGGACTGATTTACGCACCGCTGTCAAGGAGTAATGTGACGCATTTCTGGAGGCCTCGACAGATGGGTTGGTTGTGGGGGCGCTTCGCCCCGGATGGAAATATGTGAAACAGGCAGCTACAGTGGCCGTATCCTAGGGTAGCAACCAGGGCTGTGATGCCGTGGGTGTCGGGTTCATCGACTGATGCCCCGCGGTCGAGGAGATAATCAACAATATCTGGGAGTCTGGATAGGATAGTTCTGTTAGCAATAGAGACTACCGCCACCAGGTACTAGAGGTAGACATACTGTTCTGCCGCGGCCGCGACCAACGGCGGGGTTTTGTGTACAGATATCATACTGGCGTTCAAGTTGGCTCCAGCTTGAATCAGTCTCTGAACTAACATGAAGCGTTGGTGCTCATAACCGCGATACTCTACTTCCTTCTGGGCAGCAGTCCTGCCCGGAGGCTTCCACATAGTACTTGCTTCTTTGGTCCTGCGTTTCAAGATTCGGAAGCTGATCTTTCCCTGGTTCGGAGAGGAGGCGAGACAAATGTCGAGGGCCCGAAGGCCATAGTACGAGGTGTGATTCGGATTCGAGGCAAACATGCACTGGGGTGGTCGAGTAATTGTGGTGGTGTTTACATTGGCGCCGCGGTCGAGCAGCTCTTTGACAGCAGACAAATTGCCAGCAATGGCGGCATGGATTAAAGGGGTGTAACCCCTGCTGAGGTCGTCGTCGATATCGGCTCCGGCCTGTAGGAGACGATCCACGATGTCCCCTGGAAAGATTGGTTAGCTATTCACCTGGAACTACCAGATGAAAACGGATGGTTCGGAAGACTTACAGTGGTCTTTGAGATAGGCGTGCCAAATCGGTGTCAGGCATTGCTCGTCTAGATTTTCCACTAGATAATTGACCTTGTCGTTTCGATTCAGCATCGAATCCAGCAACTTCAGCTGCCCATTCCTTGCCAGCAAGTGAATGGGTGAACATCTTGTCTTAACAGCCCTGGCATGGGTGGGGGGGTCTTTGACGGTCAGTTCCACGTAGTAGGTGCTTCTCAATGGGCAATCCACCTCTGGCAGGAGCTTGAAGAAGAAATTGACCATGTCTTCATGACCGATGCACAAGGCCATGTGGAGCGCATTGAGCGATGGTCATGTCGCGTTACCTTGATTCGGCGTCAACCGAATCCCGGGGCCATCGCTGACGCAGTGACACAGTCGGTTTGAAGTCTGGTCGTGCCATTCCAACGGGCCGTTGAGCCTGAGGGTGATGTATTTGACCAGCTCCGCGTTGCCTGACAGAATGGCGAGATGGATTGGGTATGCGGTACTCTCCGTCCTTGGCTGTTCTTCATCATCCAGGTCGACGTTCGATAAAAACAGTTTTCTGGGCTTGACCACCTCTTGGCTTGAAGGGAGAAAGTACTTGGCCGTGTTTGGTGTCATAACCCAGGTATGAGGCAGACCCAAGCCATGATTCAACTCGCAGATCCGATTCCCGGTGGGTGGCCCATCGTTGAGGGCTAGAAGGCGCCGGACCACAGTCTCACGGCCATACCGACAACCCCAGTAGAAAACTTCTGGTTCCTCTGCTTGTGGATGGTGCCATAGATAGTGGTCGATGATTTCCCAAAAGCCGCGACAGGTCTGACCAAGAGCGGCTAATGATGCCAGCTTGTTGGCGTCCCGTAGCCGTTCGACGATGTCGCGGAGTAACTCGACAGGCAATTTCCGGATGGGACCCGAGGAGGACATGCTTGAACGGCTACAAAAGAGGTGTCCATCAGTACGATCTAGACCCCTGAAACGTTTTAGGCGCTCGTTACATACCATGCGTGGGCGGTCGAGGTGTTGAGGTAACCGCAGGGGCAGAGCGTGGTAAAGTTGCAATCGGATGGGACAGGTTTCTCAAGACAGAAAGTAGTAGTGGAAAAACAAGAAAGGGCTAACAGGTAAACGCGATGGGGTTAGGTCCTGCAACTGTCGCGTCCAGTTTAGGTAGTCAATTTGGAAGGACAACAGAGAAGTTGTGGGTCTGCTCTGTGACCCGGGGAATCTATTAGGTTGCTCTAGCTCTGGTTTTCAAGCCCCGTAGGGGAGACGCCTTGGAATAACAGTGAATGAGCTTCCACGGAAGGCTCTGGAAACCTCACCTAGCATGACTAGCTCTCAACTGATAGTTGAAAGATTTCGTCGGATAGCTGGACATTTTCTCGGAACGTCACGGTTGCTTCTGGTTCAGTCTCTACCTTATTCGGTGCCGTCTATTGCATGCCCCGTTTAGAGACGAAAGAGTCCCCAATACGAAGTTCGACACCGTTTTCAAATCAAACCCGGCCTTAATCACAGCCGTTATTCCATGTTGTCGGAACCTAGCTCCTCTCCAACCACCAGCTCACTCTAAACAGGTCTCCGTACCCGTTCTAACCAATAATCTCCTCAAATAGCGCTGCAAGATGATACGAGGCTTTATGTAGGCACCATGATAGTGATCAAGATTCTGGTCGATTGACTGTGTGAGAGGCGTGGGAAGAGGCCTACTACTAAGATCCTGCTCTTCTTTTTCCAGCCTGAACTATAACCTGTTTCTTCCTTCCTTCCTTCCCATAAGCACCACCGACAACATCACGTTTTCGAATAAGTTGTCACAATCATTTCCCCCAAGTTTCCAGGTTGGGATCAAGTGAAGATACTGGGCAATTCACTTAACGTATATTATAAGCGAGTGACCTATATAAGCGAGTGACCTATATAAGCGAGTGACCTATATAAGCGAGTGACCCACTTCCTTCGTGATATGACACCTTCGCACTCAATAACAATTTCCTTAACTATCCAAGATGGCTTCTAATTCAAATAAAGTCTATATAATTTTAGCCATCCAAACGCTTCAAAACAATAAGAATCTAAGCGAACGAGCCGCAGCCAAGATCGATAGAGTCGATCGTAAGACTTTAGGGCGTCGGCACGCTAGCCGGCCTGTATGACGCGATACTACGCCCAAATCGAAAAAGCTTACTTAATCCGAAGAGGATACTATTATTTAATACGTTATTAAGCTATATACGCGAGCTTTTCTATTAAGATTGCGTAGTGTAGAGGATATAGCTAACTAACTATTACGCGTACGCGACGCGCTTCCTATTAATAAACTTTAAGTATATAACTTCGTTAAACGCTAACTATGGTTTCGTACGCGTTTTGCGCGTAAATATAATTATTAAAGGGCTAAGTATAAGGATTTAAAAGTTATAACCGAATGATTTATACTTATACGGATTATTAAAGTTAAGTATAATATTATAAATAACGATATTTATAATTTCGATAAGACTGGGTTTATAATAAATATTATTTTTACGGGTATAGTAGTTACGTCTTCGGACGGCTTTAGTAAAGCGAAATTAGCTAGGCTTAATAACCGTAAATAAGTAACGGTAATTTAAGAAATTAATACCTTTAGTTAAGCTATATTATCCTTTATTATTTTACTCGCGTAATACTATTTTATTAATTAATATACCGAGTATAACTTATTATTTATTTAATATATTATTATTATTAATAATAATTTAATTATTAATAGTAATTTAATTTATAATATAATAAACTTTATTTAAATTAAATACTTTTATTATTATATAGCGTTTTGTATAATAAGTAAGTACCGGTTATTAATCCTCGACGGCTATAAAAGTTATAACTTAAGCGAATTTAAATATTATTATCAATAAAATAATATTATTATACTTTATTGTGATAAACCCCTATCCAGAACCTCTAAAAAGGATACCGGTTAAAGGCTCTTCTGAATAATCCTAGTCCGGTGCAGCTAAATAGTGCACAATAAAATGTTTTAATGTAAATACAAAATACCGTAAATATAAGCTGTAAATTGCATATTGCGGAACTATCTATCTACACTAACCAGTTCCTCCGTATATATAGACTCCTCTTCCTAGCCGTAATTCTTCTGATCAGTGCCTTAACTATACTAATTGTTCTTGGTTAGCCTGATTAGTGCCTTAATTACACTAATTACCCCGTTCCGGCCTACTCGGTACTCCGCGCACACTAATTAGCCGTTCCCTACTGTGATTAGCTCTCTTAGGTGTTTCCCCAATTAGTCCTTACTCCCGTAATTCTATAACCAATCGTTATTCTCGTTTATATACTAGGGTTGTGATATTTATATACCTCTATATTCTTCTTATTTTCTTTAACTACTCGATATTAGTTACTTTAAGCCGCTAAAATAAATATACGGTTACTAAATTAAAGACTTAATATATATATATAATAACTATATAAATAAGTTCGAATTCCTTTAACGTATATTATAAGCGAGTCGTATATATAAGCGAGTTGTATAGTCTTTACCACCCTACAATAACTATCTTCAATTATACCGCAATAATATTAGGAAGTAACTATAATTATATTAGAAACGGCTGAATTAGATGATTCCCCAGCCTCCTAGCAAGTACGTGCGTTATGGCCAGGCTTGCCGCACACACCACAGTACCGAACCGTCGTACGAGCCCCCCCTACAGTACCGCTATCTAGCTATATTTCTTTTACTACCTCCCCACCTACGGCCTTTTAGTTTAGTAAATCCTGTGCATCCTACATAATAAGTGATCCTCCGAGCTGTATACGTGTTTTTTTAGTTTTCCGGCGCTTACTTAGTACCTTATTGGCTTTACGGAGCGAAAGGACTTTTGCCTATAAGAGGGCTATTTAGTATATTATAATTATTATACTTTTAATAAATTAATTTATAGTATTTAATATTAAAGTCGGAAAGCTATTTTAATAATTAATAATATAAGTTTTAATAAGCGTTAAATATAAGTTAGCTTTTTAGAGGTTTTATAGTATTTAAAATACTTAAGGGAGTACTATACCCGGCTTTAAAGATAAGGGTATTAACGTACGAAACTTTATATTTAATTTAGAAAGTACTTTCTTTAAATCGTATAGTATAAGGCTAGTACTTATAAAGCTACTTTATATATTTTTTTTTATTATAAAAACGAAAAAAGCTTTATAGAAAGTATAAAGAAATTCGAGCTTACTTATATAATTAATATATATATATATTAAACTCTCGATTTTGCGGCCGTATATTTATTTTAACGGCCTAAAGTAATTAATATTAAGTAACTAAAAGAAGTGGGAGGAGTGTAAAGATATATAAAGTATAATAATATTATTTTACTAATAATAATATTCGAATTTAATTAAATAATAGCTTTTATAATTATCGAGGATTAATAACCGGTATTTATTTTTCGTACGAAACGCTATATAATAATTAAAGTATTTAATTTAATTTAAGTTTATTAAATTAATAATTTAATTATTATTAATAATTATAATACATTAAATAAATAATAAATTATATTTAGTATTATTAGCTGGTAAGCCCTAATAGGCCTATAATATAGAATTTATATAGGGTTACTATAAAATACAGCAGTGCGCAAGCGGAAGCGGGAGGATACGACGGCAGTGCCGAAGGAAGGTAAAGCACTGTAATACAGTGAGGTATAAAGAATAAGAATTGCTTTTATTACTTTTGGCCTTAGCCTTTAGCTTTAGCCTTAAGGTTTTGCCCTTTAAGAAAGAAAAAGAACTATTTTACAGGAGAGAGGAGAGGTCTATATATAAGCCTTCGTAGGCCTACTGTGGGTCCTGTAGGCCCTGGAAGCCCCTATACCACTTTGGGTATTTAGTGGGCTTAGGTGGGTCTAGTGTAGACTCACGGAAATCTATAGAACCTTTAGTAGCAAAGGTGCCCTGTAAATCACATTATTGTAGCAACTTACTACGTAAGCCTATAGCTACTTTAAAAGGTTCTAGTATCTATTAACTAAGCCTCAGGCTACAATAGCCCTATAAGCCTTTAAAAGTCCCTTATAAAAAATATTCTAAAGGAATCCAAGCCGGGAAATTCCATTACTGCTTATAGTAGTACTGCCCACTATAATATTAATCTATAAAGCAGCAAGTAAAGCACTTAGTAGTACCCACACATTAATAAGTATATTAATTAGTAAAATAATATTATATAGTTAAAATAATAAAAGGCGGGATAGCTTAATTAAAAATATTAATTCCTTAAATTACTGTTACTTACTTACGGTTATTAAGCTAGGTTAGTTTTACTTTATTAAAACCGTCCGAAATTATAATTATTATATTTATAAAAATAATATTTATTATAAATTTAGTTTCGTTAAAATTATAAATATCGTTATTTATAATACTATATTTAATTTTAATATTCTATATAAACGTAAATTATTTAATAATAACTTTCGGATCCTCGCACTTAGCTCTCTAGTAATTATATTTACGCGTAAAACGCGTATAGAACTATAATTAACGTTTAACGAAATTATATATTTAAAGTTTATTAATAGAGGGCGCGTTACGTACGTATAATAGTTAGTTAACTATATCTTTTATACTACGTAACTTTAATAGAAAAGCTCGCGTAAATAGCTTAATAATATAGTAAATAATAGCCTCCTCTTTGGATTATATAAGTTTTTTTGATCTGAGCGTAGTATCGCGTCGTGTAGGCCGGCCGGCGCGTCGGTTAGAGAGAGTTATAAGTGGTACGTTATAAAGCTTAGTTATAGCTCGAAGGCTTAATTTTTCGTCCTTTTAGAGAGCCTCAAGGGCTAAAAGTATCCTAGCTTCCTTTAAGGTAAGAGGCATGTTGGGTTGTGGAAAAAATTTAATGTTAGGTGTAAGGAGGACGCGTCGTGGTGGAGACTGTACGACTCGCTTATTTGTACGACTCGCTTATAATATACATTATACCTTTCGTAAAGCTTTCTTTACTTTTATAATAGAAAAAAAAATATAAAGTAGCTTTATAAGTACTAGCCTTATACCGTACGATTTAGTAAAAATACTTTTTTAACTAAATATAAAACTTCGTACGTTAATACCTATAAACTTACGGCACGGTACTATATAACCTTAACTTTTTTAAATATTATATAACTTTCGAGAAATTAATTTATAATTAACCTTTATTAAAACTCGTATTATTAATTATTAAAATAGTTTCCTAATTTTAATATTAATTAGAGTAAACTAACTTACTAAAGGTATAACGGCTATAATATACTAGGTAACTCTCCTTCGTATAGAGGTCTCTTTACTCTATAAAGCTAATAAAATACTAAGCAAACGCCGGAAAACTAAAAAAACACGTGTAAGGCTTAGAGGGTCACTTACTATATAAGAGGCACAGAATCTACTGGATCAGAAGGCCGTGGATGGGAAGGGAGTGTAAGAAACGTAGCCGGATAATAGTAATGCAGGGGGAGATCGTGCGAGGGTTCGGTGCTATAGTATGTGCGGCAAGCCTGGCCATAACGCGCGCACTTGCCAGGAGGCTAGGGAATCATCTGATTCAGCCGTTTCTAATATAATTATAGTTACTTCCTAGTGTTGTTGCGGTATAATTGAGGATAGTTTGTTACGGTGTGGTGGGAAGTGGGTCACTCGCCTATATGGGTTACTCGCTTATAATATACGTTACAAGTGATTTATCTCCTCTTCGTGTCGGACGCTCTTCTTCGGACGCTCTCCTTCGGACTCTCAAGTGAATTAACGCCTATCCAGGAATCTGATGACAAACTGAGCTCACAGCAAACAGCTTCAGCGGCTGACCATCCCCAGCTGAAAGCCTTGGCAACATGGACATCTTCTGCGGCTCTTTTCCATGCGTTACCCCCTTATTCCGACAACAGATGTGTATATTAGCCTACAAACTCCTCGTACAATTTGAGCGGTGCAAAAAAGATTGCCGGTGTGCGCGGCCCACTCCCGACCTCCCATTTGCGCGGATATCGCCACGGCTGCACGATAAATTGCTTGCGCATTCACGACCACCACACCGATCTCGGGAGTGGCCGACGGAGGAGAATTATCCGTGTAAGTGGACGTCGTGATGATGAATCAACAAAGTATAAAACCGGTCATTGGGTACACGATGTGCAGAAGCGCACCAACCAATGTTGTGGCAACTCTCGCACCTTCAGGGCAACATGCGTCACATCATCTGCTCCATCATTCTAGCAGCTGCCCATGTAGCACAGGGCACACCACTGTCAGCCCTACAGCACCACAGCCCTGAAGCGCGGCAAGCTCCAGCGACCAACTTCACAGATTACCTCTACACCTATGTCCCCTCCCCCCTCTCCCCCATGTAGCTAACCAGAATGCTTACAGCACCCAGTTCACCGGCGAACGCCTCCCAGACGGCGAACAAGTCTACATGGCCATCAGCAACAACAACGACCCAACCACCTGGACCACCCTCAACAAAGGTGACCCCATCCTAACCACCTCCCTCGGCATGGGCGGCATCCGCGACCCATCTCTCATCATCGCGCCCGACCGGTCCAAGTTTTGGCTCCTCGCCACAGACCTCAAAGTCTGGGGCCGCGGCTGGAACAATGGGACTTGCTACACCTGCAACGGATCAAAGTCTATCCACGTCTGGGAATCAAACGATCTCGCGAGATGGACCGGGCCGATGTTCAAGACGGTGGCTCCCCCTGAAGCAGCGATGGCTTGGGCTCCGGACGCGATTTGGGATCCGGTCAAGAACAAGTTCTTGGTTTATTTCACGAGCAAGTTGGATAGTCAGCTTGTGCTTATGAAGGCGCATACGGAGGATTTCAAGACGTTTACACGGGCGGAGGAGTTTAATCGGCTGGGGATGGATGCTACTATTGCTTTGGAGGGGGAGACGGGGAAGTACTACTGGTTTAGTAAGCATGGGCCTGATGAGTTGATTCAGCAGAATGTGGCGGGCAGTCCGGAGGGGCCGTGGAAGACGGTTAGCGAAAGGATTGGTGCTGATGGAGGCATGCCGGCCGGGGAGGGACCGTTGGTGTTTAGGGATAACAGGGATCCGAAGAAGGTCAGTCAGTCACTGTGAGGAAGCACAGAGAGGGGGCTCTACTAACTTTGAGACAGTGGCATCTGTGGATCGACGACTACATGCGTGGTGACGGCGGCTACCTTCCATTCACAACAAACGATATTTCCAAGGGCAAGTGGACGGTCGTCAAGAACGCAAAGCTGCCAAAGAATCCCAGGCACGGATACGTAACTCCTATGTGAGTGTCCCATTCCTAGATCAGTCCGTTCCAACATCGACTAACTGCCATAGTACCGCGGCTGAGCGAGCGAGACTTGTCGCTGCCTATGGTGTATAGGTAGCCTTCTATAAACCCGCCATTAGAAATCAGTTACCACCCACCGTGGACCCCTTTCTTTCTTACAATCCCAACATTGCAACACAAACTCAACCCTCTCCTGATGATCCCCAACCCAAGCAGGCAAGACCTGGAAATTTATCTCCTGATCTTGCAAGAATTCGCAAAACACCCTGTGCATGGCAATCCAATCATCCACATCCTCCGGCATCAACCTAACCCCATCATCCGCAAGCCAGCTCCGCGCTTCTTCGCTAGCTTCACAGACAACCACAACCGCGTCCTGCATCCTTGTTCTCAGTTCCCGCCATTCATCCGACTGGATCAATTGGTTGGCTCGTCCTTCTTCTACATATCGCAAGGCGTAGGTGATTGGGTCGGCTCCTGATCTGTCGGAGATGAACCATTGCCCGGTTTGGGTGGCTTGTCTCTCGGTGGAGGCTTGTGCTTGTAGGATCAGGCTTTGGAGCTGGATGCTTCTGTCTGGGTTGATGACGTCGGCTGCTGTGAAGGAATGCTGCTTGAGGACTGTGCGGGCGACTTCGGTGATCAGGACTGGCGGTTCATGGGAGGAGTTGGACTCAAAATTGGCGTGGAGGTTTTTGACGAGGGTTGTTTTGCCTGTGCATTGAGCGCCGATGATGTAGATGTTTGGTGGTTGGGACATTGTTTGGTAGGGCGCAATTCAACTGTAGATAGTCGACTGTGCTTGATGGACTTTTTCCAGGCTTTCGATGCTGGAACGACGTGGAGATAGATGTGGCTGGTAGCTGAAAGTGATGTAGGTACTCGTCTCGATGATCTTTGATGTAAGGGATGGTCGAAAATCGGCGCTTTGAGCCAGTCAGGTGAGATATGCACTGAGGCCTGCTGCAGGAGGTGCGGGCACGTATCAACTGCGAGATCCAGCTCCGACAGTTTAGTTGCTCTTGTGTGGCCTGCCCCTCCTCAAAACCCAGCACCTGTGCCCTCGACCTGCCTTCAGTAGACGCCAGTTCTTTTCTTGTTGTCGCTACATCTCCCTCCCAAGGATGTCGACTGCCATGTGTGGCAAACTTGCAAGCTTCAAACACCAACTCCAGGACTGGATAAGGTTAGATGATCGAGAATGGAGGTACACCATCCCCAACCTGCCCGGGCCCGACAAGCTCGACAATGCTCGACTCATCAAAACAGTGAGCTTGGTCATGACCGGTGGCAAGCACGAAATCAACTTCACCCTGGTCAAGGCACAAGACAATCGAGCTATCCGCGGCGAGCCACTCAACAAGTTCCTCGTCGTCTCTATCGCCGAGCTGCGTGCTCCGCCTGGACGACGACCACCCCGCTCTGCTGCAGCAACATCCACAGACGACTCGCTTCAACCATCCACGCCCCGAGAATGTACCGACTACGCTATTCGACTCCTCAGGACCGGCATCTCCATTCAAGGTGTCCACTACAATTTCTACGGCCACAGCAACAGCCAGCTCAAATCCCGAACTTGCTTTTTCTATGCCGGTTCACCCGAGGAGATCTCCCGTAAGGTCAACGACTTGGGCGACTTTTCGAAAATGAAGACAGTTGCCAAAAAGGCCAAGCGTATAAGTCTCCTGTTCTCTACCGGATCGGTAGCAATGCTCATCCCGCCCGAACGCGTCGAGGACATCCCCGATATCGAGACAGCCGATTACATCTTTACCGACGGCTGCGGCCTCATCTCACCTAATCTCGCGCGGGAACTGGCAAGACGTGATCGAATCATCTTTCGCAATAGAC
This sequence comes from Podospora anserina S mat+, assembly GCF_000226545.1. NCBI lineage: Eukaryota > Fungi > Ascomycota > Sordariomycetes > Sordariales > Podosporaceae > Podospora > Podospora anserina. The sequence goes on from NW_001914849.1 coordinate 58,755, forward strand.
GCTACACCCCGTCCGTGTTCCAAATACGCTACCGCGGTTACAAGGGCGTTGTGGAAGTCGATCAGACCATGCCGCGACCAAAAAACAAGAGCTCCGACGCCCCTCCGATCTGGCTCAAGCTGCGCAAATCGATGAAGAAGTTCTCTGGTGGCGACGATTACTCCTTTTCTGTCGTCGAGTACTCCAAACCATACACCTACGGGTATCTCAACGACGAGTCCATCCTCCTTCTCTCCGCCCTTGGCATCACACACAAAACCTTTCATCAAAAGCAAAACGAACATTTCCAGTTTCTCGAAGAAGCTACCAGAGACCCCCGAGCTGCGTTTAGGTTCTTGTCTTATGCCAATATGCCTGAAATGGCGGAGAAAATCCTAATGGCAGACAACGTTGAGCACGCCCAATCCAAAGTCAAGGCGCTCGTCAAGGCAGAATACGGCAAGATGTTGAACAAACGAGATGATCAAAAATGTCGAATCTTGATCCCGCAGTCGAGGCTGCTGTTTGGGGTGTGTGATGCTTGGGATTGTCTCAAGGAGGGAGAATGCGCAGTCAAAGTCACCCTTTTCGAGGATGGCCAACCGGCGGCGCTGAAAGGGATGGAGGTGTTGGTGACGAGGAACCCGTGTTTACACCCGGGAGATATGCAAAAGTTTAGAGTGGTTGAAAGACCAGAGCTGGCGCATCTGACGGATTGCATTGTCTTTTCTTCGAGGGGCAGAAGACCAGCGGCGGATCTGATGTCTGGGGGTGATTTGGATGGTGATACTTGTATGTTTTCTTGGGTGGAGTCGCCCCCCTTAACGTTGCTATAGAGACGCTAACAGGGACAACAGTCTTCGTCTGCTGGGATAAAAGTGTGATTCCCTCGACCATGTCGGAACCCGCCAAGTATCCAGGTGCCAGAGAAGCGATCAGCTTCAAAGCCATCACCGACGACGACCGGCTTGTTTATTTTGCCAAGTACAACAACATGTCTCTTGGGCGAGTCAAGAAGCTTTACTTGGCCTGGGCTCGTGCTCGGGGGCCCATGGCACCAGAGTGTCAGGAGCTGAACCGGCTTTTCTCTCAGTGTGTGGACGGGACCATCATCAGAATTCCTCCCAAGTTGGAACAGGCACCCGACCCCCCCCGGGATGCGCCACCGTTTATTCTTGATGATTTACATGAGGCCGCCAAGCAGATTATTCTCAAGGACACAGCTCAGATTCATCGCAATGTTTTCGATGGTTATGACCATGACGTTCTGGAGCTGCTCCTCAACCGAGATAACCTCGCCATGTCGGAGTTTGAGTATATTTGCATGACTCAAACGTGGTGTCGCAGAAACAATGCCCATTTGGAAGACTTTCTGGACTACTTTGACTTTAATGTCTTGACAGACCATGAGAAGGCATGGGTGTTGCAGCAAATGCCACCCTCACAAGAAGTTCCTGCCTTGGTCAGAAACGCGGTGACCTACTCGAGTCTCATTACGGAAGATGCTGCTCGCCGTTTCCAACTCAATCATCACAGCATCCACTGGAAGTGCATTTACAACTCTTCAACGAGGGACCGTCTGGGGACATTTCTTGATACTACCAGCAAAGCACTGGAAACATTTCACCGCAAGCTGATCATCCTCCAAGTCGACGAACGTTTGACCGTAGCCATCTACGTTCCCCGCAAGATTGAGACATCCCAAGACTCCCTTGTCGATGACACTGTGCGGTTATTTGCCTTTCCTCACACCCAGGGCACTGAACGGCAGAGCCGTATGACCCTTCCCACCAAGATGACATACCGTCTGTATTGCGACGAGAGACAGTTTCAACTGTTTGAAGGCCAGCGTGGAAACACCTGGATCTTCATCAACCGCAGCCCCTCGGACGACAGCTCCTACAGGGCCGCAGAAAACAAAGGCGACAAGCGAAGACAACGCCAAGCGACCATCGACTCCGGAACCAATGTTGACTTCCGTGCCAGTATCGCCCTCGACAAGTTCAGCAGGGGTCTGCAGCGACATATCGGCAGAGTGAACCGGAATGCAGTGACAGCCGCCGAGGTCTACGTTATCAGCAACAGAGACGTCAAGTCAATGAGGAATCTCGACTTGTGGCTTGAGCATATCGACACGGATACAACACTGCCGCTGTTTGACCAGGAGGCGGAAGAATACACCATTCCGACCTTGAAGGATGTTGACTGGGGCTCTGAGCCGGACTTTACTGTCGCGATTGCAAAGGATGGAAAGCTGCCTTGGATGAGGGAATTGACGTCGCCGAAGCAGTTTGAGGAATTGTTTTCCTGGTTGCTGGACAGGGATCAAAGTCTCATTCTCTTCAAGTGCTTTGATTATCTCTTGCTGGGCATTAGCAGCAACGAACCTAGCCCTCTGACAAGAGTCTCGTCGGCGGATATTCTCCGCGTGATGCTTGGTTTCCTACGCCTGGCGCCATCACTGGCTATTGCCTTTGGCAGGATGCCGCCCATCGAGGCTGTTGACGAGAAGACAGAAGAGCTGGTAGACATTTTGGAAGCATACGCCCAAGAAGTCCTCACCGGGTTCATTCTTTCAGCCAACGATGCCAAAGAACTCGTTGTCGCCCCCCTCAAGTCATATCTCTCACGTATCAAAGTCTTATCAATGCACCAGTTCGCCGAGCTTGTCAGACTGATCTCATTGACGGTCAGAATACCAGAAGTGGCAATGGATATTCTACTCGAGTGTTTCGAGCCCGAAGCATCGCGTCTCCTTCCCGGTCGGCCAGCTGCCGTCAACCACTTTGTCCGAAACTTGATCACCACAGCGCTAGAACACATCGGAGAGGCCTCAGAAAAGTCAGAGCCAAGAAAAGACCTCCTCAAGTTACACCTCCTCGACAAAGACGAAGACGGCTACCAAGTCGTCGAGGTAAGCTTCCGCATCGACTCAGACAATGCCCGGCTCGACAACGCCGCCCACGTCCGTTTAACCGCTGCCTCAGCGCCCGCAAACTCCCTCCTCGAGAAACGTTACTCCATCGACGCCCTCGTCCTCCAATCCGAACCCGGCCGTGCAAAATTCCAGTGCTTCCACCCCTTACCGCCATACTATTCCCACTGTCAATGGAAACTCACCTACTGCACCCCTTTCACAACCGCAAAAACAACCCTTGACGCTATCCTCCTCTTTGCCACCCAATCAGACGAGTGCTGTCCCATATCCCCCTACCTCCTCGGCCTTGAATCCCAACCCTTTTCTCCCCCTCCCCCGGAAAGCGTCAGCCCCTACCCCCATCTCAACCCCTCCCAGAACCTCGCCGTCTCCACCTCCCTCACCACTCCCCTTTTATGCCTCTGGGGACCCCCGGGAACAGGCAAAACAGAAACCATCCTCTCCATCATCCTGTCTCTCCAATCCCACTTCCCTGACTCCCGCATCCTCCTCACAGCCCCAACCCACAACGCGGTAGATAACGTTCTCCGGCGGTACCTCTCCCTTAACCCCACCCACCCCCCCTTGCGGATCTCTACCGAAATCCGTAAAGTCTCCCCCGACGTCACGCCTTACACCCTCGACGCAATGGCCGGAATCGAACTCAACACCCTCCACTCCCGCGCCGAGACCACCAAAGCCAAAAAACGTGTCAAGGCTGCCAAAATCGTGTTTTCGACTTGCATAGGCTCAAGTTTGGGACTGTTAAGGAATGAAATGTTTGATATTGTCATCATAGACGAAGCCTCCCAGCAGACAGAGGGGTGCGCCCTCGTGCCGTTAGTAAAGGGGTGTCAAAGGGCTGTTTTGGTGGGTGATCACGTTCAACTAAGACCGACCGTGAGGCCGGAGGTTGTGACTCTGGGGGGTGATTGTTCCCTTTTTGAGAGGCTGTTCACCTCTTCCAGAGGGGAGGGTTTCGGGAGGTTGATGCTCGACACGCAGTACCGGATGCACAGCTCGTTATGTGACTTCCCTTCTACAGAGTTTTACCGAGGGAGGTTGATTACCGGATTGAGGGACAATGAGAGGGGGTTGGAAAAGACGGGGTTTTCGTGGCCAATGCGGGATAAAAGGGGGGTTTGGGTTGAGTGTGCTGATCGGGAGGAGGTGGAGGGGAAAAGTAAAGTAAATAAAGGGCAGGCGGGGGTTTGTTTGGGGGTTTGTACGCTTTTGGCTACTGCTGCTGATGGGGAAAAAGGGGTCAGCCAGACTGTGGCGGTTTTAACGCCGTATGCGAAGCAAGTTGATTTGCTGAAACGGGTGTTGGGTCAGGTTATGGGGTCGGGGTTGGTGGAGGTGAGCAGTATTGATGCTTTTCAGGGGAGGGAGGCGGACGTGGTTGTTTTTGTGACGGTGAGGTGTAATGAGAAGAGGGATATTGGGTTCTTGACGGATATGAGGAGGTTGAATGTCGCGCTTACGAGGGCCAGGAGGGGATTGGTTGTGATTGGGAATAGGGGAACGTTGACAAATGGGGATGATGAGGAGAGTGCTGCTGTGTGGAAGAGGTTGGTGGGGGTGTTGGAAGTGGTGACACTGGAATAGGTGCCTTACCTTGCGGTTTCCATTGAATCCATTCTGGGCCACCGCCATCGCTTCATACAGGTACGGGGGGTTGGCATACCCAACCAGGTTCAGGCTAGGCAAACCGGGAAGTGAGAGTCTACCTGCCAGGCGTATCATCGTACGTCTGATCGGTTACGTACTCCTTTCGGCACTCGGGCGGGAAGAGATGCAATGATCCGACGATAATGTGGCTCGGCCCGCATACTACATGCATGGTGTAGTGTTTGGATGTGGTTACACTAGATAGATACTATAGCCACTCACATCTCATGGTCTCAAGTTCATCACTCTTCGACTCCGATCTGTGCAGCCCACCTTCCCTCCGAAGCCATGCAACATTTTTGTCTTCGTTTCGGATAGCGGTCAAATGTGGTCGGATGAGGGAGAACTTGGGTGGGGTCCAAAAGTCATGATTCTTAAACTCCGCCCATTTTACCTCCCGAAGGGATACCTGTACCTATCCATCAACTTTCAAATAATTGGCTTGCCTGACAGTCAAAATGGCCGAGTTTACCTTCGTCCAGCTGCTCTCCCGCCCCGAATTCGCCATCTTCGACTTTGCCCCAGGCGAGACGCACACGATTGCTTCCCCAGAAGCACTTGGCACAGCCCGCCACCTCCTCGAAGTGCTCACAGCACACTGCCTCGACGAGCTAGGCTTCGACGCATCAGATTCTCGCACTCACGACTCCCAGTTCGATTCCGACCTAACCGCATGGTGTGCCGACCACGTGCTCCCGCTCTGCGGTGACGATCCCTCCAAAACCAAGATCGTCAACGCCGCCGTACGCACTGCCGCTGTCTTGTCGGACTACCTCTACCCATATCACGACTCGACAAGCCGTACCCACCTGGCGCGGATGTCAGTGGCTGGCATTGTGCTGGACGATTTCGCCGGCCATGAAGAAGCACCCCTGTTCGGGCGCTACGTGTATGACATCCTGATGGGTAGCGAAGCAGCCACAGAACGCAGCGGTTGGCTCGGGTTCTTCACCCGTCTTGTTCGCGAGTACATCGCCCACTTTGGAGAGAATGATCCACGCGCAGGGGTCTTGGGCGGCGAGGCGCTGTTCAACTATATCTCTTCGCTGGAGAACGAGAAACGATTCAACGGAAGCATTTGGGACGTGCCGCCGCATCTGAGGCCACCATCCACCAGCAAGCACAGCTTTCACCATTGTTGCCCTGCTGGATTCCCGCGCTGGCTTCGGGCGCAATCTGGCGCGTCAGCGGCGTATATCGCTGGTCTGTTCCACAGCGTGCCGTTCGACTACTGGATTCCCGCTCTGAATCCGCTTGTACGGTTCACGGACCGGGTCAACGATCTTATGTCCTTTTCCAAGGAAATACTGGCCTCTGTCAATCCAGAAGGAGGAATGGACATCAACTACGTCACGCTTCAAACTCTTGTCCGCCGCCAGTCTGGGACGCCGTCGCGGTTCGGGCAGGATGGGAATCTGTACACCTACCGAGATGGTCTCTGCGAGATAATGGATGAGTTGGTGCAGGTTGTGCGTGAGGCTGACAGGGCGTTTGTGGAGTATCCTAGGTAGGTCTATTCCCCGTGATTAAGTGCCAGAAGAGCGCTAACTGTTGATGCCACAGGCATTGCAGTGAAGAGCAGCGCCGTCTGTGGAGCATGGACCAGGCTGCTCGGGCGTGGACGGCATACAAGAACGGGCACATAAGGATGCATATTGACTCTCCGCGGTGGAGCACGGCGGGTTTGAAAACCGCCGTCCAGGACAGAGAGGCATGGGTGAAGTTGAAGGCTGACATACGTGGAGACATGAAGCAGGCACGCATATAATGCTACTATCGGTTCCCATCATCTTTATCTTTTACACGAGTGTGAAAGCGGTACGACGAAGACTAGATACCTACCTTAGAGATCAGACCTTTAACTCCGTTCAAAATACTCGTCTGGAGGCTGTTTGTCGTAACCATCACTCACAACAGGCTGATCATCCTCACGTTCATTGCGCCACAGCCGCTAGAATATCCCTGATGATAGTCCCAGTCATCACCATCGGTCACAGCTGACGGGTCAGGTTCAACTTCAAGAGCCTCCATACACTCCTCGTCCGAGGCCAGTTCGTCATCAGTATCGTCATGCTCGGGCCGGCATAAATCGTACCAGAGGTTCCACAGAAAACGAACGCACCCGTAAGCCTCCTTTGCAGCATCGGGGCGGTCCATGTTGAGGATGGCTCTGATGGGGCCAATAAATTGCAGAATGTGGAGTCTGAACCGGAGGAGGGGGGTCGGCGCGGCGGTGATTGGGATATGGGAGGTAGGAGTCGTCGATGCGCTTTTTCAGCTCATCAGACGCGGCCTTGAGCGACCGTTCCTGGTTGTTGTACTATGGATCTAACAGCTGGATGGAGGTCTGAAATGACGGGTCAATAATGGTGCAAATCTCGAACGCAAGAAACAGGTTACGCCTAGCCTTTGACATTGGTAGGTTGCTAAGCAATGAACCCGACCGTGAGCCATTTTATAGATTTCACATGCAGTATCTCTGTCAAGGTACTCTGGCGCCTATTGGGTCGGTACCGCCACTCGGGCCGAATTATAACCTGAATGTGCGGCGGAAGGTCTGAGAAAGGCAAGGTTAGCTGTCGAGGGATACCATCAACATCAGCCGTACGGAGTCTACGTAATGTAGGTGCAGAGCAACTTACCACAGAATCGGTGGTTCTTAATGATAAAAGATCCGAGAATATCATGAATCTGGGAGATCAAACGAAAGTGCTACCTCTTTCCAACGAAGCGACGAATGGACGAGGGGACGTTTCGGACGTAGTTGTAGTGCATCCATTCTTCCGCAGTCTTCCTCCTCAGCCGTCTGGCTGCCGACTTCTGGTTTGGAGGTCCTTTCGTAGGGAGGATTGGTCCATAAACAAGAGGAAAGACTGAGGGTGGGCACTGGCGACCAGGGCTGATAGTATTGGCTTCTCCCCATCGTTGGTATGCAGTAAATGATGCGGAAAAGCTTAGATTGTTGAACGAGAAAGGAATGTTGTTGGCGGTGGGTGGAGGAATGATTACCGCTTTGCCTAGAAAATATAGAAATGGGATCTGCAATGTTTGTTGACGATGGGGTCTATGTATGAGCCAGTTGCTTCGACTTAGGTAGGTACCTTGATTGCCCCGTAAGTTTTATATTTCAGCTAAGTAATGCTTAGTCTCGTGTGTTTTTCTCGAGATACTTTAGCCGCTGCTGTCCGGTGTCTAGACGAGCTTGGAACGTTTCTCCATTCCATCCCGCCAGTCATTGGTTCCATTGCGCAAGTCTTTTCGAGCTTGTCCACCCTTGTCTTCATGGCGTTGATACACAACACTCGCAATGAAGACCGCGATGAAGACCGCAACGTTAAGAGGTATAACCGTCCTCGTTCTCTCCCTCCTCAGTATACCACCATTGGTTCGTTTCAAATACCGAGCCATACGCCTCAGCAAGGGCGTCTTTATGATCAATTGCGGAAATCTCTCGAATGGGCTCGATGAACCGCGCGGTTTCTCTGGCTATGTCGTCGTTACTGACACCGCTATGCGTGCGATCGTAGTTTTCTATGTTTTTTTCGCTGGCATGACATCTTCATCACCAGGACCCACCTGGTCCACAAGCTCTTTCAGCGCCTGGCCTGATTGCAACAACCACCGCTTTGTTCCCTTATCAGCCCGCATCTTGGCTTCTTTCTCGAGCCTTTCCAGCTCAGCTTTCCACGCCCAGCGATGTCCGGCTCCCTTTCTTTTCCCAATCAAATCGGTTATCAGCTCGTCAAGCTGAACATCTCTGTCGGCAGAGCCATATAAATCATGACAGACGTAGGCCTCGTTGAACTACCAAGCCCGAAGCTCAAAAACAAGCCTGTGAGCCTGCTTGAGAGAGTCCGCATGATTAATATCGGCAATCTTTCGGATTGGTTCTATGAGCTTCGACGTGGCGACGCACAGGTCATCGTTGGTGATTTCGGTCTTTTTAGGCCAAAACGCCTTGGTGTAAAGTGGTGACGCGACGGTGGCCATGCTTTTGAGCAGTGATTCGGCCAAAGTTCGAGGACCGAGGCGGGATACAAATAGGTCTTGAAGAGAAGAAGATGCATCTGATACACTACGTCAGTTCAAAATGGTCAAGGAGAGTCAAACATGAAGTTTGGTCGTGCGTACTCGCTGCAACAAACTGCTGGTCAACAAAGTCAATAACCTGAGCAAGTTGAGCTTTTAGGAGAGCATTTTCTTCCATCAAGTCTTTCATGTCCCTCGGTTCGTTTTTGTCTTGCTAAAAATCTTTGAACCGCTTCGTCTGTTCAGAGCTTGGACCAGCTGCCGCGGTCCTTGAAACTGGAGTATTCTTCGGTGCCGGCCTGTCTAGATCCATGTTTGGAGGTAGCCTGAGGCGGACTTGGTCTTACGGATCGATCAGTGAATGTAGCTGGCAGAACAGAAAAGGAGAAGAGAGCAGTGCGGAGGGGAAATGTGAGCACATCTGATCAGGTAGGTATTAAGCTTTCTCTTGGTGTGTGTTCCGCCCGATACCGTGTTCAATTCAGTCACCTGCCAACAAAAAAGCTGACTCGAGCCAAACTCAGTTCAGATCAGCCACCAAATCCTCATTTTCTTTTTTTGGCTTCAGCGTGACAAATCCCATTTCCACCAAGGTCAGTCGCCGCCCCCCAGCTCTTCGGCGGTGGATATGCAAGCAAGTCCAACGCCTTTCTTTCAGGAAGCCAATCCGTAATCCCCAGATCCTCACGGTCCTCTTGCCACTCACGAAAGTCCTGCGTCGCTTGCGGGCACTTTAGGCCGCCGTTTGCCTGACTCGGAGTCTCCGAGTCTGCACACTTTTTGATAACTTCGGTACACAACTCATCAAGACTATGGTCGTACTTTTCGATGGACTCGGAACAGCGGCCATCATCCTCAACACTAACAGCTACCTCCTCCTCTACGGGCTTCTCCTCGCTGCTAATTCGAGACATGATCCGCTCAGCTGCAATTGCTGCAGACCCCGTACTAGAGCAGAGTACGTGAGGGCTTTGAAAGACTGGGCAGGTTCTGAAGGGTCAACAGGTTAGTCTGACAGGATCTGATAAGATGGCTTTGACGGTATACCTTTGGCGAGGTAATTCTCGGGACTGGGCCGGGGTTCGCGTTTCTTCTTCCTTGAATCTGACATATTCATCGGCTGGGAGGGGCTGTCGTTGTTGGGTTTGTGTTTCCGGCGAGAAGGGCCATCAAGAATGAAAGGGGCGTTCCAATCGTCGTCGGTGCATGTGTGTTCCACAAGACGCGTGACCGGGGTTGTCCAAAGCAACAACTGGCCCTCTCACCATTTTATTTTACTGCCGTGTTCCTTTGAACCGTGTCAAATGACGTCCGGTTGAGATATGTGTTGTTGGGTTGAGGGCTTGGCTGGTTGTCGGTCAGCTGGATGCCAAGCAGGTTGGCGGCACATGAGACGTGGAAGCGCTCATGGTCTTGGCAGGACGCTCACAGAATATATCCATCCACTGTCATACAACTCGTAGCAAACTCAACTTTTATTCCTTGAGCTAACATGGAAGATTACCTGTGAAGGTGTGGCGTATGGCTTGGCCCGCCTTGGCTCCTGCAGGCTTGCAAGAGCAGCGTGGCTTACGTGTAGACCAATATAGCCTCAGACGGAGAAATAGGTCTACGCTCTTTTATCTGGCTTCGGCGCAATTTTCTGGCTCTTATAGAGTATTATAAAGCTCACGAGAGCTTACGCAAGGCCTTTGAAAGCCTTGGAAGGATACGGTCTTTTTGGTGGTGCTCTCGGTCTATATAAATTGCCATTCTTACGCTCTTTAGGGCAGACTTTTCTTCTTCAGACAGACATTAATCAATGTACTAATACAACTGGGATCTCCAAGTTCCACATTACCGAACGTGGTAGCTTACTCAACCTCACTTCTTACTCCCAATTCATCACAACGACAAAGGCTCAGCATAACACGCCTCATCACCCCGAACCTTCCGTTCCTTTGATCGCTCCAGCAAAATAGAGTAGCACTCATGGACCTTCCCGTCACGAAGGTGATGTCCGGCTTCCATCCTCCGTCGGATGAGACTTGCCGGAAAATCATCATAGTTTCTATCGTGCTGGTCGATACCTTCGCTCGGCACATGAGGAACGTACTGGAATTTGCCCAGGTACATCATCAGCTTGTATGCATCCACCAATGAGTCGCAGGTCGATAGGCAACCTTCCTCACTAGCCTCGGATATCTCACGGATCCCAGGGATGAATCGCCACATGGCGTGTTTCAGGGTGTGGTTGTCGTACAGGCCGAACGGGTCCACCACGGGCTTCAAAGTTAAGAATTGAGAAACTTTAGGGGGGCATTACCCTAAGTATCGATGAGCAGCAATGGGAAACAAGAGAAAGTGATACGACGCTCCGCAGATCCTAACGTGTGGGGCACCAGACAAAGGGCCCAAGCTTTCACCAGACCCACCCCGGTTTACTTTTAAGGCTGGATTTCCTATTTGTTTTAGACTTAACAACCAACAACCAATTACTGTATCACCAAATTGTCTACTTTTCTGGCCATTTTTGGCCTCACTTTTCGCAGCCAGTGACTTGCTTAGGTCACCAGCCCCACATAACGCCACCTCAGAACCAGGACCCTTCCATCAGCCATTCGAAGCTGCCAAGCCATTGCCCACATACAATCTCAGTTGTAGCACGAGCGGCCTGTTTCCGGAGAGCTCTCTAGCCTTGGAAATACTCCACACATGATCCCCAACAGTCGCCGTGACTCGTCAAACCACGGTTCCGAGGTGTGTTCCCCCAAACAGGAGACCTATCGCGCTCGCCATTCCGCAGTCATTTTGTCCAAGTCGCCTTCCACATCCCAGCAGGGCCCCAAATTGTCTCCAACGACCGATAATTTCTCCCAGTACCTCATCAAACCAGCGGACGGCCCAGCCCGAGCCACCAGCAATCGGTCAGTTTCGGACCACTTCTTCCCGAGACACCACCAGTAACCCTTCAGAACCATTGCCAACTCGTAGCTTTCTTTGTAAACATGCTCATCCTCGAAGCTCAGAAAGAGTCTCCAGATGGGGAGTAAACTTTTCTAGCCCTTGGCTCAGGGTCGAATTGTACATACCAGCTGTTGAAGACACCGTTTCATAGAGAGGTGCTGCTGCAGCATGGATGCGCAATCTGATTTTTTGGTAAGGGACAACGACCCAATATGTTGGCGAAGAAGCATCATGAGTCGAGGGTTTGGCGCCCGTATATCCATGCGATGTCATTAGTGATTGATGAGCAAATTGGCGGGTTGTCCAGCAAGGAAGATACAGCACGCCACCACTCACATTCAATATCGTGATCTTTTTCGCAAGCTCCTCCTCAACGAGCTCCTGGAAATGGAGTGAATACAAGTCAGCCATATCCATCGCGTCTGCCAGGTTGCTCGGGATTTCGTCGCACCAAGGGTTCCATTTTCTTTCGAGGCCAAGAACAGCATCAGGACCGTGTTTTGGTGAGGCAAACGGTAGATTGTCCCTTTGGGTGACTTGTGATGTAGCGACCGAGTCGGGTTGTCCAGCGACCAGCTGTCGGTTGTCCTCGTCCTCTGCTGGGTGCCCGCCGGGTTTGTGGGTGAGGCTACCCGCTTGGCTACTGCTAATGCTGAGTTATCGTCATTGAGAGAGGCTTTGCGCTTTCGGAGTAGGGGAGGCATGATGTCGATGAAGTCGCGACCAGTTGCGTCGTGTTTTGGTTTGTCAAGAACGCGCCTTGCAAACGGGGACAAATGGGCGGCGATCGTGCACAGACAAAAAAAAAAAAAGAAGAAAACGGAGTGGATGATAGAATAGCACTAAGCCGAATTGAACATGTATGAATCTGACTGATATCTAGTCACAGTGGGATCGCGGTGTTTCTCTACGAAGCCAACACAATTACCCAACACTTCCTAACTGTCTTGCTACGAAGTGCAGCAAATATACCAGTCCTTAACTACTTGAAAATGGTAAACTCCATCATCCTTGTCTCACTTACACATAGACAAAACAGAACGGGCTTCCCGCAACCGTACTCATCAACTCCTTCAACTTCCTCGGCGGCTGATGAGGCAACACATCGATGCTGTCTTCCACAGTAACATTAGGACTAGGCGGGATGTTGAGCCACGTGCCAGTCCCAAAGACGTCCTGTCCGAAGCCAAGTCAGTTTTCATATCACACAACAAACGACTCCGCTCAGCAGAACTCACACTCCGACTCTCCAAATCCAACATCTGCCAAATCCAATAAACCCTATCCAACTGCCCATGCGTCAACCAAAAAGCAGGATCATACGGCGAAATAACCGGATCAGCAGCATGCCCGCCCACCCCACCAATCGACGAATGCCCACCACCATGAACACCCATCGGCTTGGTCGGTACCCATCTCGGATCCCCTTCCTATATCACCCGGCATGTCAGCAGCACTCCCCCTTCCCGGTACCTTTCAATCCAGTCAGAAGCACTCACAGCATTGACGTGAAACTCAAAGATATCTCCACTCCCCAAAATCAACTCAGTACTATTCCTAAAACTCGCCCACCTCTCAATCCCCCCCTTGTTCAAATCCCTAATCAAACACCTCTCATTATCCCCCCTCCCATCCTCCGGCTCGACAGGGAACGTCTCTGTCATGTTGAACGGCCCAAGTCTGACTTTATGATGGACAAACGGACCTGTCTTGACGCATCCACCTCCCGTCCCGGGTGGGATGATGATTTCCGGTGTGAGGGGGTCGATCCAAGGGATTGAAAAAGGGGGGCGGTTAGGGATGAACTCGCCGTCACCACCTAACGATGTGTCGGAACCGTCAAAGATGGGGGAGAGATGGGGCCCGGTTATGTCGAGGCCCCATTCCCAGTAGGGGAGCCCTGCGGTCCAGCCGCAGGCGGAGAGTTCCGTTTCGTAGGTGTGGAGGTAGTAGCGGTGGAAGAGGAGGAAGGTTCCCTGTGAGGATTAGTAAAGTGGGAAAAAGGGGGGCGGAGGAGAAGGGGAGCGAACGCTGTTGTGAACGAGACCGCTTCTTCGCGCATGGGCCCAGACGATGTCATCGTATAATGACTTGGCGCCGGGGACTTCCTCCGGAGGGAGCGTGCTGGGTTTGGCCATGATGCACTTGACCGCGGCGATGAATTTTCTGCGGTCGGGCTTGGAGATGGTGCGCCATTCGCGGCGGTATTTCACTTTGGAGGGCGTGCATGTGCCGCTGAATTTGGTGAGGGCTTTGGCGAGGGCGATGCCATTGAGGGCTTTGAGGGCGACGCCGGAGTCGATTGCTTTTTGCTTGAAGTCCTCGAGCTTGGGGGGCAGAGCCGTGGCTAGGCCGGCAGTTTGGAGGAGAAGGTAGCCTGTGAGGAGCTTCATGGTGGCTGTGTGTGAAGATTGGGGACGAGGTGCCGTGGAAGCTCTGTCTGAACAATTCCCGCGAGGAGCTTGTGTTATTTATGCTTGCCGCAATCTCAACTTTTTCTCCTGCCAGGATGTTGGCCCGCGCATCTTGGGCACCATCCAATAGTCCATGTAAGCACATGCAAGTTCTTCATGATGCCTCCACGTTGGTTGGGTGCCACTGAGAGTTTCGGTTCTGCGAGGGTCTTGCCGCCCAGCCATCTCCAACTCGATAGTGTATGATAATGGGCACTCAGTGTGGCAATTCGTACTGTCGGCCCTATGAGGAGTCCATCCGATAGGACCTGCTCACTCGCTACCCGGCAGCCAATGCTGATACCGGGATTAATTTCTACGGTACATCTGCAGTCAGCAGCATTGACAGGGTCTCTTGGCAGCCACAACGTGGGATTGAGCTCTTAGCCGGCATTTCAGTTCTGATGGTGGGTGTCACGACAGTGCCTATTGTCTCTAGACCACGCCTCAGGAGCGGGGTGGTAGGACAAATGTAGAGCTCATGAGGTTTATCTCCATGGAACTGGTGTTTTTTGGCCGCTTATCTAATGTTGCATTTGCTATTCTATCAGTCTTATATGCTGGTTCGTCAACACTCGGTTGACACCTTGCATAAGCTGGCGCCAGTCAGAACAAGCGCGGCCGGCACTCAGTCAAGCTCGGCAGGTAACATGAAGGAAAATGCGGCATGGGTTACCCATAGAGTCCAATTTACCACGGCATCGGACGCTCAAGCTCGGGTCGGCACATCCTGCGTGACTGGCCCGGTCGGTCCCACTATACACACGGGTGATAATGACTGTGACAGTTCTCATCGTTAAGCAGATCTCATCATTAGGTTCTTATATACAAGGTTGCACAAATCCCCCTTTTGACCCCGTTACTCAATCGTGATGGGAATCTTGCCAGTGTGCTTCTTGGCCCACATGTACTCATAAGCCTCCTTCGCCTTTTCGAGAGTAAAGACTGTCTTGTCCATGACAGGGTGGATGTCGTGCTTCTCAATCTCGGCACACATGGCCTCAAGCTGCTCGCGAGAGCCGACGTATACACCACGGACAGTGCAGACACGAGAAAGGGTCTCGAGAATGTTGTCCTTGGGAGCCGCACCGCCGAGGAATCCAATGACGGAGATGACACCCTCCATCTTAACAGCGCTCAAGCTCTGGGTGAAAGTGTCGGCACCGCCAACCTCAATAACATGCTCAACACCCTCACCACCGGGGGTCAACTTACGGGCAGTCTCACCCCAGTTGACATCTTCCCTGTAGTTAATAACGTGGTCGGCGCCCAACTTCTTAAGCATCTCGGCCTTCTCGGCGGTAGATGTCGTCGCGATGACATGCGCGCCAGCAGCCTTGGCAAACTGTTTTCTGTTAGCACGCCCTCATGTTTCATTTGTTGAAAGAGAAATTCTTACCTGCAGAGCAAACAAACTAACACCACCAGTACCCTGGGTGACAACCCACTGGCCCTTCTTCAACGGCTTCAGACCATAAAGAGCGTTCCAGCTCGTAAGACCAGCACAGACAAGCGAAGCAGACTCGACGTAGTTCAAGTTGCTGGGCATCTTGGCGACACCAGTCTCGGCAAAAGTACCATACTGCCTCAAGGTGCCGTCGAAGCAGCCGCCAAGACCGGTCTTGCTGGCCGCAATGTCCATATCACCTCTCTGATGGCCCTGGTTAAAGAGGGTGAGGACCTTGTCGCCCTTCTTCCACTTTGTGACCTTGGACCCAACAGCGACAACCTCGCCGGCGCCGTCGGAGCAGGCTACTACTGGGAGGTTGAGCGGGAAGGGATACATTCCCCTGGGGATGATGAGATCGCGGTAGTTGAGCGAGGCGCCGAGAAGGTGGACGAGGACCTCATGGTCGCCGGGGGTGGGGACGGGAGCGTCTTGGTAGACGAGGCCGTCGAGGCCCTTGTCGGCTCCGGTGATGAGCCACTGCTTCTGGGTCTTGGGGATCGACATTGTGATGACTGGTGATAAACCGTATGAAAGCTGAGATTGGAGAGGTGATAGGGGGTGAAAGGGGGTTGTGGGGTATGAATTGAGAATGAGAGAGTAAAAAGGATGAACAGGTTCTAGGTCGAGACAAGCCAGAGGGCTTTTATATCTGTTCAAGCAAAACAAGCTCCTACCTCCTCTGGGGTCACAATTTGGTCGGTTGTCGTCCGGGTCCCGCAGATATTCAACGTCATAGCTACGATACCACGATGCCATGTGGAGACATTTTTTCTTGGGAGAATCCCCGGTCGAGCCCTAGAGTGTTGTTGGTCATTAGCATGATGAATAAGCTCTAAAGTTAGTGTCTGGGTTGTTAGAGTGCATGCATAATGGCAAACAGTCAGCAGAGAGTGGTCTGCCCATGTTTTTTTGATGTCGCCAATGCTCACATCACACCTCATGACTAACGCCCATCCCTGACAATGCTTTTTAATTGCTTTTGCTTAGGTACAAATTTTAACTCAATGCCATATCGCTGATGTTCTTGTCAGCATCGAGCTACACGGGCAATTGGGAAAAGGTTTCGCCGACAAAAAACAGACCCACCATTATCGACATCTAGAAAATGAAGAGTTTTCCCCAATCTTCGACTCCAGTCTTGCTTTGTAAGATCGGTTTTGCTATCTTCCAGAAGAAAAAAGGTGGCCCCACTAGCACGGTTCTGGAATATTCTTTGTCATCGCTCGGTGGAGCCACCCTGAGAGTTCTTTGATTCGATTGTAACTATGCCAAGCCTTGCACTTCTCTTAAACAATAACACCATGGTGTTCCATCACTGCTGGACATAGAGTTACACCATCTCCATCGCAAAACTCTTGACCTTCACCTCGCCTCCCAGTGCCTTGGTCGCAAAGTTGAAAACGCCATATCTATACCCAGTAAAGTATCGCCAAGAGTTGCTCATGGCGAAGGCGGGTCCAAGATTCGTGAAAGTCCTGCCATCGGTGCTGTAAGAGAAGATGACTTGCCGTCCAGTGTTCGTCCCGAAGGCGGGCGTGATATCGGCTTGAATTCGGAGCCAGATCTCTCCGGTGACAGACGGCCCAGTCGCCGCCACTCGACCGGTAGAACTTGTTGTCCATGAACCCTCAACCAAGTTCAAGTTGTCAACCATGACGATCGACGCAGTGTTTCCGGTCTTGTGAATGCCAATGTAGGCAGCCTTGTCCCGGAAGAGCACAGCGCCAGCTCGATCGCCATCCCTCATAGCTCCAACATCAATCCTAAAAGTACCCCTCGACTTCGGCCCAACAATCCGATGTGTAAGCGTGTTCCTCGCGGCAAACAAATCCCCCGTCACCGTCGCCGTCTTCAAAACCAGGCCATCACTCAACGACCACTTCCCATTATCAGGATTATGATTCCATTCCCACTCTGGTCCCAACTTCCCCCCCTTAAACTCATCAACCCTCGGCCCCAACACATTCACCTTTCTAGTCGTGTTCACAGGCAAAGGATACGTCCTCCCCCATCCATTCCCCCCATCCCTAACCACACTCGGCCACCCATCACCCCCCCACGTCAACGGCGCGGCAACAGGAATCCTCCCTCCGGGATAAGCATCCAAAAAACCCAAATAAAACCACCTCCCATCCTGCGTATCCACAATCCCCCCCTGATGCGCAAAGCCCGCACTCGACAAAGGCCCCCCAATCCTATCAACCAACACCCGTCTCTCGAACGGCCCCCACGGACTCTTCCCCCTAAGTACAAACTGCGCATCCGCCGGTCTGGTAACCCAAACATAGGTACTCCCCGTTCCGCTTATACAACCTCGCCCCTTCCAGCGTCATATCACCACTAGTATAAACAACCTGATTCCTCACCTCTTTCAAATCCCCATTCTGGTCCACCACCAACTGCGCCATCCTAATCTGGGTGTTTCCATAAACGACGTAAGCTTGTGAGTCGTCTTTGTCGTCAAAAAACAACCCCGCGTCGTAGTAGCAGTTGCTAATCACCGGCCGGGGGGACCAGTTCCACGCTTGGGGGGGGACCTCCCCCCCGTTTTGGCGCGCGTTGCCGCCCGGGCTGGTCCAGATGTGGGTTTTGGATCCGTCGATGCAGCCGAGCCAGTAGAAGGTGTCGGTTGAGGGGCGATAGCGGAGGGTGCTGGCCCAGATGCCTTTTACGTAGGCTCTTGAGCCCGAGGTCAAATTGTAGGCGTTGGCGGGGGAAAAGTTGAGGTAGGGGACTGAGTGGGTGACTGCTTCCCAGTTGGCGAGGTCAAAGGAGCGGAGCAGGGGGGCGCCGGGGGAGTACGCAAAGGTGGAGGAGGAGTAGTAGAATGTGTGGCCGATGCGGAAGACGTCGAGGTCGGGGTGGTCTTGCCAGATGACGGGGTTGGTGAGGGTTGTTTGGGAGAGGCCTAGACGGGGAAGGAGGAGGAGGGAGAGGGTGGTGGTGAGCGTGTGGAGGAACATTGTGATGGTTTGGAGGGACGTGGTGGTGGACGAGACATCTTGGTTCTTAATGGATGGTTCAGGGGGTGTTTAAGTATCTCCAAGATGGATCAACCCCAAAAAGAGGACGGAGGATACAGAGTGGAAAAAAAGATCGTCATTGACGGGAATTGAGCCCGACGTGGGGGTCGAACCCACAACCTTGAGATTTCGGAGTACTCCATAAGAGTCTCACGCTCTACCGATTGAGCTAGCCGGGCGGCTAGGTAATTGTTAGTGCACTGCCGCGCACCTAGCACTCACGTAGGCCGGACCAGACGACTCCGCGAGGTAGCCCCTGAGAGACACTCAAAGATATCAGTTGACATTGCCATTCAAATTCTCCGTGGTCTTATGCCCTTTGGTTTTTATGGGAACTTGCGAGCCCTAGAATATTTCTCCGCCAGTCGTGGGACTTCATTCACCTCTTGCAAGCGCGCCAATCACTGGCAATGCTACGGCAGATCAACCTGCCCCTCATCGCGCACGTTAACGCTAGGCGACCC
This sequence comes from Podospora anserina S mat+, assembly GCF_000226545.1. Taxonomy (NCBI): domain Eukaryota; kingdom Fungi; phylum Ascomycota; class Sordariomycetes; order Sordariales; family Podosporaceae; genus Podospora; species Podospora anserina. Next base: position 77,687 of record NW_001914849.1, read on the forward strand.
GGAAGTTGTTTCTATGTGGTGTAAAAACCGATGCATCTGAGCCGTCCAGGGACGGGTTCAGGTTGTTGTCTTCCCTCGGCATGGTGATAAAGTCCCGTTGTTGAACAGCTTCAATAGCTTCGGTTAGGCGGGGTAGTTGTCGTGATCGGGCAATGTCCCGCCCGGCCTTTAACAAAGAATAGCGTGCCTTTGCCACCACGTCGGAGAAAGTTCCCGCTCCCTTGCCGCTACAGCTATGTATGGAGCTTGATCATATCTGAAAACTTTCCGGTTTGCAATAGCCTCTTATAGTTCTGTTGTTGTTGAATATTTCTTGGAATATCACAACATATGTTTCATTGAGCTACCTGTAATCTAGCGAGGCTGGTTCTCAAGCCACGTATACTTTGTAGATAAGAGTAGGGCGGTTTGCAGAATGATGCTGCTGCTTGGCTTTCGTCCTCGAGAGGAGATCATCAGACGTCGTTGTTGAGTCTTGCTTGCGTCCAGAAGCTTGCTGAGCGATCTTCACCATGGACAAAGACCTTTGACACTTTAATGCCAGTCAGCTGCGATGATCTTGCACGGGATTGGTCGGTCTTGCCATTCCGGACCAGTGAGATTGATGAGCTCCTGACGAGTCTCTTTGTATCAAGCCTACCCCACCGATGGAAGCTTGCTATCCCCGAAGGTGAGCATCTAGAACTTGGGGTGGCATTTCAAGTGTCGCTTCTTTGTGACGGATCCCCTGCTTATAGCCAAGACGATGCTTCTGTGGAGCGAACAGAACAGGCACCATGCCCTCAACCTGTTCAGGATCTTGCACCACGCCATTCCGTATCACCGTCTCAATCTCGCCGTCTTGTCACCATGTCTGAAGCCGCTGTATCCAAGGGTGGCTACGGGGAGGCTCTCATCCCCTGGCAGGCCTTCCACGGCGTCGTCTGGACTCTGACGGGAGTCAACTTGATCACCCTGAGCGTCCGGCTCGCAACACGATGGAGGACGTTCCGCAAGCTCTTCTGGGACGACATCCTGGTTATTTTTGCTTGGCTTATAATCTTTGTAAACTCGGTGGTGTGGGCAACACAGTGGTGGAATATGTATGCCATCGTTTGGTGGGGATCTGGGAAGCAGCCACTCCCGCCTCCGCTCAAGGATATCAGACAGTGGATGGATTGCATGCTGGCCATGCAGCTGCTCGTCTTCATCTGCATCTTCATTGTCAAGCTCGCCCTCCTGCTCTTCTTCAAGCGACTCTACGGTAATTCTGAAACGAGGCGACAGCGAATATACTGGTGGAGCTGCGTAGTCGCTTGCGCAATCGTCTTCATCCTCTCCATGACGATTATTCAGTACAAGTGTTACATGAACGACTTTATATATCAAAATGACCACTGCAACAGCGGTTGGTTCGTCACTGAATCCCTCATCATCTCGACCATTCTCACAGCCTTCAGCATCATAACTGATTTCATGATTCTGGCCATTCCTGTCACCATGGTCTGGAATCTCAAAATCCGGCGGAAGAAGAAGGCAGCGTTGATTGGCTTGTTTTCTCTCACCATCATCACCGTCATTGTGGGCATTGTACGCGTCTCCATCCTTTACACGACTCGCTTCAATCAGGGCGCTATCGACCCTGTAGCCTTCATCTTCTGGTGGTCGGTGGAAGCCTATATCAATTTGTTGATCGCCTGTCTTTCCTCCTTCCCTCAACTTTTCGTTCGCTCCAAGCCCCGGCAAGCAGAAAAGCCAGCTCCGACGGCAAGCATGATTGAGCGTGTCCGAAGACGCATGGCGAGGGGCGGAAGACCACCGACCCGACCTGACCCAATCTTCTTCACAAAAGACACCGACTTCACTCAAACTACCAGTGGAGCTACTGGGACTACCTCGAACACAGTCCACACGGCATCTCGAGTGAGGCCTGAGCTGGAGGTGGAGACTGGCCACACTTCGGTCCCTAATCTGGTGCCCAAGCAGGGATGGACTGGAGCAGCCACCACCACTACGCAGATATCCTCTCCTGTGGGAAATGACGATAGAGTGAGCGAGCCCGAGTCAGGAGTCATGCAGAGACTCGAGTACAAGGTCGATCGAACCAATGAAAAGGCAACCAAGTAAGTTCTTCAACAAGAGCATATTGCTATGGGTCTTTAGATTGGATGCTGACTGGAAAACAGGCCCAAGCAAAACGATAGCCCTGTCTAGCCGCGACTTTCCCTCATTGGGTCTGTCTTGTTTTCTTTAGGCAGCAAATATGGAGACATCAATGAGGCGAGGCTCTTACCAGATCACCACGACGCTTCAAACTCAGCCTACAATATCTTGCTCCTTTTTTTATCTCTGGTTGTATCTTTGGGTTTTAAGTTACACTGAAGAATGACTTGATTGCATGTCAGACTGCGCCCGGAACGGCCTGACTTGTACATAACCCAATCGTTCACTAGTGTGATATTACTGAATAAACGCTTGACAGAGACCTGTTTGTGTGACAAACCGCGGCAATGGGAGGGGTTGATATCGGGCATCCTATCAAGCCCCTGGTATCATCAGCGCAAACGCCGTTGACGCTATTTGGTTGGTGAAGTGAAATCATTCATGTGATGTACTTCTTCTGCCAACTTTTCCAACACCTCACGGATCTGCCAACTCTTGCCTCAACAGCGTGCCCATGAATCTCAGCGAAAAAAAAAAAAGGAGAACTAACCCCTCAACGGTTCAACACTGACCTCGACCGCGCGCGCCATCGATACATCTCCAAAGACGATCTCCTGAATAGATATCCCAGGGTGGCAATAAGTCAAGCCAAGCTAAGTCTGGGGTCTTCCTTAGCTTAACTTAACTAACCTTACTTTTTACTTACTTAATACCCTTACAAATTTAACTTGTAAGTGGTGCTTAATAAGACCCGAAATACTTTTTCAGCCCAATTTTTAAAAAAGTGAATATATCCTTACTTAATTATTTATATTTAAATTATAACTAGTGCCGTAACTTGGGTTCGTTGATTTATCTAATAGATTAGATAAAGATTCTACCATGCCTCACCGCCTTCTTAGTGGAGTCCACCCTGCCTGCTCCTGCAAGTGGGGCCACGCGCGCACTAGCCAGAGAGCAGTAGTTAAAGGAATTTCTACACTTCCGGGAATTCCCTCTAATATTCATTACCTTTCACCATACCTTGCCACACTACACCTTGTGAAACGGCGTCAATAATATTGCTTACTATAGTTATAAATATCGGCCTTTACATATTACTTTACACCACTTATTTTATTAACAGTTTATTTATTTAATTTATAATTTAATAATTATTTATCAATTTAACTACGTTAAATAACCTTTCATAGTTAATTAATATTTAAATAATTAGTAATAAATTTAAAGTTATATTATAGAATTTAGAGAAATCCGACTTTTAATAGGTTCTGTAGAAATCTTTGAGTAATGTTTAATTTTATAAACGACTTTTAATAATAATTAAAGTTTTTGAAAACTAAAGTGATGTAATAAACCTGTATCCAAAACCTCTAAAAGGGATACCAATTAAAAGCAATTCTAAATAATCCTAGTTCGGTATAGCTAGATAGTATATAATAAATAGCTTATCTTAATTATAATAGTTTAAATACTAATTATTATAATTTAAATTATATATTACGAAACTATGTTACAGTTAACCCAACATTAAGCCGCGCCGTATACGGGGCGCAGGACGCCCTTAGCCAATTATTAAGGAAGTTAGGAAATAGTTATTGAGTATATTATAGCCGTTATATTTTTAGTAAGCTAGTCTACTATAATTAATATTAAAGTCAGGAAATTATTTTAATAATTAGTAAAATAGATTTTAATAAATACTAACTATAAAATAGTTTCTTAGGGGTTTTATAGTATTTAAAATACCTAAGGTCATAAAGTATTAGGCCGTAAGGGCGGGGGTATTAGCGTATAAAGCTTTACATTTAGTTTAAAAAATACTTTATTAAAATCGTACGGCGTAAAGTTAGTATCTATAAAGCTATCCCATATATTTTTCTTTGTTATAAAAGTAAAAAAGTAAAAAAAGCTTTTCGGAAGGTATAAAGATATTCGAGCTTACTAATATAGTTAATATATATATATATTAAGTCCTCGATTTAGCGACCGTACGCTTACTTTAGTAATCCCAAGTAGCCGATATTAAGTAGCTAAAGGTAGTAGAAGGAATATACAGGTATATAGAGTATAATAATATTATTTTACTAATAATAATACTCGAATTTGGTCGAATGATAGCTCTCGTAACCGTGGAGGATTAATAACCGGTATTTACCTTTTATACGGAACGATATATAATGAAATGGCGAGAAAACACACAAAACAACCACAACACCACAAATGTACCCTCAACAGGTCTCAAAATGAACACACCTGCGTGACAGTGGCTCGCTCGCAGGCCGCACTTCACGTAGGACAAAGAAAAGACACTATGGGCTCGCAGGCCACATAATAAGCACCGGATTGGCCTGATCAGAGGGCCAGGATTGTGTGACGAACCCCTATCCAGAACCTCTGAAAGGGATACTGGTTGAAGGTAACTTCTGAATAATCCTGGTTCGGTGCAGCTAAACAGTGCACAACAAGATGTCTCAATGTAAACACTAGATACTGTGAATACAAGCTGAATTGCATACTGCGGAACTGTCTATCTACACCAGCCAGTTCCTCCGTATATATAGACCGGTTTATCACCATTATCACCAGTGATAATGTCGATTATCACTCGTCGTTCATCGAAGGCTGGTGATAATCGTGATTATCACCCTTGGCACTAGTGATAATCCGACTTCCCCACTTTTCCGTTCCAGTGGTTGGACGGTCGCGCCCCGCGCTCCCCACTTATGTCAGGTCCGTAACAGATTGCCTGCACGCGTGCAAGGCACGAAATACGAAGAAAATAAAAGTCGATGTCTTGTCTAAAATAGAATGTCCGAAGCAGACCGCTTATATACATAGCCCCACTGAACCCCTGAGGCCTCTGAGAGCCCCGCTTGCTTACTCATACTCTTAGGCCTGTGGCCGTACTCTAAACTAATAATAATCGAAATATTTAACTCATTTAAGCCTATTATTTTAATAGATAAATTATTATCGGTAATTATAATACGCTATATAAACGGTAAGTTATATTCGGCATACTGATTAATAAAGTAATATTATACGGCTAAAATAATAAAAAGAAAGATAGGTTAACCGAAAGTATTAACTTTTTAAATTACCGTTATTTATTCGTAATTATTAAACTAAGCTAGTTTTACTTTACTAAGGCCGTCCGAAGTCGTAATTACTATACCTATGAAAATAAATATTTATTATAAAGTTAATTTCGTGGAAGTCATAGATATCGTTATTTATAATACTCTATTTAGCTTTAGTGTGCCGTACGAGCGTAAACTACTCGGCTATAACCTTTAGATCCTCGCACTTAGCTCTTTAATAGTTATATTTACGCGTAAAACGCGTATAGAGCTATAGTTAGCATTTAACAAAGTTATATGCTTAGAGCTTACTAATAGGAGGCGCGTCGCGTACGTATAGTAGTTGGTTAACTGTATTTTTTACACTACGCAATCTTAGTAAAAAAAGCTCGCGTATATAGCTTAATAATCTATTAAATAATAGTATCCTCTTCTAATTGAGTAAGCTTCTTCGAATTAGGCGTAGTGTCGCGCCGTGCAGCTTGCCAGCGCGCCGCCGCGAAAGAGTTGTACGATCAATATTGAAGATCTTAGCAGCGGCCCGTACACTTAGATTTTCGTCATTTTGAAGAGCTTTAAGGGCTAAGTTTACCCTAGCTTCGTATTAGGTGGCAGGCATAGTTAGTTGTTGTCGAGTGGTATATTGTAGGTGGAGGGTCGCGCCGCGTCGAAAAAGTAGCTCACTCGCTTATATGGCTCACTCGCTTATAATGTACGTTAAAATAATTTGTTGATAATTAAAATGAAATTTTAAACTTTTATTTTTAAATTCCTTTAACAATTCCATTACTCTAAAAACAATTTCTATAATTTAACTTACTAAAAATTAAAATTCTTACTTTAGGTAAAGCTGGATAATTAATGCTAGTACATTTAACAGTAGGGTTAATAGTAATACCTTTACTATTATACCTACGGTATTACGCCTTTTTATAAAAGGTTAAAAATAGTAGAGCTTACCGAATTTACAAGTTAAACTAATAGGAAGGCTTAATTTGGCTTAACCAAAAATAGGCTTTACTTAACTTAACTTACTTACTTAACGAGTACAACTACTTCATCCGCGACGAGGGCCTCTTCAACTCGGCATTTCTCGAATTCCTCCGCCCCATCCGAGCCGCCATTCCATGCAGCTTGCCGAGTTCTGGGATGCCTTCGCACGCCGACTAAACGTTGCCGAAACCGTCAAGGAATTGGACTTTGATAGAGTACAATTGGATAAACTGATTGGATTTGTGCATGACCAGGGCTTTAAACCAGGCTATTAGACTTATGGGAGCTGTTAGAGAGTGCTTATTGTGTCGAAGAAGGAGGTAACGAGCTTCAATAAGAGGTCAGACAGAAAGTTTGATGAGCTGCTTAAGGACTTGATTCACTCGGCCAATGTGGAGGTTGTGGGGATAAACAGGGCGAATCTTCAGCGCTCGTTGGAACCTGAGGCTGAGGCCCCTGCTAAAAGGGGCCTTCACAACTGGTTTTCACAGACGCGCTAGTATTTGGATAAGATGATGGAGCTTTGATGAATGCGGTGTAGATTTCAGCTAGGGGGTGGAAACGAGAGGGTTGATGTCGAATTGCTTGCCAATACTTCATTGTAGCATTCTCTTCGGAGATACAGTCGACTGTCCTCAACGTCGACCACATTCTGTGACATCGCTCTTGACTTGGACACGAAAAAGCTCCTATGCGCTGTTGGCATAGGTTACAGTGGGATTTTAGCCACCCAATAATTATTTGGCTGTGCGACTGCATGTTTTGTGCACCAACCTCGTCTCTCGTCATCAACAGCACTGTCCGTTTGTCTCTGGACTCCATCTCGCACATCACAAAACTGAACGTTCCATTCAAGAAGATCAATCCACCATGTCTTCCATTGACAAGACAGTCGTGGAGTCCAACAATGGCACCGCAACAGCGGATGAGGGGCATCCCATTCCCACCATCACATCCTACCGCGACCTCACCATCATCGAGTCCGGTTGTGATCCAGTCACTGGCATAGCAAAATCCTGCATGTTCTACCATGTCACCGCTGATGAAAGTGTACATTACGGCAAGACCACGAGAAACAAGAGAGACCCACATTTGATGAGTTCACCCAGCTCCTGCAGCGAATCGGAGACGAAGTGGTTTTCCCCCAAGTCCCAGGCGACGTCAAGCTCAAAATCGCGCCTGACCACCTCAATGACTTCAACGCTCCCGATGGGTTTGAGCCACTTAACCATGACAAGTTTCTATCTGGTGTTCAGTCGGCCATCTATTACCTGCACTCGATCGGACTGGCCCACAACGACTTGAATCCTCAGAATATCATGATGAGAGATGGCATGCCAGTCTTGATCGACTTTTGGGGCTGCGCGCCGTATGGGCAGAGATTACAGTCGTGCGGAACGCCGGGATGGTATGAGGAGGTTTTTGTCATTCGCAGAAGAAACATGATGAGTATGCATTCCGGAAATTGTATGATTAATTGAAGGAGAAGCAGGAGGGAAACAAATGGGGGAAGGTGAACGAGTCTCCCGCAGAAACTGATGGCTCTGTACCAAAAATCTAGGGTATTCAATGGCTCGGGGT
>NW_001914849.1:85635-91002 GCF_000226545.1 Podospora anserina S mat+
GTTACTTGCTTGGTCATGATGACCTCTCCTGGCAGTCTCGATGAGGTTCGAATCAATGTCTTGTTTCCCGCAGCATTTGGTCCGTTAATAGTATTCGGCTGACATGTGAGTTGTATGTTGGTGTGCACAGTCAGCACTATTCCCATAGTGCCGCTGTTACCTCTCCTTTGAGGCATGTCCAGCGATGATCGTGCATTGCCGAGAGACCCACAGACTCCGACTCTCCGAATCATATCAACACTTCTGATTTGTTAAACGTGGTCTGATGAAACAGTATGCAAGGCATTTGGGCTGTGCGGGATGGAACCTAATCACTGGCGAGATAACCAGATTTGTGACATGAATCGAGTCATTTAAATTCTCTTGTCTTCGCAAAGCCCTCAGGACTTCCTAATGTCTTTTGCTCCTAAGATGAAAATGGATCTCTTGCTAGACAAAGGCCTGACCCTGAGTTGGACTCTGGCCATCCAGATCCTCTTAGCAACCATCACCTCCATCATCATCTACCGCCGCCACCTCCACCCCCTCTCCCCCATCCCCGGCCCACCCTTCGCCTCCATCTCCCGTCTCTGGCACATCTACCACATCCTCAAAGGCGACCAAAACCTCCAGCTCGTCTCCCTCCACAAAAAGCACGGACACTTTGTCCGCCTCGCCCACAATGAAGTCTCCGTCTCCCATCCCGACGCCATCAAGAAAATCCTCGGGAGTCAGCTCAAGAAAGGTCCCTGGTACCGCATGACTGCCATTCCAGACTACCGCTTCCAGAGTCCCATGGCGACCACCGACCCAAAAAAGAAAATGGAGAAAAGCAAGGCTTTTGCTTCGGGGTATGCCCTCACCAACGTGCTGCGGTCAGAGCCTCAGCTCGACAACGTCATCTCTTTGCTTCTTGGCCATCTTGATGGTTTTGCCAGGACGGGGAAGGAGGTGGGTTTGGATAAGTATTTTACGTTCACTTCGTTCGATGTAGCGGGGGAGATCCTCTTCTCGAGTCAATTCGGTTTCCTCGAGACAGGGACTGATGTCGGTAATGCGATTGCGAATGGGTACTGGCTGTCAATGTACGCGTCTGCCATGGCGTTTTTTTATCACATCCACGTCGCGTTATTGGGGAACCCGTTTATCACCTGGCTTAATATCCTACCGTATGGACATCTCTTTGATACAGCCATCAAAGCGATGAAAGCCCGTTTACAGGACAAGAGAGACGAATCGAGGTTTGATAGTGTGGAGTATTGGTTTAGGGCGATGGAGAAGCATCCTGAGAAGATAAAGTGGAGGGATGTACAGGCTGTTACTGTCAGTACGGTGGGAGCGGCAAGTGAGACTGTTAGTTGCGCGTTGCAGAGTTTTGTGTACTACATGATACGGACTCCTGGGGCTTGGGAAAGGGCTAGGAAAGAGGTGATCGAGCTGCAAGAGAAGGAAGGGGGACGAGAGGAAAGGGTGGTTAGCTGGGGGCAGGCGAAGAGGTTGGTTTATCTGCAGGCTTGTTTGAATGAGGGACTGAGGATGTTTGCACCTGTGCCGATGAACTTGCCTAGGGTGGTGGGACCTGAGGGATTGGAGATCGGGGGGAGGCGCTTTGAGAAGGGGTCGATTTTGTCTGTGAATTCTTGGGTTATGCATTTTTCGGACGAGATATGGGGGGAGGACGCCGGGGAGTTCAAGCCAGAGAGGTGGTTGAGGGAGGATGCAGGGGAGTTGGACAGGTGGTTTATGCCTGTGAGTGAAAGCCTTTAGTGATGTTGTTATGAAAACTGACTGACTGATGTGTACAGTGGGGTTATGGCTACAACTCTTGTCCCGGACAAAATATTGCAAGACTTGAATTGAGCAAGATTGCGGCCACGCTGGCCAGGGACTATGACATCTCACAGGTAAATCCGGAGCAGGAGTGGAAGTGGCAAGCCTTTTTCACGGTTGTCCAACACTCGTGGCCTTGCTACATCAAAGCCAGGAAGACCATAACCAATGAATCAAGTTGTAAGGTACCTTGGCGTTAAAATCGTGAAGACGGTATACTAGCAATACAAACAGCTGGTATTTACATAGGTACTAGGTACCTAAGTTGCGTTTTCTATGAGCATACTAAGAACGCTATGGCAAAAGCTAACTGCCTATTCATCAACGCAACCTCCTGTGGCCGTCTGCCTTCAATCTGTGTACCAATTGAATGCCATTAGGCATCTAATCCTTTAAGTCTTTCGTCAGCTGAATCAACACTTGGGCGTCTTTGGCGGCTATTTGATCCGGCCTCCCGATGCTGTTCCTCATCCTAGACAGAAATTCGTGCAGGTCGAAAGAGTCAGAATCCTGCATGGATTCCAAGTCCGCCACCAGCGAAAACGGAAAAATCAGTAGTGCCGAGTCACACCTGCCAGATGCTACTGCCTCGAAGAAATTGCAGTGCCCGTTGAAACAGCTCGTAAACAAATCGAGACTTTCTTGGGGCACCAAATATGTTCCTAGGAGGTCTTGCAGCGCCCTGGTACTTTTGTGTGAAAGAGAAGACAGATGGGGCAGGATGTCTTTCAGTCTCTGTAGGCTCTCATGATGTCCGATCTCAGCAGATAGCTTCAAATGTCTATCCGCTAGCTCGTAAAAGAACTTGTCCCAGATCAGGATTTGAGGTCTGTCGTGATCCTAGTTCTCGGGGTGAAGTGAACAAAGTCGAATCAGCTGAATAAAGTTCTCGAGGGGGTAATCCAACCACGATTTTATGCCATCATGCGTATCCCATATAGTCCGCAGGGTGTTGAAGTCAATCATGTTTTCCAAAGGAGCCAGCCATCTCTTCCGTGCTGATTTTCTTTCAGGTAGTTGTGTCAGGTCTGGCACAGCCTCGGTAGGGCGATCCTCACCGTTCGGCAGTTTGCCCATTTGGTGCAAGACGCCAAAACAACTATCGCAACAAGTGATGGGGAAAATGAAAGGCACAAATCTCTCCCTACGCTCGTGATCAATACCATAACTCCTATGGGGTCGAAGCAAAAACATCTGTAAACATTCCTGCTCACCACAGATGCAGCAGTCGTGAAGGTCTTGCGCGTCTACCTGGAAGTCGTCCCAATTGGGTCGCAACAGAATGGATTTCTCATCCAAGACGGGAGTGCTTACATCCTTGACATGGACGTAGCTATCCCCGTCACCCGAATGTGACTCATGATCCAAGGTAACGGATGATGTTGACCTCCCGACGGTCGCCGGCGAGGGTGGATCACGTCGTTCCGACTTCCCGTTCGCTAACTTTCCGCCTTTCTCGGGAGGCGATGTGATGTATCTAAAAGGAGTTGAACACTCATCATAATCATCGGACTTGGTAGGCCTCTGAGAAGCGGCCTCAGCATGCCAGTGCCTCTGTTTTTCTTGCCACTTGCCCTTTTGTGACATTTTTTCCAGAAAGGTGACGGATTGCGCAGAAGTCGAACAAGCCTTGACACGCGCTCGAGTGTCTCGGTGTTCCTGTCGTAAATGTGCCTTCATGGATTCAATATCAACCGTCTGGGTGAACTTATGTTGCTTCAATGCAAGCCACATGGCATTGGGCTTCTGGGTATCAGCACCGCTGGCATCGAATGCGTCTTGGAGAATGGTCCTGAGGTAAACAGAGCTCAGATTGATGCCGGCCTGGGCAGAATCAACTCCCTTCGCCAGGGCTGTTCGGAGCGCTTCAGAAAGCCTCTCTCCGTCCCCTGCGGTCTCGGAAGTAATAATCATGGCGTCAAGGGCAGTGGCGGAGCCAAGAAAATCAAAAATCTCGTCAGATGGCAGCGAGTGACTGTAAAGATCCTCCATGTTGATGGTCTCGCCGTCAGGAAGCTTGATGACATGACGGTCCGGTAGCTATGGCTTGGGAATGGAGACCTTGACCAAGTCATCATACGTGATTTCAACCAGATCTTCCCATTTCGGATCTTTACACAGTCGAGTGACCCGCCGCTCGTTAGGAATAACTCTCGAGAAATGACCCTTGGCCTCGAAGACTGAGACGATGCCGGTCTGAATATCATGAAACAAGAAGATGGCGTGGGGCGCAATCCCATAAACGGATATGCCGACTGAGACATTGCAGTGGAAGGGTGACAAGTGACGGTGTCTGTGTCCAAAGAAAATGACTACTGCAGCAATACCGTGGACGCCATTTTCGCGAAAGTGGCTGGTGAATTTCTGTAGCTCATCCCTTCCAATCTCTCCATCCATCATAAGAAACCATACCGGGGAATTCCGTAGTATCTTTAGACTTTCTGTGCCTTCAAACAACGCAGCCCGGTCTGGTCCCATACTTGTGCTTCAGTGTACCGATGGTCTTGCGATCACACGGAGGGTGGGCGATATAGTTCCAAGGGAGAATGGGGGATGACCACTGATCCTCAAGAAGGTCGGAGATCTTGATTATGGCGTTCTTATCTGCAACTAGAGCTCCATTCTGGTAGGTACTCCCAGAGACATCAACTGCAAAAGTCGGTATGAGTTTGGAGAGAGGCTTGTCCACACCAGTATCATCTCTGGTTTGGAGTGTGAGGGATCTGAAAGAACTTGAGGGTTGAGGGGAAGTGGCAGAAGGAGGAATTGAAATCGGAACTTGCATATTGATGTCTCCTGAGGAATCAGCGCAGAGCTTCTGACGTGACGCGGAGCGAAGATACTGACGGGAACAAGACATGAATAAAACCCCACATCGAGTGGTGAACCCATTTTAAGGGTCCCGGTGTCTGCAATGAACAACAAGCAGGGCACGAAAAAATTCCACATGGTCAGAGTCACGAAAACCGAAACCAAACATAAAAATAGGGAGAACACCCAAACATGACCCCTGAACCCCTGAATCATCTGTGGACCCACTACCACACCCATACCCCCTATGTTTGGTCACACCACAAACCAACATTGATCTCACAATCATCCTGCCACACGTGTTTTAGGCAGTCATCTCTGCAGAGAAACACTTTTTTTGTACTACAAACTAAGATACACTGACAAGCATCTCCTTGACATTCTTGCCTCCCACACGAACACTCGCCGGCTGCCACCCTCGTGAACCAACCGACTTCGCAACCAAACTTATCTTCTCCCCCGGCCACAAAGTGACAAAATTATCCTCCCAAGTCAACGGCAAAACATCATTCCCACCCCCATCCAACAACTCCAAACCAACAAAAAACGCCGGCACACTAGCCCGATTCTCCAAATTAACCACAACCTCTTTCTCACCCCTCCTCTCCACCCCAACTGTCACCTCCGCCTCCTTGAGTGTATTAAACTCCTTATAATCCGCATACCTCCCCACCGGCGTCACAAACCAAGTCGTCTCCCCCCAATCCAACCGATCCAGCTCCTTACTCAACCAGTACACATTCCGAC
>NW_001914849.1:91152-96668 GCF_000226545.1 Podospora anserina S mat+
GATTTGGAATGTACCAGGCGTGAAGGTTGCAAAAATGGGATCGAGGGTAAAAGGGCATGAGGATGTTGGTTGAAGGGTCGGGGGTGGGTGTTGATTTGTGGGGTTGGGAGAAAATGTTGTATGGCTGGCGCTGGTGGCAGAGAGTCCTGCGGTGGTGGTGTATGTTGTCCCCAACGCCCCCTCCCGCCCAACCCCGCCACCCTCCCACTCCCATTAGGCAAACTCTCCACCTTCACCAAACTCCCAAACTTCACCCCGCCATCCAACCCCACAACCTCTATCTCCACCTCCCTCTCCCGATAAAAATCATCAGCCGTCCTATCAACCATCCAAACCTCCTTCGTGATATAATCATAAACAACATGCTCCCTCCTAGCCCCAGCTTTCGCACCATAATAACTCCCCCCCGGCTTCATGTAATAGTCCCAAACATTCCAATGCAGCGACGGCCACGCATTATTCAGCATCCAATATATCAATCCCGTTGCCGGTCTGTTCCTATCACTCCATTTCACCGCAAAAGCCTCAAACTGCGCTCTTGTAGCCTCGTAGTCCATTATTTGCGATTTCATGAGATAATCCTCCAATGATGTCGGACTAGCCCACCGGGCGGAAAGTGCAGAGTGGTAGATTTGCCGGGTGGTGAACTCTGATCCTTCGCGGGACATGTGATATAATGGTTTTGTCGGGTTTTTCCAGAGGTCGTCAAGGTCAGAAGGGGAGAGGAATTTCGTTAGGGAGGATACGGTGGGGGTTCCCACTCCGGCGCCGAGTTCTGACCCGAAACCGAAAGCTGAGCCTGCGCGGGGAGGGGAGGTCTCGTACCAGTAGTTTGGGGGGACCCAGTCGTAGGGTCCTTCCATTTTCATGCCCGAAGGGCCGGTGAGGGGGGAGTACCCCCTTTTGGAAGCCGACCCGATGATGGGAGTCTGCCAGTCATAGTGTTTCAAAGCGTTGAGGTAGATGGGTGTGGCGCGTTCGTCAGGCCAATAGTCTGATCCGATGAGGTAGGTCAGGACGGAGGGGTGGGTTTGGAGCATGGCTGCTTCGTGGAGCATCGAGTTGTTGGCGATGGTGTAATCGGCGTTTGACCAGACTAATGGTGGGTTGAGGAAGAGGTCGTGGTTGTAGGACCAGGACTCCCACTTGTCGCAGCATTCCCAGCCTGGCATGAGGAACACCCCGAGGCGGTTGGCGATTTCGTAGAGGATGGGGTGCTCGTTTTTGCCTTCGAGGCGGACGGTGTTGAGGCCGAGGTCGAGGACGTACTGGAGTTCGGCTTCCCATCTGGAGGGGTCGAATTGGAGGAAGATGTTGGGGGTGTAGCCTGCGCCAATGACTTGGAAGGGGACGTGGTTGACGATGTAGGTGACGTCTTGGTGGGAGTTGAGCTTGGAGGTGACGCTGCGGAAGCCGAATTGTTGGGTGATGGAGTCGGAGAGGGTGTTGTTGACGGTGATGGCGAGGGCTCCGCTGTAGAGGGGTTGATCGCCCCATTGTTTTGGCCACCATATGGCTGGGTCGGTCACGGTGGTTTCGAGGACGATGTCGGTGATGGATCGTGGTGGAAGGGTGAGCTGTTTGCTCCATGTTATCGGGGCTGCCTTCCGTCCAAACGGTGCAAAGACGGAACCATGAGCTGTCACAACCATGGGTTTGTCCTCCAAATTCTCAGCACGAGACTTGAGCGTGACAGTTGCTGGGTCCTTTAGTCTCTCAACCGTCGGTCCAACTTTTGTGATGATCCGCAAGCTCTCCAGCGCTACAGGTCCCGTTTGCTTGACTTCAACGTCCCTCCACACGCCGGTCCCGTTGTCGGCCGGCCATGGGTTCCAATCCACCCACCCAAGAGCAAAATCGTGGTAGTAGCTTGTAGGGTGCACCTGAATAGCAAGAGCATTCTGTTTGGCGACTAGCTTGGTGATGTCATAGTTCTTGCCAGCAAACGAACCGGCTTGCTGATCTTTTGACGCGACTTGCTTTCCGTTCAAGAAGATGTCGGCTCGTGATGTTATTCCATGCGTCTTGAGGAAGAAGTGCTTCCCAGGGCCAGGTTCGAGCGAATATTCCTGTCGGTACGTCCATGGGACTGAGAACTGCCTGTCATCCACCCTCTTCATGTTTTCTGAGTAGAACAGATCATCCTCATTGTAAACCCCGGCGTTGATCAGGCAGCCCATCAGAGTGCACTTCGATGTGGTGATGTGGCGCCATGATGAGGTGTCGACCCCTGTTTTCGACAGAGCCGCAAGATCTGTACCGATCTCTGCTGATGACTGGAGGTCCCACGATGGGATGGCCGTGACCTGGCCGTTCAGGAATACCAACGGGTCGGCCGCGACCGAATGCAAGTTCGCGGCAGCAGAAACGCCAACGGTTAACGGTTGGAGCCGCATGGTGGGTGTTTGTGCCGCAAGCTGACACTTCGGGATGTTTGGGATCAACACCGAAGAGATGATCGGAGGAGCAAAAGATCAAAAGTCATGTCATCATCCCATCCATGCCTGGCATGCACGTGAAGGTAAAATCGGGATCCTGCATTCAGATATGGAGATTGAGATCGTCACAATGTCTCTGATATTCCCCGCATTCCACTCAACGTTACCCGGTACAGTTACATATCAGGATTCACCCATTGCTATGCAACCAGCCGTCAAGACTTGGCGTAGCTCTAACCTCCGACCTTCCCAGAACGGTGGCTAGTATTTACCAGTTTTCTGGAATTCCCTCCGTCCGGCTAAAAGGCATTTGCATTCCGGAAGCGGGTCTTTCGGGGGAGTTTCCAAGACATTGAAACCCCAATTCCAGCTACTCGTAAGTGGCTGAGAAAGTCTCAGTCGACAGTAACAACGGGATTATGCAACATAATGTTGTGTCATGTCGTACGTCAGTGGTGGCAGTCCGGGCTGTTTCGACCATGTCAGCGACTCATGACCACAACCACCGCTGGGAAACAGTGACACTTGCATTTGGAGGGCCGCCCTTCTCAAGCTTCTTGTCGGGATTCTGCATCTCCCTCACCAGCTTGTACAACGGATCCTTGTTGACAAACTCATCCGCGTTTTGGTACTGGAAGAGACGTTGCATGTTTTCCGTAGAGATAGGATCAATGACTTCGTGCCAGATCCTCCGTCTCACTTCATCGTATTTGTCGAGAATAGAGTCATCTGCCTTGTTGTTGTCAATGCCGCGAAGGGAGTCATACAAACTGCCAACATCTGCGATGCCTCCAGTCAAACCCATGCCTCCACTGATTTGCAGTCAGCAACGGGTCTTCCGCTAGGACCTGTGGCCGGATAATGACTTACAATGGATTGCAAAGATGGGCTGCGTCAGCCGCAAGCAAGAAGCGTCCAACTCTCATCCTGTCAACACATCGCTGATGGACTTTGTACGGACTGAAGTTGACAAGTCCATATTTGTCAGGGGTTGGATTGCCGGGTAGGATTGCTTGAAATTTGGCTGGTTGTCTCTCCTTGAGTTGGTCATAGGTGAGTCCACCGATCTCGCCATAAGTTACGCGGTAAAGCCCATCAGGCTGTATCCTTGCAACCATGTGCCTTGAGTCATATCAGAGCCAGTTGACGGCAACGCTCGATATCAAGAAAGTTGCTGACTCACCAATGTTCAGGATGCACAAAGAACTGACTGTCATCAAAGTCAACGTCTTTGAACCCATCATAATAGATGTTTGTCGCAACAATCTGCTTGTCCCAGGTATACCCTGGATACACCCAGTCACCAAACAATTTCCGCCGAATGATGCTATTCGCGCCATCACAGCCAACAACGTAATCTGCCTCACGTATCTCGGTGCTCCCATCGGCCTTTTCAACCTTGACCCAAGCCTTGCTTTTATCAGCATACTCGCCAATCTCGACAACCTTCCGACCATACTTGATCTCAGCTGTGCCTTGACTCTTCACATGTGTCTCCAATATTTTCCCCAGTTTGTGCAACGGAAGGCAGACCATGCGATGTCTGAAGGCGGCTGATTCTGGGTCATCCCCGGGTTTGAGGGCCGTGTTGGTGATTTTGATGAGTCGACGCTTGTCCTCGCCTTCCAGTCTTCGCCATGATACTCCGTCAGGGATGAATCCTGCTTCTCGGACTTCGTCGAGGATACCAGCACGGTCGAATTCGTAGCAGGACTCGGGGCTGTAGTGGTGGCGCGGGGGTTGGTGTCGAGGCTTCGGTCTGTTCGATGAGCTCGACGGGGATGGAGGCCCGGGAGAGGAGGAGGGTCAAGAGGAGGCCGGAGGGGCCGGCACCGACGACTATTACTTTTTCAAGGGCCATTGTGGGTCAATGGCGAAGATAGATGTGGTGAAAGAATCTGTGACTGCTGTCTTTGACTTGATAACTTGACTTTGCATTAAGTTTCTACCACCTAGGTAGGCAGGCCTGTTGATAACAAGGGTCTTTTGGAATATCGGGATCTTGAATTATGTCCCGAGCAGGAATTCAGTCATCCCCGCTTCTCCGCACCCATATCTCTATTACCATGGCACCACCGACACGGCAGCGGCTTTGCCTGCTCCAACCGTCCGTTTTGTGTCACCAGGCGGATAATTTGGAAGTGATCCAGACCTGATAGCTCATATATCCGAATGGAATTGCTAGCATGGACAGGAGCGTATAATCACTACCTTCTCTGTGCTGCTTCTAGATCAGATGGATTTTGCCCCTGAACACCTGACGCCTGTTGGATCGAGACCAGTCCAAGTGATGATTACAAAATAACATCAACAGTTACAACAACAACAACAACAACAACAACAACAACAACAACAACAACAACAACAACAACAACAACAACAACAACAACCCCTTCACAAAAACAACCCCCCATACCCATCCCCCTCCCCAACCTGCACATCAACCACGGTACTGTTCCCAAACTCCAGCCCACTAACCACAAACCTCTCCCCCTCCCCAGGCAACCCAACCTCCGCCTCAACAACCCTATCCTGCACCCGTCTCGCAACCTCCGCAAACTTCATTTTCACCTCCTCAAACCTCTCATCCGTCAACTTCCCACCCCTCTTCTTCCACTTCCCATCCACCACCACCCCCTCCACATCCCCAACATTCCCGTGCAACACCACCGCCGCAACCGGGTCCCTCCACCCCCACATATTCGGCCCCGTCCCTCCATCCCAAATCACCAAATCAGCCTTCGCCCCAGGGGCAATAATCCCCAGATCCTCTCTTCTCAGCGACAGCCCCCCGTTCCGCGTGGCAAGTAAAAAAGCCTGGTTCGCAGACATGGGGTTGTTAACTGGCACCTGCCAACGGTTTAGTACTTCTGCGTAGAGGAGCCGTCGAACAGATTGCAGCCACATGCGTGTTTGGGTTAGGATATCAGTCGAGAAAGTGAAATGCGTGTCCACCCCGATCGAGGCACGGTCGAGGATTAGATGGGAGGTGGGGTGGGTATGCCCGTAGTGCATTTCCGACTCGGGTGTTATGCTGATGGTGTGGTTGTATTGTCAGACATCAAATCACCTAAAACT
>NW_001914849.1:96818-105692 GCF_000226545.1 Podospora anserina S mat+
AAGAGCCGTGACGGTGGGTGTCGATGAAGCCGGGAGTGAGGATTTTGTTAGTGATGTCTACCTCTTCCACGTCTGACGGGATGGAGACCGAAGAGGGTGGAATTGACCCAGCAAAGACGCTGGTGATGCGGTCGTCGGTTACCAAGACAGAGCCATTGCGGATGACATCGAGAGAGTTTGTTGCGCGGTCAAAGGTAATGATTGTGCCTCCGGAGAATAGGATCGATGAAACTGAGGCGCTCTTGGCTGAGACAAGAAGTCCCGAGAGGAGGACCCCAAGATGATTGGCGTGCATGGTGTTACCAAGACCGTCACTTGTTGAAAAGATAGGTCTGCGAATAAAAACCAGCCATCGGGTCGTCAAGACAACGGTCTACCACATCTCTTATATCTCCCAACATGAGGCTGATGTACATGCTCACAACGACGTTGCATTGCCCAGCACCTTCGGGATTTACAGCGTCATCGCGAAGAATAACTCCGATCGGGCGGGTTTACAACCAATGTTTTGCATCGCCCCACAGAATGAACGCAACCATTCTTCGCTTTCTAATGGTTGGTAATCTGGTTGGACCTGGTGATGCTGATCCAAGACTTCGCAACCGACAGCTTGGTTCGGTCTATTGGCCACGTGCTGAGCGGCGTTGGGAATTCCTTTGAGGAAATCTGATGACATGCTGACGGGAAGACCTGTTGGGTTGTGTGCGTCCAGTCATGATGAAAAGGTTGGAGAAAAACACGGGATCGCACATCTCACCTCATCAACGTTGTGACTGGTTGATCATGCATAGCATCCTTTCCGATCAAATGAGGAGATATCTTACCACATGGCTGGCATTCGGTACCACCGAAGATCCCTGAATATGCTCTTGGAGTATGTGAGCCATGAGTGCAGAGGTCACTGGGGAGGTTGCCTCGAGAATGCTTCATTTGCTCCTTGGGAGCTACGTCCAGCGTGGAAAAACAACAACATTGGTTGGCCTGCCCGGCTAGCTCAATCGGTAGAGCGTGAGACTCTTATGGAGTACTCCGAAATCTCAAGGTTGTGGGTTCGACCCCCACGTCGGGCTCAATTCCCGTCCTAGACGACTCTTTTTCCTTTTAAAAGTCACTTGTCAACTTTTTTGTTTTGTTTTTGTTTTGTTTTTCTCTTGCGCAGGAGAGTCATTCCGCTGGCTAATGCGAAATCGGAGGGCAAGAAAAGAAGTTTGGTTTTATTAGCCCTGAGCCCCTCTATCTACCAAAAACCGCATTAATAACTAACATCTGACCCCCCATCATCTCCCATTCAGACGATGCACTCAGCGGCATGTGTAACCGCCATCAATGACAATATCCGCACCCGTGGTGTAACTGCTCGCATCGCTAACCAGATAGACATAAGCCCCCTTCAGCTCTTTGGCATTCCCTGGACGGTTGAGGGGAATCATGCTGTTCCACAGATCCTGAGTCTTTTGGTCGATAAAGTCTGACAGTCCCGTGTCGATGTAGCCAGGGGAGATGCTGTTGACGCGAGCAAAGCCGCGCCACTCGTTGGCAAGAGACCGGGCCATGTGAATGCAGCCAGCCTTGGCGACGTTGTAAGAGGTCTGTTCCTGAGGGTAGTTGGCGATGTGGCCGGACATGGAGGCCGTGATGACAAAGGATCCTGTGCCGCGCTCCTTGAAATGGGGTCCCACTGCCTTGGCGCAGTAGGCTGTCCCGCTGAGGTCGGTTTGGACAACGCGATCCCATTCTTCCTTGGAGTCGTCGAGGAGTCCGCCGTTTGCTGTGGCGCCGGCACTGTTGTGGATGTTAGTTTGTGTTCAATGACCCAAAGGTTGGATAATAAAACTTACTTGGCGATAAAGGCGTCAATCTTCCCAAAGTCCTTGATGACGTCACTGACCAGACGTTGGCAGTCGGAGT
This sequence comes from Podospora anserina S mat+, assembly GCF_000226545.1. NCBI lineage: Eukaryota > Fungi > Ascomycota > Sordariomycetes > Sordariales > Podosporaceae > Podospora > Podospora anserina. The sequence goes on from NW_001914849.1 coordinate 98,727, forward strand.
AGTCGTCAATCTGAAGCTTGTAGCACTTGGCCTTGACGCCGTACTCTTTTTCGAGCTCGGCCACGTTCTTCTCGGCGCCCTCTTTCCTGGAGGCGTATGTGATGGCGACATTGGCTCCCATCTCGGCGCAACCGCGGGCAGCTTCAATGCCCATGCCTCGGGGGCCCGAAGCCCCTGTCACGACGACAACCTTTCCCTTGAGGCTGAACAGGTCGCTCAGCTTCTCAGCCTTGGGGACAGCATTGCCTGTTTGCGCAGTCATTGTGATATGGGTGTGTGGTTGTTGTGTATAAGTGAACTAAAGCGTGGGAAAAGGGTGGAATGCAGTTGGAAGGTGGGTGTGACAAACAGGAGGGGAAAAAGAGTGATATATCAACATGTCGGCGGTTTATTGAGGTATCGGGATGTGGCAACACTAAGCGTCGACTGCTGATGTCATTGTCCGTTTTGACATGAGATTTCTTGGGTGAGGATGCAGCAGGAGGACGGGACTGGAGTAAGAAGGAGTGGAGGGGTCGGTGGACATGTCATTGTGTGCTAGCAGTGGTGTGGTGGGGAATGATGGGGTTTATGTTAGTGAACAAGCACTGAAGCACCACAGCTGTGCAACATGGCCGTGAGGATACAGTGAAACAAAAGGGATTCCCATCATCGACACAGAAATACCAGCCAGCACAAACAATAATATTCCGTCGGATGTTTTAAGCATACATTCCGACCACTGGATGATGCTCTGCTGATGTTTTTCCCTGGCTGCGGCCAGCTCAGCGGCCTGGGGCCATGTAACAACAGAAGTGGGGGCGTCTCACAAACAGAAGAGTCGCTGACTGAGAGAGAACAAGTGGCCGGGCTTCCAGGCGGCGCCGCCAAACCCAGCGACCGGCCGTCGCTATTATAGAACACGATGTTTGCCATGGACCTATGGACTTCACTCCGGATGATCGCCATCGTCCTCCGAACCGACCGACTTCATCTGCCGACATCAACGTCACACGGGGCCACATCAACATTTCCACCCTGCTCCATTCTGATCCGCCCAGAGCCGCCAAATGCCAACATCAAGACTCGGAATGACGACAGCCAGGAACCTCCAAGCAAGTGCTTCCCAGTGATGTCCCGCGCAATGTTCTCGCCCAAGACACCCTGTATACACACACATCGACAAGAACCGGCCGTGTTTCTCAAACATCGCCTACCGAGCTTCGCCCCGACCGCCAAGATGACAGACCAACGGAAGAGCTTTGCTGTGCCGTGATGGGGTTAGGGTTGGATATGGAACAGGGCACTTGTCACGGTCATCACTTGGGCCAACACGCCGCTCTCGAAGCTGTTCAACTCCGAAAAGAGCCATGCCATGGCCTCAATGTTTTGAAACGCGGGTATTATTGGGAAGCCCTCTCAATGTTTCGACCACGGGCAACCGACAGGTCGGGTCGCCCACACACCAGCCCCAGCCCATCGCCACCACCGTCTCATTGTATTAGTCCAACAACAGCGTTGTTGTTGTTGTTGTTGTTGTTGATGGCTCTCTTAAAACTCTTTTCATGGCCGTTCACGGTCGCACCTTTTGGATTTCTTTTCCCTTTCGTCATATTCTCCGACTTCCGAATGACCCTGGCTTGGTTTGGGCCATTCATCCCGTTGTTGTTGTTGTTGTTGCTGCTTGACTAACACCAGGTTTTACGAGAGAGAGAGAGAGAATAACACGCCAAACAGACGAAAGAACGCACGCTCGGTAGTTGAGCGTGGAATTACTTACACAGAAGGACAAGATGGGACCCACACGACGATCTCCGAACCTCATCGAGTATGTCTGGCCTTGTGGCCACCACGACAATGTTTTGGTGGAAAAGCCACCGGGGATCTCTTTTGTGAGAGGGGACTTTTCACTTCCTATCGCCAAATCACCAGAGGAGTTTACAGAAGAAGAGAGGAAGGGCGTGCCCGGGCGGCGGAAATGCTGCAGGTGCTGGGCATCGAGCAGTTTGTTCAAGCCGCTCGAGGAGTGCGGGGAGTGTGATCATGCCTTTGTCGACTGCTCAAACTGCATGATTGTGAACTCTTCTGGGTCACGGGAGATTGCCACCAGCGACAAGAGGGTTGTGGGAGAGTTTGATCAGACTCCCGAGGCGTGGAGGTGTGGGGAGTGTGAGGCCATTAATACTTTTGATGATGATGGGGCTTTTAATGGGTTTTTGGCGCCAAAGGTGGCGGATTATGCGGAGGACACGGCCTGCAAGAAGTGTAATGCTCCGTTCAGCGAGGAGAATTGGGTTATTAGCCCGTTTAGCATTTATCTTGGCACGTGGAATGGGAGGAAGGTTGCTGAGGGAGGGCCATGGCATTGGAATTTGGAGTGGCACCGGGATAGGGTTGGGAAAGATCACAAAAAGGAGGACTGCTACGGGCCGAGGAAGAATGGGAGGCGGAGACGGGAAAATCCATGCATCAAGAAGGATTTCACCGTCGAGGTACCAAAAGAGAATGAGGTTGTTCCAGTCCCCGTTGCTGTTCCATCGGAGCCGGAACAGACAGAGCCATCAATCCTGTCTACACCATCAGACTCGCCATCACCATCACCGCAACCGCCAGTCGATGAGCCTCCAGGAGAAGACCAACCCCCGGCATCCCCACAACTAGAGGTCGAAGGTGACGAACCACTAGACTCACCTGGTTTCACGATCGGGGACTACGGCGATGATGGCATTCCAGAGGACCACCCACTGTATCAAGAGCGACATCTTTCCAACCCATACGATGATCAAACAACAGCTGATCTCGGCTCATACTACAACCCTCCACCGACTATCCCGTACGGCGAAGACGAAGAAGATGGGCAGACACTTGACGACTACTACCAAGAAAACCCGCCATTGGAAGATGAGCCTGATTTCGAGCCAGAGAGTCTCGAAGGTCAACCACGGTTCGAGTTTGTCGTTTCTGGACCGCAGGAACATGCTGCCGATGAAGAGATTGATCAGGAGCAGGTTGGTCATGAGGAGCCTGTTCAGGACGACGAGGAGGTGGACCAAGACGATGCTCAGCAGGACGACCAGCACGAGCAAGTTGAGCAAGACGGCGATCATGACGAGGAGGTTGAACAGGAAGAGTTTGATCACGGCGAGGTCGATGAAGACGAGGATATCGCAGTCGACGACGATGTCATCTCCCAGCCTCAAACCCCCATCATTGAAGATGCATCAAATGACGAAGAGACTCGGGCCGATGTCGACCAGGCGTTGGACTCCCCTCTTCCTTCAACGGAACCAGAGGACTTGGTTCAGGACGACGACGACGCCGTCGATTCTCAGAGCATCCCGGAAGATGAAGAAACCCAGGAGCCCGCCGATGCCGAGACCCTTTCCGCGCACCAAGAACATGTCGCCGCCGACGATGACCTCGCCCAGGAGCACATCTCCGACTCTGAGCAGTATGACCAAGCTTCCGAGGATGGAAGCTTCCAAGACATCAACCAGGATGAGGTGATCTCTGACAACTTTGAGGAGGTGGAATACAGCCTGAAAGATCCCGAGTCCTCTGATGAAAATGGAGAGCGCCCCATGGGGACCGACCACGAGGATTTTCAGCCTGGCCAGGACGAGGTCAATGATGATGGGCTTTACGAGCAGGATTCCCCTGAGGAGGATTTCTCTCGCGAGGACCAACAGGAAAGCGAATACGTCGCTGAGGATGAGGAGGCGAACGTAGAGGTGGATCGGTCTCCCGACCTGGTTGATGAGACTGTGGAGGAGGAAGCCGTCCATCAAGAGGATGTAAACCTGCCAGAAACCAACGCCCCCGAAAACCTTGCCCATGCCGAGCTTTCAGAAGACGACTGCGCTGAAGACGACTACGCGCAAAGTCAGGCTACCCCTACCTCAGACGACGCTTTTCCAGAAGATACCCTCGAAACTGAAGACGGCGCCTCAGATGACGAGGCTCGTTCTCCACATGCTGAATCGTTTGATGACGAGTTTCGCGAGGAGGCGGAGACATCATATGAGAACGCCTCTGACGGCAAGGAGGGATTACTGGGGCAAGACGCTGATGAATTCACCCCTGCTGCCTCGGACGACGAGCAAGTTGTGGATGAAGATGGCGCCGAGATGACACCTGAAGACCAAGAAGAGGATCTTCCAGCGGAAGACTGCCCCGCCGACGAAAACCAAGTCCAATATGGAGAGGAGGAGGCCCTTGCTGTGGAAGATGATGATTATCCTCTGGAAGATGCCGATGAAGCAATTGAGGCTGATCGCTCATTCGAAAACAGTTCTGTCGACGGAGGGTTCACGCCCCAGGATTTGACTCCTGTTGAGAGCCCCATTCGTGACGAGTTCCCAGAGGATCGAGTTCAGTCTGACGGTGAATATCTCGACGAGGACGCTTCTCAGTCCGTTGATGACGGTCAGGTTCAATACGAGAAGGAAGAAGCATTGGAAGACGAGCATATCGTTGAGGAGGCTGTTGCCGGCCAAGAAGTCGACTATTCCTCTGAAACCCAGTATTTCACTGATGAAGAGGCACCTGTTGATGAAGCCCTCTACGATGAAGATGCCCAAGACAATCCCCCGGACAACGATAATTTCGTCGACGAAGATGGCTACGCATCTGAAGTACCTCCCGCTGAAGACGAGATTTGCAATGAAGAGTACCAACCCAGCGACCAGGAATACTTCGACGAAGATGCCGAGTTTACTGCTGACGATCAATACGACGAGGAGCCTGCTCCGGAAGATGATGAATACCCCGAATATGACCAGCAGCAGTTCACCAATGGCGAGGAAGAACTCAACACCGAGGCCCTCGACAACGATGCTCCGCCATACGACGAAGATCTCCTCCAGGAAAATGAGTATCAGCCGGAGGAAGAGGACTTAATCGACGGGGAGCGCTCTCTACCTGAGGATTTCGTCGAAGAAGCTGACGGTGAAGGTTTCGTTGATCACGACGACTCGGAGCATTACGACGAAGAAATCCCTGTTGAAGGCCAAGAATACGAAGAAGACCCCGCCTACGAAGAGGAAGAGTATCCGTCTCAAAACGGCGACAACCAGTTTGACGAAGTGGAACCTGTTGAGGACGGCGAGTACACTGAGGATGACGCTCAGTATCAGGAGGAAGCACCCGTCGATGACGGCGAATATGCCGGAGAAGACAACGCCCAGTACGATGAAGAGGCTCCTTTGGAAGATGGCGAGTACACCCCACAAAATGACGAATTTGTCGACGGTCAACGCTCGCTTGATGATGAGGTCTTTGAGGGCGATGGCATCCCTGTTGATGATCAGCCACTTGAGGACAGGGAGGATGAGTACTACTACGACGAGCACGCTATTGACGACGAGGCTTTTGACGAGGAGCCCCTTCAAGAAGAACCCCTTGACGAGGAGCCGACTGACCAAGAACCCCTTGATGAAGAGCCGATTGACAAAGAGCTGCTTGACGAAGAGCCCCTTGGCGACGAACAGGTCGACGAAGAGGGCTTCGAGGAAGAAGTCTGTGAAGAAGTTGCTCTCGAAGACGAAGCTCAGCCTGAAGAACCTCGAATGACCGAAGAAGAGCTCCGTGAACTTGAGGAAGCCTTTGACGCCGACTTTCTCAACACCATCTCTGGTGACTTGGGTGTTCTCGAGATCCCTACCGCTGACGACCACATCACCTTTGAGGAGCTTCAAAATCAGAAATGTGCAGAGCCAGAAGGAGATGGAGAGCTAGATCCCGAGGCTGAGGAGGTCTTTGAGTGCGAAGCCGACCTCGAAGAGCAACAAGACTTCGACGGCCAGGAAGAGCTTGAGGGTCAAGACGAGGAGGAGCACGAAAGCCAAGACAACTTTGATGAGCAAGAAGACTTCGAAGGCCAAGAGGATCTCGACGGCGACGGCGAGCGCTCCCTGGATATTGAAGATGAGCAGGAATATCTTGAAGATCAAGAACACTTTGGCGACCAGGGTGAACTTGATGGGAATGAGGACCTCGATCAGCAAGAGGACTTTGACAACCAAGATGAGTACCAAGACCAGGAAGAGCCCCAATACGATCAGCATTTCGACGACGATGGCGAGCGTGGGTCGGATCTTGAGGAGGACCAAGAAGACTTCGACCGTCAGCAAGATTATGACGACCAACCGGAATTTGATGGCCAAGAGGACGTTGAAGGTCGGGAGGAACTTGACGCACAACCAGAATTCAACGACCAGGAAGAGGACTTTGAAGGCCAAGAAGAATATCAATGCGAAGATGGCGAACGCGATATCTTCCTCGAAGCCGAGGAAGGACAAGACCTGCTTAAAGACGACCAAGAAGGTGAATACCTCTCCGGTCAAGACGAAGCTGCTGAGTTCGAAGACGACTTCAACGAGGACGAGCTTGTCTCTGAGTTGCTCGACGAAGAAGATGACGACGACCTCTTCACCGTCTACGATGACGACGAGGAAAAGTTTGCTGTTGAGAAGAATATGTATGCTGTTCTTGATACTCCTGCTGCGGCGATGTATGGTCCGCCTGGTATGACTCACGACCTTGGCTGGGATGAGGATGAGGATGAGGAGGAGTATGAGGAGGGAGAGGATGGAGAGGAGGTGTATGGGGAGGGAGAGGAGGTGTATGTTGAGGGTGAGTCGTTGGAAGAACCAGAGTATCTTGAGGATGGTGAGGGTGAAGCTGAAGAGGGAGAATTCCTTGACGAGGAAGATGGTGAGCGGGAGCTTGATGAGGACGAGATTGCAGAGGACGAGGAGGAGTATGTTGAGGAGGGTGAAGAGGAGGAGCTCTCTGAAGAAGAGTACCTCGAAGGCGAGGAAGAGTACGCTGAAGAGGAAGGCTTTGAAGGGGAGGAGCAAGGTGAGGGCTATGATGAAGAGGATGGCGAGCGCGGCTTGGATGAGGAGATGGAAGAAGGTGAGTTTGCCGAGGAGGGTGGGTACAGGGAGGGTGAGGCACAGAATGACATCGGCGTTAGCCCTGGAC